>NC_066348.1:16765326-17099408 GCF_024516045.1 Bombus affinis | reverse complement strand
TGAAAAATGTTCAATCGGGAATAGTTGTTTCGGTAATTTCCGTTATTTCAAAATAATTATTGACACGCGTGAATTATCGTTACGCGATAGCAACGGGTCGAGGTTACAAGAAATATTTTGATTTACTTTACCTGACTCACGGTGATTCCACACTTTCGTGCGAGCTCTTCTTTCGCTTCTTCACTCGGATACGGATTACTGAGGTGCGAATAAAAGTATTCGTTTAGAATTTCCGACGCTTGTTTGCTGAAATTCCGTCTCTTACGCCTGTAACGTAACAATTGATTTCCTTTTCACAACGGATAACACTCGCCTTTCACCAACTGTACATTACTACACAACATCAGTCCTAATCCCTATGATTCGAATCGACGATGGTTTTATTTGACAATAATTAATTCAATCTTAATTATCTCAAAATTTGAGTCTTTATTTTCGGAAAATCTACCGATAGATGAACATTTGTATTTTACGTTCCTTTATAAAAATATTTCTTTCCACTCTTCGTTCTTCTTTCGAACGTACCTATCTGCTACTAAATCGCTTATCGTTATACGTTATTGATGATGTATATAATTCACAGAGAATATATGTCGTTGAAAACTGTTGCCGATAACCTCTTGTCCTACACGCTAACAGCCGATTGGTCGGGCCACAATAAACAAGAAGGTCGATCACACGTCGAGCCATTTAGCTGTTCAGTCGTGCGTTCGAGCTGGCGCAAAGTGTACGCGTCTCCTAACACGTATATTTCGGTGCAACGAAAAGAATTGTGAGATAATAAACACGTTTGTGCACAACCAATACTTTTAAGATGTCTGGTAAGTAATTACGATCGATTCGTTAACGAAGAAAAATGATTTATTATTTGAAAGTGGATAATGTATAAGCAGCAAGTTGTAAATTAATAATTAGTTCAAATTAATAATATTTTGAGAAAACTCGTAGAAAATTAGTAATCTTCAACTGTGTGATATTTTTCGAAACAATGAAACATAATAAGAAACACAATATCGTTACCATTCATTATTACGAGAATCTATCGAATCACTACTTGCAATAGTAACATATTTCTCACTACTTTTTACTGTAATGATAGGTATAAGAGTTGTTTAATCCTTTTACTGAATTGTAACCTAAATGTGTGAACGTAAAAAGAATTACGCGAAAATAAAGCAACGAAACATCGAGGACAGTTGAACCACGAGTCTGACTCGCGTTGTTTACGTTTGTCCCGGCGAATCACGTACCACGAATCAGGCTCGTGCTTATTGTTTTTGACTCAAGTATTTTATCACGAATCTCGCTCGTTGTTGTAGGACAAAGAATTAAGACAGTGCCGATGCGTTTAATCAATTCATCGGTGAAAACTGCGACGGAGATTTTAACGTAATAAAAATAAACGAACAACGTTTATGTGACAAACACTCGCCTTGCGTCGAGGAATCGACTCCTCAGAATCATCACCGCCTCGCAGGTAGACTGTTTAAGCTGCATTTGGATGCTGGAGAACTTCTTGTGAATAATCTGAACCATCCTCTCGATCTCCTTCGGCGTGATTGGCCTGGTACGACTTTGTTCCCTCAGTAGATTCATTACGTGGGTTGTGAACTCGTTACACGCCTGGGACAAAATCAAAAAATCACCTCGTTATTAACAAACGCTCAAGGATCGTGTTTCCGCGCTTCAAAACCTAAAATGGATAAAAGAACGAGGACAAACGCTCGGTTCAGGTAAGAAGAAACACGCTATGTATCGTCTAAAGGACTTCGCGAGTTTTCTTTGGATACAGGAAAAGAAGAAAGAAAGGTCGTTTCAACGTCAAAAGTTGGCTTGGAAGATCGCTGACGTTTCGAGGTAAGGACGAAATCGCAAAGAGAAGCGGAGGAAAGCCTTGGGAGAAGCAGGACGAAAGACCGAAAAATGGGAGAGAAGGGGCGAGGATCGAGGGTAAAAAAAAAGCGAGAAGAAAGGCGCGTACGTATAATGCATTATTCCTGGTGGCTGCTCGGTTTAAGGGAAAAAGGACTTTGCTCGATATCAGTATTCGAGACGAGCACGCTACCTTCGGGAGGGAGCGAAGAAAGGACACGGGCGCCTGGTGGAAAGAAAGAGAGAAGGTAAGGTGGTGGGAAAAGGAAAGAGGTAAGGGGAGCGAGCGAGGGGAGGGCGAAGGGTACCGGAGGAGGGTGGATTTTCCTGAGGGAAGGCGTTGGAAGGAAGAGGTTGGCAGGGGAGAAGTCGGACAGGGTGGCTCGCAATTTCGAAATGGATTCCACTCTGCCGCCATACCCTGGTACTCTCCTCGTCTTTCTTCCATCCACCGCGTTTCTCTTCGTTCTCTTCTCTTCCTTTCTGCTCTTCTCTCTTTGCACGAGCGTACACCACCGACTTGGTGGGGTGGATCAGCTTCGTTCCTGCCTCGCTGTTCACCTAGGACGAGGGGTTTGGGACGATCTCGAGTAGGTGGATTGGATGGAAAACCCATTGAGAATTATGCTCTTCTCTACGTATTTGTGTTTCCTTCAATTTTCAAATTATCGGAACGACGGACCAAAAAGTAATATTTTCTTAAGTAATTTAGCGGGAATTTTTAAATTGACCAGTGAACCGTCAGGTGTTGTTACAGCGCTCTATCGAACAAAGGGCAATTGCGGGGCAAATACCAGTTTCTCTTTAAAGCGAAATATTTGTCGTCCGCTAAGGTAAAATACCGCGTGCATATAATTAAAGATCGTAATGAAAACTTGTGCCACAAGTACTATAGATGGCTTATAAAAGGCGAGGTAACGGGCGAAGATGAAGGGAGAAACGAGGTCGTGGGTTCTTGTACAACCGTATCTTGTACAATCAAGACGTGGTAGACAGTTTGAGGGAGGTAAGGGAATCGCGAAACGTCGATATTCATCTCCTGAAATGGCAAAGCCAACAAGTGTCCCGATGACGATCGTTAATTCGTCTCCGTGCAAAATGAGATTTCTCATGGTGGCTCTAATTTTACTGTAGTTCGCTCTATTAATATGCGTGTAATATTTCGCGGATATAGCACCGTGAGGGTTTTGGCTCGCGAACGTTATCGAAATTCCAACCTGCATGCTGCTAAATATACCTGATCGTGGTTACGTCTGCCGCGGTTGTTGTGCGGCTACCGCAATATACGATAGCCTTCTTTTCTTATGTAATCGAATTTAGCAAAGTTTGCAGCAATTTTCATGAACGAATTGCCGCACAAATTGCCCATTATCCTGAATTATGATAACGAAACAAGACGAGAAGAAGAAAAAAAAAAGGAAAGAGGAAGAAGAAACGGAAAAACAAAATGGATTGAATTTTACGATATGTTAGAAGAAAACAGTGTGTACGACTTTGCGTAAATTTTGTTCGCCGAAGAAAAGACGATGGTTTTAACGCGCAGAAAGCTCGCAGAGAAAAGGTTAAAATCTGTAGGAAGAATCGGGCAAAACAAAGGAGGGCATGCACCAGTAAGATTCATGCCAGACGGTATTTGTTGGCCGTGATCACGCGATCTCGTAAAACTCGATGCGGTTCTATTCTCGTACTTGTCACGCCATTTTGCATAGTCAGGCAGACGTTCACCCTAATGCAGTGACTCGGGCAGCGAATTTGAATAGTAAATTTCGGTTATGATAAAACTTTTGGCCACGACGATATCAACCGGTAATAACGTTACTTTTAATCGCGGCAATATATTCTACGGCAGAACTCGATACATTGTATTATCCAAGCTCACCAAACTGCACGGGCTATCCGAATACCGTTCGGAACAAGGGTATACGTTGTTCCTTTAAATAACAATCGCGAGCTTGCAGGCGATACGAATAGAGCGGCGTGAAAAAAGAGAGAAGTTCTCCCAGAAGTGGATTTTATTTTGCAGCGAATCTCGCTTGACGTTATTCCGAAAAAGGAACGAAAACCGAATTTAACGTCGGACAAAGAAATAAAGGATCGTCTATGTGGTTAAAGCTAAACGCTGGAAGAAAGGCGAAAAACGGAAGTAAAACGAAACCATCGGACTCGATAACGTTTGAACTCTTAGAAGAAGGGAAACGCAGGATGGGGTTTGAACTTGTTAATGACCAGGCTTATCGATAGAGCGTCAACTACCCCCGGTAACTGCAGTTGCACCGGCGTGTGTGCACGCGAGCGCATACATCTCGAAACGAACCGCGTCCATATTGTTGCGTCTACAAAGAATTTCACACGCGTCCATATACAGGCCGGTGGACCTCGAAGCAAGGGTGTGCGTATTTACTGCGGGGAGACATCAAGACCGCTGACACACGGTGAAATATGGGGTCGAAACGGGTGTGGCAATTAAAGCACGCTCTCACCCCCCCCCACTCTCTCACTCTCTCTCTCTCTCTCTCTCTCTCTGTCTATCTTATTCTCTTTCTCTTCCACACTGAACTCGAGCACGAGTTATTTGGTATTTATGTACGCGCGAATACACGAGCCGAGCCAGTACGAATGACGGGCCACGGTTATTTGCAAAGTATGCAAAAGGGAGAGAAAACACGAGAGGCGTTAAAAAGAATTATGCTTTTATCGTTGATAAGTGAGTGGTGGCGAGAGGGAGAGAGATCATGCGCGTTGCACGCCACCGATGCTTTTCGTTTCAATCGCGCGCATATTAATGAGCTGGAATTGAATGCGTTACAACGAACGTTCCGTGGTACGGTGCTAGCAAATAACGTTGGATTTTCACGATAGAAATAACGAAACTGGAAACCGGATACGAAATAGCTTGGATGAAAAACCAAATCGATATCCCGGTTGATATACGCGGTGATTGAATATTCGTGCGGACGAATTTAAGGATCTTCGAACGGTCTAATCGATCTCGCAAAGGAATCGAGCGTTAACAGGTTATCAGAAAGCTAGAACGTTTTACAAAAGTATTAGGACAGGCTGGTGGTAAAGTTTTACAAGTTCGTCGAATTTCGAGCACGAAACACAATAGCCTGTAGGGAATTTCCTGACATTATAGAGATCCGCAGTTCGTGATACAGCCGTTAACCTGGCCGACACGCGAGATTTTACTTAACACGAGTGAGTCGGTTCATTAGCACGCAAATCGTCGAACAGAGACGAGTCTCGTACTCCGCCGCTACCCTTAAACTGGCCTCTTATCGCTTAGCCCGAAGGTAGAAAAAAATCCCGCGGAAAAACTACACAGTGACCCCTTATATTCGATTACATCGAGCATTCGGAAACACTTTACTTTTTCGAGAATTTAACGACGAGCACAGAAAAAAGAATATCTGAAATTCCAGTAACAGTCTGCGATGTATGGAAGATAAGAGAATGGCCATTTACGAACCTGTTCGTACTTCTCCAGCTCCTGGTGGTAAATCTGTCTAATTTGGGCAAGTTTGGCTCTGTAATCCGAATGTTCGATGGCGTTGTCAGGTTGTCCAGGTGGTCCAGCCGCCGCTGCCGCCGCGGCAGAGGCCGCAGCTCCCGCGCCACCACCCTTTTCCGGTCCTGCGACACCCTCCGCGATCAACATGTTGTCCAACCTCATTAGCTGCGGATCAGGTGGTTCCTCTTCCTGAGTATTTCGTAAAGATAGAACTGAAACAGTAAAAAATCACCAAAGCTTTGATATAAAATGTATCGTACTTGCGTCGATTATGAACGATCGAACGAGCAAAGTTCGATATGAACGTAGAAAGATCGCAGTGAATATTGCCCTAATTATCAAAATCTTTGACTAGTCCAGAAATATATTAAAAGCATCCCCGTGGTTGCAAGTACATCGAAGCGGTGACAATTTTCCTCGACGGACGAGAAGCAACGGCGAACCCCCAGCGCGAGATCGTGTTTCCACGAGAAAAGAGACAGAGCAGGTTGGGAAAAGTCGCGTGCGTTTATCGATCATAAAAGAATCAATTTTACTTCGATGTTCGCTCGTATCTTCATCCCGGTCTCTCGATCCTTTCGTTCCTTTTGTCTTAAGGGCCGATGCACGCAGTGCTTTAAAACGGGGGTGGTTTTCCACGGTATAACAGTGGTTTTATCGTACTTTTACGGCGCATGATGGAGCTGGACGACCCATAAAACCACAGAGAGCGAGGCACTTTCTCTTTCCTTTTCTTTCCTTCCGTTGTTCGCCTCGTGTGACAGTTCTTCCAGAAAGATGCATCTTTCGACAGTTTTCACCCCCTTCTTGCTACATAAACCAACACGTGCACGCACGAGTAAGCACGCCGAGGGGATGAACGACAGCCCAGGAAACTCGTGCAAACTGCCGCGAGATATACACTTCCCCACGGAACCGATTATTCTTCCTGTGATTTTAAAAAGTGACGAGTACGTTGTTTGTCGAGCAGGAAAGTTAGCCAAAACAAAGACTCAGGCGTGAAAGTAGCTGTTTCGAGAGAAACTCGCGGGACTAAAAAGGCATGCGAACGTAAACGAAAGGATGAATGTCACTGAACGATTGTGACTAGAATAAACGTCGGTGATAGAAGAAACGAAAGAATCAAAAATATAAAAAGCTATTCAAATAGCTTAACTAAAGTAGGAGTTAAGTAAAATACTACGTTGCGTTTTTGAACGAACGACGCGATGTTTCAACCCTACGTATCCCTCGACTGAGATTTGAAGATTGAATTAATTACATTTGCGGTTATTTGAGCGGCATTTAAATTCGTTAGGACCTTTCTCTCTCTCCCTCTTCCTCTCCTGACTCTATACAGTTCCTGGCTACTGGAAAAAAAGTCTCCAGAGACTAAAGAGGAACGGAGAAGGGTGTGAAAGTTCGCCGGGATTCGTGGGACCGTGAAACGAATGCGCGGAACTAATGCATTTATACGAAGTGTAACAATTAGGTGTGCAGCGCCGGCGAAGGGGTTGAAGTTTCAAATTCCTCCAGGGACTTGACTGAAAGGGCGAAGACACAAAGTCGATCACTGGGGAACCGTTTCTTTGAGAAAGATGTTACTACGGTTACGCGCTGACTCTGTCAGTGCCTTCCCGTTCGTTAATGAATCTCCCTTACACAATGGAGAATCGTCCTCAAACTTTCCGTTGATTCTCGAGAAAGCTGAATTTGGAATCCATTGGTTTAGCGGTGGCGAGCTAACTTTTTAAGATCGTTACGAAAACTTCTATATATTCGATAACTAAAAAGAACGTTTGCAATGCGATACGGAAGATGTTGCGAACAAGTAGTTGCCAGTTTTCGAGGACGAGTTAGGGGGAGGTTACCAGCAGTCAGCAGGATATCGTTAAAACTTTGCTGCCCGTGGTACGGCGGCCGAGAACTTTTCACGCTACTGTTGGTAATTAAAAATGAAAAACCTTCACCCGCGTCGTTCGCTCAGGTAGCAAAGAAATAAAACGTACGTTTACGGTGATGCTGTAAGGAGGAAGTTGTTCCATTGAAAGTTAAACGATCGTCAGCTATCGGCGGTACTTTCGTTTATTTCATGGAAGGAGAGGTTATCTACCCGAGGTCTATCGAAACTTGCAAAATTTTTCTGATCGAACGCATCTTAGAAAATTTAAATGACACGTAAAATATGGAAATTATCTCAAGTTACAAAAATAAATACCACGGGAAAGCGTCTTAGAAACGTGGGGCTATATTTTACAGAGCGGAACAAGAGTTTGCGCATCCGTGAAAGAGAAACATGTGCCGCGGCATGCAAAATTAAGCGTTCGACCGAAATTATTTTCGGGTATCGAGCGGGAAGAAAGTAATCGGGGGTGGCTTACGGGCAATAATCTGGCTATTAAGGGGTGTAAGGGGAGGCCCTTGGTACCGAGTCGGCAAGGCGCAGAGACTGCTAACCTCCAGCGGGGGTCCTTACAAGCACGTAAACTCAGTTTTACTAGCAGTTAACATTTTACGACTCAAACGGTCTGCCTGACTCTGTACTCCCTGTTTCTTTCCCAGTCCCGCTCACGCGAGTACGCGTACTTTCCTGTTCCCCTCCTTCTCTGACTTCCCGTCGGCCGTAGCACACGGATTCGTCACACGGGTTCGGGTGAAACACCGGCTATACAAAGCCGCGACGACGTAACGCTCGTCGTTTTCGAGGGTCGTTAGCGAGCGAACTACATTAATATGACACCCCGTTGAAGATCGAGCTAATTGTCCGACTAATTCGCGTCCTGTTACGCGTCACCACGACCAGGACAAAGTTTGCCTCGTTGAAAAAATCGTCTAGGCTCTGCCTGCTTCGTTCATCAGTTCCGTGACAACGATAACCATGGAATTTTTATGGATTTTCTCTGCGTAATAAATCGAACCAACTAACGTTCTTCGTATTGCTCGATCAAAGATAGAGGAACGATCGTATTTTGGTAATTATCTCGCAACGGAATCACGTGGATATATTTGTAGAATAAACGTGTCCGGCCAACGCGATAAATCAGATTGAGCGAACGAGCTGAACGGGGCAGGAGATTCAAGCGAACGGTCCTAAAATATGCAAGGGCTGCGTACACAGGGGCGGAAGAACGAGAGAAGGGAGAAAAGAGAAAATCGAAAATCCCTCGTCGAAACAACCCTTGGGATAATTTAGATTCGCGAAGCGGAGCCGAGTGGTGCGGAGGTATGGCAACAGCCAGAGCTGGCGGTGGAACGCCGCTGGTGTGTATTGATCTAAACGGGAACCCGTGAAAGCAATTAAGATAAGGCACGGTAACAAAGGGTTGTCGGCTGCTACCCGCTTTTCACCGTAGGAAAACAGAAAGAGAGAGGAAAGAGGGAAAGGAAATAGAAAGAGCCCCGCTAGCTTGGTGGAAATAGATACGCGATAGAGAAAGAACACAGGTCGAATCACCAGAGGGTCAAAAAGCATTTCGAACGCGCGTATCGTTCTCGTACCGAGTGAGATTTCCTTTGCTGCCACGGCAACAGGAATATTTCAATTCGTTAAATAATTGTTCGATTCGTTGCCTTTGTCAAAAACACGCGGTGTATCGTGTACAGCGAGTAAAACGGTATCGGCGGGTGTAAACAAACAAAGAAGAAAATCAGTTATGATTAGTTGACGCTAATTTGTATCGTGGCAAAATACATGAACCAAACTCGCAAATTTTACCTTTGCAAACATGCAAGTAATTGTAATTAATAAAGCATGACTGGTGGTGGGAGTATAATCGGAACTTGAATAACGACCCTATCGATTCTATCAGGGTTGGTAACGTGACACGGGGACCGGCGTTTATTTGAAATATGAATTCGCTAGAAAATCTAGGTGGCCAAACAAATACTACCGCAACGCTAATCCGTTCGTCGGTTTTATAGGTTTTGCGTCATACACGCCGTTAGCATACCCTTGGTATGATGTTTCATATCGTATTATACGCAAAACATACATTTTTTAAAGAATATCGCGTAATCAAACGAATAAAGAATGTGAAGGAATACCGGAAACTGTAAATAAACGGAACCGGTCGTGTAAACCAACAAACTAAAACGCGTACAAAAAATTTATCTACGACGATCGATATATTTTATCGACAGAGCGTTCAGTTTAAAATTTAGCAGACAATTGCGTACCACCGCCGTAGACGATATTTTGGAGCAACATGAAATTATATTCGGAGGGGAGCATTAATACCAAGTAGATTCCACAATCCTGACCCAGTTCAACGGTGCTTCCAGACGTCTGCTCGCATCCGTTGGAATCGATTCCCAAAATCCATTCAATTTTTTCCTCCATCTCTTTTTCTCACCCTCGACCTTCTCGTAGTTCTTATACACAGCATCGCGCGCGAACGATCCCAAATGTAAGACATAGCAGACCGGAAAAAGGTAGAAGAGGAGAAAAGTAAGAAGAGGAAAAGAGAAAAAGGGGCTGGAATGGCTGCTCTTTTAATTCGAGGGTGAATCCGGCCGGCAGGGCTGAGCTTCTACAGGGGTGCGAAGGGAAAAATCCTAGAAGAAGACGACTGCGCGTTACCCCAGAGATCTGATATCGACACCGAACTGTAAGAATATCCGGCCCTCTTCTGATTTACGAAAGAAATCGAGCCAAGAGGTATTCTACCTTGTTGATATCGTGTTTCGCTTCGTTACGGACGCTAGTTCTGCTCGAGTGCTTTCAGAAAGGTAGCATCGTCGCGTGTCAAGCATTATCGTATTGTCAGATCCTGAGAAAGACGATCGTTGCTACAAGTCCTTGAGCCATTTCCTTTGCGTTCTCAAAGGTAGAATCCTCCTTCTTTCCTTACCGTTTACTCTTACTTGCACAAAATATCAAATCGACGCGTCGTCTAGTTATTTCGTATTTTATTTAACGTACTACGATCGCGTGAAAACACATTGAGAAAAAAAAGATATATATATATATAATAGTGAAAGGAAAAAAAAGTTAATGCAACGAGGCGTCCAGACGAAACCGGTTTTTAAAAATTGCATACCACCGGCTATATCGCACGCGATGTTAATATAACGTAGCGCATCCCGCGATACGCAATCTCGAATTCCTCCACGTAATTCGACGACAGAAGAAATGGGGGAAAAAAATAAAAATAAAAAAAGAAAAAGCAACAACGACGAAGAAGTAAGTAAAATATTAATTTTAATCCAGTGGTGTTATAATACTGGGCGTAAACCGAGGAGTGTGTTTCCGAGCATGGAAAAAGCGAACACAGCGACCAAAGTTCCTGACCACATTCTAAATTTCTTTCCACGGATAATAATAACGTTTCGGATAGACGACAGGGTGCGCCGCGTTTCCGGCTGGGACGCGCGTCCGCTCCTCGTTTCCCGTTCCTCGTGAGGCAGAACTTTTCTACGATTTCTTTCGCGCTTTGGCAATTTCGTGCTTCCGTTTCCCAAAAAGAATCCTGTGCGAACGATTTCTCGCGCACGCTCGTTCGTGGCGATGTTTTTCCATCGCCGTCACGGCTCCGTTTCCGCCTCGCTCCGCTTCGTCCCTCTACTCGCCTTTTACCTTCTCCCTTCGTCCCTTTTCCGTCTTTTTCTCATCCAGGCGTCGTTTCCTTTCCGAGTTCCACGCGTCGAATTCGCTCGACCATATCTTCGATGTGTTCCACTCGTTCTCTCCCTTTGCTGCTTTTATTATTTTCTTCCTTTCTCGCGCCACTTCCGCCGCGGGAACGGGTACTCGTCTCTTTTCCGCTCGCCGCCGCGGCTTTTCCAACCGCCGTAAATCAAATCACTCCGAGAGAAAACGCGGCCAAACCTACAATACGCGCGAAATCCCAGGGTGTACCGGGTGTCCCGAACGACCCTCAATCCCACCTCGGCTTCGTGCCATACTGCGAGTCGAACGATGATCAAGAAATATCTCTAGAATTTCGCTTTTCGATGACCTTTCCACGTAACACGAAGCGTAAAATAGAATATCCGATTGCACATCACGGCTACCTAATTATATTCTACGAACTGGTGAGAGAACAAAAATATTCGAAGAAAACGATCAAAAGTATAAATCTTTGTCGGGACACTGTGAGTTTCTTATTACATGGTATCCTGTAAAATCATGGGGAATATCGTATTACAGCGGAGGTTGACAGTAAACAGAAGGAAAAGCATACAAGAGGCGCGAAACATCCCCTCCAGCGATTGCGAAAGAAAAGAGGGTGGAATCGCCGACGGAGACTGTGGGATCGAATAAAATTTTACGGCCGCGAAATCGTCCAATAATTGTTACGGCTCGCTTTGATCGCGTAAAACACGTCGTAAATGTCGAAAGGGACGACCCCCTGGCCGACAGGAATTACTCTTAACCCCCTTACGGGGGTATTATGCCGCATTACTGGCGATGTTGCGTTTGCGTTTGCCCGCTTCCTCGCTTTCTCTCCCACCGTCGTCCACCGTATCCTTTCGAAAATCTTATCCGTCGGTTCAGGCTCACGGTTCGATTACATCAACACTCCATAAAGTAGCCGAAAGGAGCAATAACCTTCGAGTATTCCGTGGTGCGGCTCGTCTAATGTCAGCGAATCTTACTCGGTCGTTAATTAACTACCGGTGGAAACGACGCATTTACTCGGGCCATTTCGATCTCCGCGATCCTGCACGACCTTTGGCTCCCAGGCATCCAGGATATATTTAGATTTGAATTTCAAAAATGATTTACTCTACGTTACTGTGTTATATCTTGACGAATAAATAGATTCGAGAGTTTGTTGTAAAATATATATATATAAAATATATATATATAATCGAGACTGGGTCCAACTTCAACTTTCCACAGATCGGACTAACGACAGTTACTCTGTCTCTACGAAATCTTATCATCGAAAGTCAACGTCCAAACTTTCTAAACGAAGAACCAGCGGTTCTTTCACCGTTGCGAATAAAGCCGTTCGCGGAGAATGTAGCCGCGAAACGAGCATTGGAAGCGTCGCTTCGCAGAAGTTGAGGCGATGAACTTCGAACTCGACGCTTGCCACATGTTTCTTTTCAGCTAGACTAGGAGTAATCTGCTGGGTTTAAAAAAAAACACCGTTAATATATTCAAGCGAAATGATTACACGGTGTAGAAATATCTCAAGCGGGAGTCCGCGGCGCGCTTACGTGGCCTCTGCTCCGCTCGATTGTCCGTTTCTCTCTCTTATTTCTAGATAGTAGACGCGGCGACTCGAGCGAACATCTCTCGATGTGTTAGGCCGTAGGGCGTGCGTCTGTGTGCAAGTACACCAAGAGGTCGGGCAAGATCTTTTAATGAAACGCGGATGTTAGAATGGCAGGAATGCTGCAAAATGGTCTAGGCGTGCTATGTACTCTACGTGGAACGTACACAAGCGCGGGATCCGGCTGAGCACGCTCGAGTACGCGTAGACGGCTCGCTCGCGTGTATAGGTACACGCGTGCACACAAAGGTGGCAGAAACATCCACGTAAAGATATATGTATACGTATACGACGAGCGAGCGCTCGGTAGAACGTACATGGCGGCGTCTCGAGGCAAATTAAGCCCCTCGACTCCTCCGCTTCGGCTTCGTTATTGAAGTGGCATTCCTGCTTGGGAACCCTCGACGACTCGTCTCCTGTATACGCCACGACAACGATAACTAGACTTTTTAATAGCTTAATAACGACCGAAGATATTCGCTACGGGTTAACGAGGAACGAGAGTGCCGCGGATCGCGCACGATTCCACCCTGTCTCTTGTTACCACACGACGAAATTTACTTTCTCCGTCGACCATCATCGAACAATGAGCTAAATAATCTTTCTGCCATACGATCTTCTTCCTTTACGACACGGATACATCCGAATCTCCCGTGTCGTCCTACTGGTCTTCTTTCCGACAAAGCTGGTCGCAATTTGCCAATAGCGACGCCTGATGAACGACGACCGAGTCTCCCGCGTCGTCCCGCTGGTCTTCTTTCTAGCTCAGCTACCGATCTTCTCAGCAGCTCAGTGTCATTCTGACCTTTTCAAACGATCTTTTTACTTTCGTACCTTCCACTATTGTTCGCGAGGAATTTCATTAAAAAGACGCGAGTTTCCTTTCGGTACTTAGGCGACGGAAGATTTTCCGTCGAACGAACTGCGATCGAGCGTTGTAGCAGCGACGACGTTAACACAGCTATAACAAACGACAGGAGAATGAAAAGGCAGTTCATTACGCAACGAAGACGAAACAAAGATATAGCGTAACGGAGTAACGGACGAGAAAGATGGCGGGTACGACAAGAACGAATACGCGAGAAAAGAGAAAGAAGAAGTATTAAGAAAATGTTACAAGATTAAAGGAGAACGGGATGCGGGAGAAAAAGGCGGGGAAAGAAGGAACGCGCTAGCGGATCGAGAAAGAAATTCTTATTGCCTGGCAAGTCCGGCTTTTCCGCAATATACAGCACAGGTGTACCGAATGTGTACACCCCATCCCACCGTTCGTCGTACACGCTCTCGTCCGTAAGGGTGGAAACAGCTCCGTGCACGCATGGTCAGGACCGTATTCTGTCTAGTGAAACCCATTACTCTTTGCTCTTGTTTCGTTTCTCTCGACCATAATATCCAGCCTTTTTTTTTCTTCTTCCTTCTTTTTTTCAATGCGATACACTGGACGTATCGTTTATAAAAAGAAAAGGTACAAGTTATCGTTTTCCCGGTCGTTATTGCGCTCTTTCTTCGCCAGGTGACTGAAACGCGTAATTCACAACGGAAGCTACGTCGAACGTTTACTTCTTTATCCGTATCGATATGATCGAGCAAATGTCCAGTAACGAGGAACCGAGCTTCTAACCTGATGAAATTATAGCCCCGACGACGGAAATGGTTGCGATAGAATAAAAGAGTGGAATTACCAAGAGAATGGCACACGCTTCGTAAGTGGAACGTACAAAAATAGCAGTCAATTTATATATTTAAAGCCGTTGTAAAATTCAACGCAAGTCGTAATCGATGAAGCGAAGTTGACAAGAGGCGGCCGTATATACCGGCGAACCTAAAGTCTACGAACCGCGTGATCTATAGTGCCTAATGACTTTATAACCTGGTTTATTTCAACGGCGAGGCAAGCATTCGCGAGAAACCGGTAAACCAGTTTTCGCGGACACCGTTCCACGCTGTGTAAATCATTTGGTCTCGGTAACCTAACTGGAAAACCGAGCACGGGACAGGGGACTACCGACTTCTATCGAAGGGTCACCAAAGCGTAATCTGCTTCCAACGATCAGAAATAGGAAACGAGGGAATAACTTCCGATAGCGATCGTGTAAGTACTCTTCGATAAATTTCGAATCGCCGCGAAACGAAACGAAGACCGTTCTCCTCCGACGATGTTTCCTTCGAAAAGACGGAGACAAAGAGAAAATTTATATTTTCGCGCCGATCTTTCCCAAGAAGAAGAGGAACTAAGGATTTAATTAGATCGAATAGACGTCCGTCGATTGTAGTAGATACGCGTATCCACCCACAACTGGTTTCTGTCTCGATACCGAATCGTTCGCGACGTCCCATGAATTTCGCATTAAAATCTGCTCGTTTCTCCTAGAAGCGTATATTTGTTATTTCCTGGCTGGAAAAATCCTGCTGAGCCGCGGAGTATTTCCTTTCGAGTTCTCGTTCGGAGACCGGAGAAAGAGAGGGAGAGAATGTTTTCTCCGTCGTTCCTTTTTCAAAGGGTGGGGGCGAACAGCACATCGAGCAGAAGGAGAGAGAGGGCTAGCTGGCTGGTACGCGAGAGGAGGGCGAGAGGCGACAGGGGTAGACCGACGTTCCTGGGGGTGGAGGCGCAAGAGGCAACGTGGCGTATTGATCGAGTGGCTCTCGCGTCGACCACCACCGCTTTCGAGCCACCCGGTATAGGCGAGCGTCTGCGTTCGTGTTCCTAGACGAGGATTCGTGCGTGTGTCGCAACGTCGTTCAAATGCATGCTCGTGCACCACACTGTCGAGCTATTGTTTATGTAGCCACCATAGTCACAGGGTGATTCAAAAATTAGATTTTATCGGATCTCGATTCCCAGACATTTTCACGTACAGCGAGCAAAAGATGTTTGAATCGTACGCGTTGCGAATGTGAAATAACTTATCAACGAAATATATTTACGCTCTGTATCGTGTTTTTATTTGAACAAAGTCGACGATGATATCTTCGAGATTTCGTTTAATCACCGATACGATATCTGTTCTTGTTGTTAACGCATATTTAGTCCCTATCTTTATTCTCAATATCCAAGACGAAATAACCCTTTGGTATTTTAATTACGAAAGATCAACTCGAGAATCGCGACTCTGGCAAAACGTTATTCTGCGAGACAGCGAGGCCCCCCATCAACTTCATTCCCAGTACAATCGATCGCGCCTTCGGGAATCGACGATACCTCTCTAAACGTATCTTTGACGTTTGTCAACTCCAGAATCAGCATATACGCTGCTGTATACACGGATATACGTGGATTCAGGCGCGTAACCGCGGTGCACCAAACTGTACACCAGCGTGCTTCGTGTGGGGAGGACAAGAGGCAATGGTCAGAAAATAACTCAGTCGCGGCGTTCCCATGTACACGGCCGTACGTGTGCGTATCGAGGTTGCGAACGTTGAAAACACCATGATCTATGGTGTGTGCATCCTACGAATAACGCGATGATACTTGGCCTGGAAAATCTACGAAGCGCATTCGCACGATCGGGCAGAGTTTTGCAAATACATCGGCTCGCGAAGTCGCCTTAGCAACGGTGTAACGCGTTTCGATTTAAAGATTATTAATTATCGAAAGAATCAGTCTCTAGCATTATGATGCGCGACATACAGAGCGAGGTTCAATTTTGTAATGGAAATGTTATTAGCGATAAAACGTTGACGTTGTAGCGTCTGTAAACTTTATTTGTCTGTAATCGGAGGATCGATTCTATCGAACAGATCGAACACTCTGCAGAGAGGGCTGGAATTTAACGTTGCGCGAAAGTTATCCTAATCGTTGAAAAATTCAAAGATGAATTCAACGAACCAGTTTAGATTCTAACGCATTTCGTTCATTCCCATACGCGTTCTCTCGTTAACTCGAGCAAATAGAGAAATCGGATTACACAGGCAGAACGGTGTGCACGATTTTTACGATAAGTTTTATAACTGGTAAAATCGTAAAACCTGAACTCTTCGGTAGGTTCTGAAATTTTCCACGTAGACGACCAGTATCTGTTTTCGCGGATGGTCAGGATACGGAGACTTTGGCGTTTCATTTTCATGCCGGTGGCTCCCGTGGGCGTCATAAACGCACGCCTCGCGTCTGTGCATCACCATTGGAAAAACTACCCTCACCTTTTCGACTCTCGCACCGATTCGGTTTCCAACTAACGAGACGAAACCTCGCCTCTTACGCGTCAAACACCGAAGACCCACGCTAAACGTATCGATGATAAAAACTTTGCCCCGAGGGACAATCTCGTTATCCTCGCCATCTATAAACTATCGCGAAACTTTCCTCTCGAAACTCGTTTCATCCGACAAGAATTAAAAAGCGACCAAAAGATGGTTGGCTACGAGAGCCCGTCTCGTAACTTTCGCTCAGTTACCAAAGCACATGACGGAAGACCGCTTGAAAAATGTTATCGTAAACGTACATTGTTAACGTTTTATGAAACAAGGTTGCTGGAGGCGGTACACGTCTCTCTTTGCGAATACTTTCCGATTATTGTACGAGTAGGAAGGAAAAAATCGGATAATACGGTCCTTCGTGGAAGCTCTAATGGAGCCATAGAGATCAGGCATGGCTTCTAGAGGGACTAGAGAGGGTAATCCGTCCCTGAGGAAGGGTGGACCGACGCCACTGTCGGCTCAGCTTCATCCCCGCCAGCCGTTCATCGAAGGGGAGGGCAAGGCGCTCGATATCAAATCGTCGAAAAACCATTGTGAAGGTATCGAGGTCGAAACCATTGCTACGAAATACGTTAATCCATGGAATCTCACAGCCGAACAATTTTTCAATTTACCTTGCCCATACCGATTAACCGCGATGGAAACGATAACCTTACCGTCGTTGGTCGGTAGCAACGATCAATTTAATTCTTATCCAATTACTTCCGAACGGTTACCTCGTTGAACAAACCTTTTGCAATTGCGGCCGAAAGGGGCGTGATTACGGCAAAGAGGAAAAATTCGCGTTCGTTGCGAGAAGCGCGTACAGCTACGATATTAAAAATTCGTGTGCTAAGCGAAAAGACGTAGACGAGGATACGTGTCTACACGCACGCAGGTAGAAGCGTCGCGCACGTAAACGCAACCCTCTTTTGCGGTTGCAGAGACATTTTTCTCGTGGCATCCCTGTACATGCATAATGCATGCAGCCAGGATGCCGCAGACTCTTTACGCGTCGAGAATTCGAAATCGTTCGTCGCGAAAATTCTCGCTGTGGGAGAGAGTTCCCGTTGACTCCTGTAACGACTGGCTTTGCCGTCGGATCAACGAAACAACGTATTCGTCGTATCTTCGAATTACCTACGAAACACACTTTTGATACAAATAATAAAACGAAATACATTGCCTTTGACTAAAATTTCATGAAATTTTCTACGTTCACGATACTAACGTCCTTCGTCGTTTATCGAAGATTTGTACCGCGCTCGGCGCATTAACCGATATCAAATATTTTCACTTTCTTTTCGCGCAATTTTTATGGAACGTCTATCCTGGCAGATAAAATCAGTGTCTCCTACGATCCTACGTTATGCTATTGTGGTTTTCGCGCGTCGCGATACAAATAGAAAATCAGTCCCGATAGGAGCGAGGAATTAAAGCAGGGCCGTGATATGAGAACGGGGAGCCCCGTACGCTGGAAACGTCATATTCGCGGCTGCCGTTCCTGTACCAGACACACGGGACCTGTTGCTGTCGAGTTTACGGTGTTTTTACGAGCGACGTTACAGCCACCCCTGAGTACGGGGGCTGAACACACCCTCCCCGCAGAAACGATATCCCTCTTCTCATTGCTAGTACCTCTATGTGAAAGCTAGAACTGGAGAAAGGGAGGAATAGAAACCGAAACGACTATCCGTTTATCTCTTCCCTTACGACTTTCTCTCTCCTATTCGATCGAAACGAACGACTGGACGAATAATCACTCGGACGAATCCTCGCTCGACGATGAAGTCAAAATCGCGTGTTAATCAAAGATCGTGCGTAGATTACCAAATACGATACACAATATGCTTCGTATATGGTATATTCTTCGAGTCAGCAGCGATATGCAAATTCCGGGGGTACTTTTAGCCTAAATTCGTCTGGTCTCGGGCGATTTGTCGAAGGAGATCAAACTCGCGAGCAATTGAGTCACGTCGACGCGACTAGACGCGACTCGACGGCACGAAATTTCGTTGCGACGGTCTTCTCAAGGCGAGAAAAGTCGAAGGGGAGAGATTCGGTGCGGCTGACTTCCGACGAGACAGTGCCGCGTATATGGAGGGTCGGTAGAAACAAGCGATAAGTTTAGCGAGAGTTGAGAAAGTTTCTGGTCGTTGCCGGCACTGGCTACGAAACTTTCCAACTACCGAGTTTTGTCTCGCGCAATTAGAAGTTCCCTGTATTATTCATAGCTAACGTTGCTCTTCCTCGTTCCACGGTTACTCCTCCTTCCTCTGTCTAAGCTTCTTCTTGCCGTTCCGCTTTCGCCCGATTCTCTTTCGACATGGCAGCTCGGCACTGGATGTCCCGACCGCTTCTTCGTAACGCGCAAAACTCAAAGACAACCACGAAGAGGCGCAAGTCGCGCACGGTTCATGAATTTTAATGAAATCTCCGGCCAGAGATGGAAGCTCTTTCGTGTTTCTCCCTGTCCTCTCTTCTACACTCCTCTCTCTTTTTCTCTTTTATTCGCGCGAATACACGCGCGCCTGGTGGTGGGTGCTTTTCGTCCTGATCTATGCTCTTTACGTGCTGCTCGATATTCGCCGCAACATAGCGCCAGCCCGCCTCCTTTCGCAACTATTCCGCGAGCGTGCGGCTCACGAGCGAACTCGCGAGCTCGTATCCGCTTGTATTCCCATCTCGAGCATTAGTGGAATTCGAAGCATCGAAATTCTAATCGCATCCGCGAACCGCGTATTACCAAAACCTATCAGATATCCATAACGTTAACGAGATAACGTAGGCTCGGCTTACGTCGCAAAACAACCGCGAATATTCGAGAATTAGCGAACCGCAGCGTCAAATATTCTCGATAGGGCGACGGTGTGTGTCTCGGTATCTGGACGATAACTTGGAACGATTGGCTAAACGTCGTGTTCTCGTTCGATCGCACGCGAAACCTCGCAATAACACCGCTCGAACGTTGGCCGATCGATCGATTAATGAGAAAGTAACGTGCACGCGATAGAACGTAGTATTCTAGTCGCGCCGATGTTTCTCTCCTATACACGGTAGCAATTCATCCCGCGATAAAATTATCCTGATACGCTTTTCCAATGAAAGACGTACGACGTTTTGCTCAAGGACGAGCTGTCACTCTCTTGTCATCTTGCGCTGCGACGGAATTGAAATGGAATTAAATTAACGATAACAGTGGCGGCTGTATGTACGGCACGTAATAAAGTACGTGTACGAGCGCGCAGCCTCTACTTGTCGCGCTATAGACTAGAGTAGAAGCTCGGCATCGCGTGTCTTGGATTTTCTCCGCCGAAACAAGACACAATGATACTTATTTCATGTCGAGAAACACGCGGTTATTGTTATTCCCGAGGGTGGAATGCCATTCGCCCGTCACCTTGCGCGTCTAATCCCTCGAACTAGGCGTCGAGGCGATGCAAGTGCACGATTCTGTTGCAACTACGAAGAAACCGACGACTTCTTTACAATACGCGTTATCCGAATCATTGAAGATTAATTAGAACGAGAACGAATCGGTAATGAGAAAATATGGTTAAAGGAGAAAAGACTGGAGCAAAGAAACCGGCGACCGGTAAAGAGAAACTGATTAGAATTCGTAGAACGAGAAGGCGACGAATCGAAGAAAAAAGGGCAAGGTTATATTCCATCGGGAACGAAAAGGGCCTAACGATCCACGGTACGAGCTTCTCTTCGCCCCATGCAATCTCCATAGAATTACCATACGATTAAGAGAATACCGACCTCCGGTGTACGTACACTGGAGCCAACATTAGCCCTTGAGAGTCTTCCAATTAGCCTCTCGAAAGATCGTTCGTCTCTTGTCTATATAGATCGCGCCAGAGTTACCGTAGAGGACATAAGATGTCGGATATATGCCAGCCAGATAATCAGGATACACCAGGATACGCCAGGATACGCCAGGATACGCCAGGATACGCCAGGATACAGGATAAGTGGCGTAAAAAGCCAGATGCCAACGCGAAAAGTCGTATTTTTTATAAGAACGAATACGACTTACCTCCGATTGTCTTTTTACATCGTTGTAAGCGTTACAACGTACGTACATGTACAAGTATATCCACGATGCGAAGAAATCGAAGGTACGGTCGCTATGGTTGTCGGATTGTCTTATCGAAAAAGGTGAGTCGTAAAGGGGCGTGCTATACCCTTTGGATTAATAATCACCGACAATAGCCAGAATTGCGTACCTAGTGGAAACGCGTGTGGGCCAGAGTGACGTGCACACGCAGGCGCGTGTAAAACACGTGAGAGCACGTACACGCGAGCAGAAAGGAGTATATTGCGTGGCGGACATGGCGGTACTCCCGGTGTGTTCTCCTTCTTTCTTTCCCCGTCTTTCTCTCTGTCTTTCGGTTTACGAGCTTATTTTACTGGATTTTTATGATATAACGTACCCGCACCTAGCTCGAGCCCGAAGTTTATAGGTTTGCGAGATTTTATCGTGGCGTAACGTATGGTTTGTTAAATCGACCCCCTGCGCAACACACGCGTGCCCGCCGATTCATATACAAGCATACTCGGAACACGCACGATGAATTCCGCAAAGGGGCCTCTCGCTGGTAGATATTTATCGCGCGGTACGACGACCCAAGTGGATCGCTTGTTTATTTTTCCAAACCCTTTCGCGTTTTTCGTTTTCCGGCTCGAACGCCAGAACTCTCTAGAACTCTACGACCTCTACGTCGTGCTGAAAATCATCGGACGAAGCTTACGATTAGCAAGGGAAACTTGCGAATAACGATACGTCGATAGCGGAGTTACCGCTTCCTAACGTTTTGCTTGGACGCGATAAAGCCGAGTAGTATCGAGTAATTATACCGCGAATTACGTGCGCGTATATTGCCGCGCGAATACTTTTACGCGCTGGCACAATGCGTTAATTGTACATTCAGCGACGTATTGCGAGATCGGGATCGCTATCGATCGGATTGCAAAAGGGTGAAGGGAGATACTTTTGCGAGGGCGATGACCATAACGACGACTTCCGGTCAGTAACTCCGCGCAATTAAAGCGACTTAAGTGCAATTCCGTTAACGGGACAGCCAGTGTAACTGTCGTGTACGACTTGACAGCACAATGCCTATTCGCTCTCTTGGATTTTCTTTTGTTCTCTCGGTATCATTACTTGCATGTACGCGGCTCGCTACGTGTCTTCCTCCTACTTTTTCCATCGCGTTTCCCAACGAAATCCAAGCTCACGTACTCGAATCCGTGACGTTTTGCTCGTAAGCGAACATATGGTTGCTCCAAAAATACCAACGATGCAAGGTTATCTCGGAGCCGCGGGTATTTTTGGATTTTCCCTCTTCACCGATGTTCCACTTGTTTTCCGAACAAAAACGCCTGCGTCAAGCCTCGTTAACAAATACGCGTGTATCTTATCTACGACCAAGCATTACGGTAACATTATTGCTTGATAATGCAATAAGCTTTTATCTTCGCCTATAAATATGCGACGTAGTGCAGCGCGAGTAAATGTTTCGTGCAATTTCCTGCATTTACGACCTGTGCCCGAATACTTTCTTTCCTTTTGTTTAACGTACTTCTTTTTCGAGCAAACTGATTATCGCTTAACGAGCCTGCCGATTACGAAACAATCGCTAATTGCAAGTTTAACCTTAAAATCACAATAGCTTCGCTTTCGCTTATACCTGACCTGAAACTGCAATGTAACAAATTTCTCCGATTCTTCGAACAAAGAGAAGCATCGAACAAATACGAAGGCTTTCCCCGTAGCAACAGGAACCATCGCAAACCGTCTTGATAATAAGTAAAAGCTCTCGCCTCGACGTTCATGAGTAAATATACCGAAGCTCGGTGCAACCTTAAAAACTTTTCGTAATAAATCAGTGCACAATACGACAGGCTGGAATCGGACAAATCTCGTTAGTCGAGTCGAAGAAGTTTGTGCCCGAGAGAAAGAGAGAAAGAGAGAAAGGGAGAAAGGGAGTGCGAGAGCGAGAGAGCGAGAGAGCAGAAAGGCCGGTTCACCTTGGTTGCTGGAGCCCATCTGCATGCGGGGACTGCGGATGAAGAAGTGGGAGAAGAAAAGGACAAACGAAAGAGAAGAGGAGAAGGAAGAAGAAGAAAAGGAAATCGAAGCTAGGGGAACGACATTCCAACCGGGGTCGGGATGAGAAGCGTCATCTCTTGGAAAACCGACGCTATCTTTCTATATTTCGCCAACTATGGGACCAACGACCAAATCTCGTCGAACGAAACACGACCGATTCTGCCGATTTATTTAGTTCTTCCGCGAGATAATCGATACCTCCATACGTTTTCGAGCAGACAGAAAAATCCGAACGAAACGGACGATGAAACTAATTAGAGAGTCTGTCTGTTCCGTTCGCCGGAAAATTTCTCCGTTCGAATTACAAAACGGATTGCGATCGGATAACAGAAATCGCGCAAACGCGGGAATATTTTAATCCCGATCCGCGATATAACTTCCGTAAATCAGATTACAGGGAATAACGCGTTAAATCATAATGTACGACGCATATTACGTCAAACGAGTAAATTACGTACGTTATTAATTCTTCAAATGCGATGCTTCATTTAGCGGCTGTCTCTGTGACGAAGAACATTACGAATCGTTAATACGAACGTTGATAATCGTAATAGATCGCAACCGTATTAGGATCGAAGAGATCTCATCTTATCTTGGGAAACTTGGAATAAATCTTTCGGCAAATACGGTAGCCGGAAGATTACGAGAATTTTTAGCAGATACACGAGCGTAATAAAGGGAAAAGTGCAAATACAACAAATTTTCGTGCGCAAGAGAAAAAGAGAACTACGCTTAAATCACCATAGCATAGCGTGTAGAATCGCGTGAGACAAACAAATACGCGGAACGTTGCGCAAGCCTTAATTAAAGTGCGCGCTGTCTAATTAACGTACAACATACAGTTTACTCTTATCAGAACACGATGTTCATTAGGAAAATTGTAGAGTGGCCCGTTAAATTACTTTTCGAACCTATCGATAGAATTGAATACGCGTATTGCCACTGTGTAAGCTTCGCTTGTATCGCGTTAAGAAGTTAACAATTGAACGACTATCTTTTACCATTAAACCGTTCATATGTACGTAAAGGAATGTCTTTATTCGTAGAGAGGAGATTCGCGACCACCGATGAGAAAACTTGAAAACGACTGAGAATTCCTGAAAATTTACACAGTTTCGTCGATCGCAGAGACGTATAGTAAGTATTTTGCAGGAACAGTGGCACTCTGGCCCAAAGGTACTCTTGCGAAAACACTTAAACCATGGCTGTGTGAAATAAAACCGAATTACTACTGGAAAGCGTCCAAATTGAATATGGATTTTTAATTGTTACGAGAGAACGCGACCGCGACAGCGTCGTTTCAGAAATACGGAGAATCGAGAGTAACGCGGTGCCGCGCTTCGATGCGACGCAGTCTCCGTGTCGGTTTAATTAAATGACGATAAATCGAAAGAGATAGGGAAAGAGTTGACAGCGAGACAGGGGTGGTAGAGAGAGGCAGAGCTGCATAACCGATTGCAGTCAAGTTGTATTTCCAAACTCGCGTACGTTACGCGCGCTGACAAACAATAAATAAAGTTGACCGCCAATCGGACAACCAAGCTAGCAATCGATAGCGACCGGTCTTTGATTAATTACACGACCACACGCGACCGTTCGTAGGAATTAACTATTTGCTATTTTGAAATTTAGCCCGATATAATAGGACGTAGGTAGAATGATTTGTCGTCCCGATTCATCGTTCACGTTTCATTTTACGCGATACCTTCGTTCCAATCGTATTACAAATTTGACAAAAGAGTGGAAGTATTTTTTAAAAGGACTTTGCCCTCCCAAAATTACTGTATCTCTCGCGTTGAATCCACGTCGATAGCGGCGAGAATATTTTTAGGTGGCAACGGTATGTGGCGTCGACGATTATACCACCGCTGTGAGCAACTATCCGAAGAAAAGGTCTCTGAACGTCGAAGAAGAAGAAAAAACGGATTAGAGGTTGGTAGAAAGACAGGTTCGAGAAATCCCGCGGATTTTCAGCTCCCTCCCCTGTTTCCCCCTCCACTCTGTATCTTTCTCTTTCTCTTTTTCTTTCTGCTACCCTTCGGGATCTTCGTACGCCCCATGGGAAATCGGCCTAAACGGAGTCGTCCAAAACAGGTTTTCAAAGATCTCCACGTTTCGAAGAATAGCTATTTCGGATGACCGTGACAAATCGTTACTACGAGACTAAAGCAACAAAACTATGAGTCACGATACCAGATATTCAAATAAACATAAACCATTAAAAATAATATAGTCCATTCTCAGCAGGTCAAAGAGAGAGAGAGAGAGAGAAAGAGAAGCCAAGCGTTTGCAGTAGCTGAAAGATAGGGGAAAGATCGAATCGGTCGGCGACTACAATAACAATCGAATGTAACATTGGTAATGTCGGTACAAGCTGGTACGACGTTTATCAGTTGTGGATAAAAGAGCGAGAGAAAAAATATCGAATGGGGAGAAATCTGAGTTGGTACGGTCCTGATCCGAAGTTATCCGAGCTCCGCGAGAGAGCCGATTATATTAAATGGCTGGTAAAACGGTCTGCTTAACATAGCGTTTATCTGCTCCTCTTGGTTTTAGTACTTTTTCACTGCCTCGTCAGCCATTGCCCATAAACTCTACTACAAGCCTTGCCTCTTTTTCTCTCTTCATCCCCTGTCGCTCGCTCTCCGCTACCCCGTACATTTTTCTCTGTACCTTCGTCTGACCTACGCGTACATGCGCAACCATGTGTCTGCGCGAGAACACGCGTGTATACTTAGCAAGACTCATAAAGAATATAGAACCATTAAAACGACTCATCCTCTTGAGTGTGCTCATCATACTTTGACGCCTTTTTTGTTTACATAAATCCTCTTTACGCTCTCGACTCTGTTTCACGTTTTATATCAGCCATCGAAAGAGTTCTTTCATGAATGTAATTAAGAATAGCCATTGAAGCCTGGCCGAAAGTTTTGCCGAACGTTTTTCTAGACAACTATACCGCTGCTACGGGATAATCGCGTAGAACGTAACGTTTGATTCCTATGTTCAAAGAAAACATTTGTAAAAAATGCAAACGGCCGATACGTAATCAATAATTACCACAACCTTGAATATTTATTCATGCACCTACAATGCGAAAGAAACATACATGGCGTCCGTTTCTTCCTCGACGAACGGAACCACGATCCAACGATTTCTACTTCTTCAAATGTTAGGAATAAATCGAGAGATAACCAACCCTGCGGAAATATGATCAACGACCACGTGCTTTTTAACCTATAAAACGAGCATCGTTTCGCAACGAAGAGCAGCATGCCTTTTCCCAATCTTATCAAAGAAACGTATATAACGGGCGCCGTACGTGGAATGTCGTCGATGTCCAACCCTCCACCAGCACAATACCACCCTCGCCGCGAGAAAGAAGAAAACTAGCGAGCCGCTCGAAAAAAAGAGAAACGAGAGAGAAAAATAGAAAAAGAGACAGTATAGAGATATACACATATACTTACAGCGGAACGACGTGAAAGAGGGTGGCTTAGCATGAGGGGCGTGGTGGCCCCACCACCCCCATCAAACGACCAGGCAGAAACTACTTTTGGGGTAGCCGACCCACACACCTCCTTTCTCCAATCCATCCCTCCCCCTCGGTTCCTTCCCATCCCCCGAAGCAGTTCGAGCCAAGCCAGCCACCCCTCGCACCCCAAAAATAATTGCACGTTTCGTGGTCTCTTGATCCGCGCGTAAAAGTAATCCAAACATCGCATAAAAATTATGTTTACGAGTTTCGAATGGGCGCAGGGGTCGACCCTGCAGGGTAGACGACACTGCACTGCACGCCGAAAACATATCAACAGTCTCTCTCCTCTCGCCTAGATAGGGATCTCTTTCTAGGAATTTCTCGGATTGTTTAGAACTCGCATGTGAACCACAGGAGCGACCGCGCGAGTTACGAGGTGATCTTCCGCACTTTTATGGAGTGTTCTCTTATCTTAGTGGCGTACATTTAATCGGAAATTGTTTACTGCGATTTTCGATACACTAATTACTAATATTAGTAATTACTAATATAGAACCGGATTTTCTTGTATTATTTAAAACTACCTGCGAGAGTAACAATAACGGTAATCTTTAAGGTTTATTGGTAAAGCAATATTTATCAACGTTATTTTCTTCCTTGCAAGAAACTAGATCAATTAACAACAACGACAATAAAGATAATAGATGGTAAAACTCACCTGTTTTCTCTTTGATTTCACACAGGACCGAAAACAAGGCTGGCTTCATTCTGTGACAGTTTAATGTATGTTTTCTGAAAGAAAGAATATAAATTATTAATTGCGTGATATAAATTAAATATCGAGTAATTGGCAAAAAATTTATATTGTGCGATATCATTCATTATAAAGAAATACGAGTCTAAAATTAATATAACATTACGTATGCGTAACATAGTTGAACATAATAGTATAAACATTTTGGTAAACTTGTATAATCGTGCAAGTACCAATAGTGCGAAGATAACCGTCTTATCGCGTATTCGGACGCCTATATATAACTTACTGTTGTAGCTTGTCATTACCAGTATATCTACTATATTCGTTACTTAACAGTTTGTATTTAACAGTTACCGAGCTATAAAATGATAAAAAGACATCATAAGAATAATATTTACTCTCTTCGACCGAAATCCTAACATAAAACATTATAAAGCGATGAACATAACCTGCATTTATCGTTATTTGATACGTTTATTACATGCTTTAACAGCTAATAAAAAGATTCTAGAGTAATTGATTTCAATGTAATGTTGTAAAGAAACCATTTAAAAAATAAAAGAAGCGTGTCAAATAAGTAAATGAAATACTGCGAGAAAATTGATGAAAGAATTATTAAAGTAATGATGCATCTTAGAAGTATTAAAAAATGGCGGCTGATCGGATCACGAATGGGACCAACCTCGCTTGCGCCTCGTCCAAGCTTTGATCAGTGATGTTCATAATTTGTTGGAGAATTTCACTGATGTCCTGTTTTCTAGCCTCGACGGCTTGATCCGGACCTTGTGTCGCAGTTCCATCCACAGGCCCCATACTACCGTATCCAGTAGTATTTTGGGCCCCTTGACCCTGGTTTCCTCCCATCAAACCAACACCTGATCCGCCGTGTTGCAGCATCCTGCCAGTTTCATCCATCAACCGTAGACTGTAGCACTAAGAATATTATTCGCCTCTTTCCGTCTTTTTCTCTCTTTTTTCTTTTTCTCTTCCCTGTAGCAAGAGTAAATTTCGTTCACACAACACTCGCGGATGTAAGTATATCGTATACCAGGTGTCGCAGAAAAACACGACTGTACAAACAACCGTCCCGCTCTTTCACTTTATGACGACTCCTGTATCTCGAGGAAAATATGTTTCACGCACGTGCTCTATCTCTCTCTCTCACACTCGTGCGACACTTCATATGGAAGCCCGAGCAGGCATGCACTTGCAAAAATAGAATTTTTCATGAATAATGTACCAAATTTCTTGAGAATACGAAGAAATCTATGAGAATGATAGATCCCCGTAATGCGCCGTACGGTTGGCTTAGAGGTTATGCCGCCGTGGCCTTTGTCTCTTACGTATCGTTTGGCGTTTTAACTTGTTCTTGCTCCTCTTTCCCGGTCGCTCTATTGCTCTTTCTCTTTTTCTCTCTTGGTTATTCGTCCGCTTGCTCGCTCTTTCGCTTTTCTTTTTTCTCTTTTCTTGCTGTATCTATCCTTCTCTTTCGATGCCCTTCGGTATCCTTTTTACTTCTATTCCCCCTCTCTCTCTCTCTCTCTATCTCTCTCTCTCTTTCTCTTCGTTTCTTTTCTCACTAATATATATTTCCTTGCTGATTCAAGAACATTCACGTTGCGTCTAGTAATCGGTTTCTAATTTGCTATACACACTACAGAGATGATGAAAATGGTGCCTTCGGCAGCTTTAAACTTGACGGATTGTCGGATTTTACGTATACGCGGTTATGTCGACGGTCGGCGTCGCGCCCGGTCCGCACTCTCCTTTCACTCGTTCTTTCCTCTGCTCAGTAAGGATACTCGTACAAGCTGAGGAAAATCGGCGTTCTTCGAGCCATCCGCGCACGGACGTCACACACCAACTCTCCGCCTTACAAGGCAACGCGCGGACCGACCGTTTCTGTCGCTCTTTTCACTCTTCTCGGCCGCGAGCGACTGCTACGCTCCTGAAGCACGCGCGTGTTCGTGCGTTGGTGTGTGCACCGAGCCTTGGTGTGCGTACGTGCATGCGCCAATCGGCGGCCATAATAGCCGCCTCGACCAATCAGAATGGCTGATTCATTTCCTTCTTTCTTCGTTTAAAGCAGTTCATTCGCTCGCTCTCCCATGTTATTGTCCGCGTGCGCATCCACTCTATTTATGATGCGATTTCGCCGCTTCTCCTAATCCCGTTCCCTTAACCTGTATCCGTCAACTTCGAATTTTCCCCAAATTACATAAAGCCACCTCGAAACTGATCCTTCCAGACACTATTTGTTACATCGGAGATAGAAGATTTCATAAAACAACCTCCTTTACCTTGTATTCCAGGAGGCGCAAACTCCGCCCATTCCTTCAATTTCTTTTCTTTTTTTTTCTGATCACCACTAATGCTCAATCCTAAACGTTTGCGCCATTATTATGTAAAGTTTGACCAAAAAGATTGAACAAAACCAAATATTTGATGGTACTTTTGCCTTGTTGAATGCCGTATAAATAAAACGAAGGTACCTACTTCGTATACTTGGAAAATGTAAATTACGAGGACGGCGTGCGCAAGTCCATCGTACAACATGGCTACATAATCAGCCATTTTTATAACGCGGGAAAACTCGAATGCTCAATTATAATATTTATTTAACGACGGTGAATTAAATTATTTTAAACTGAATATTAAAATGTAAAAGACAAACGTTTCATAATATTATTTGATAAATACATCTAAACACATCAATGTGTATGATTTATTATCTTAACGTTTGAACATATTACATGCTGTTTGTAACGGACATTCTAGCTACATATATTTAGCACTTTTTCCCCCAAGTTTATAAGTTACTCGATATTTCGAATTTCAAGGCTTATAAACGATACGATTGCTTTATTATATTGTGATATATTGATTTATTGGTATTGAAGTGGCTTTATTCATTGACACTGATAACATATATTAAGGACTAAAGCAGTTCATTTACATTTATAAACTCTAACGATAAGAAGCGTGTGTTGGCCAACAAAAAATAGGTTACACGTTTAAATATATTATACTTCATTAATTAAAAATTGCTAATTGATTGATTTAAACCATATTTTACATAAATATGGATCATGAAAAGTATTACGACAGAAAATCAGATGGAAGCTATGTTGTACATTTTCTTAATAAAAAAGGATTAAATTTGCAAGAGGTTAATGAAAGGTTTTCTGCTTTTGGCAAAGTTTTATCTGTGGATGATCACGGAAAAGCTAATGCATTATGTTTTATAAGATATGAAACAGTTGAAGATGCGATAAAATGCATTGATGGCTTTAAAAATAACAAATCTATCAAGATTTTGCCACATGTACATAAAGTAAATAATACTAATGGGAAGCGTTTGAGCCGTATCAATACTAGAGGCAAAATATTGCAAAGTAAAAAAAAAAGATCATCTAATCAAGATTCTTCTAGACATTGCTTTGAGAAAAGTAATCTCAATAATAATTTCTCACAAACAAAACAGTTTCAAGACACAGAAACAGACTGCCAATCTAGTTCAAATATATTAAAATCATTATCTAACAATAGCAACTTTAATAATGATAAAGTAGATGATAAAGACAGCGTTGACCGTGCTTCTCCTAAACAAATATCGTCTTCAAAACATATTTCAAAATTTATAGACCTAAAGAAAATTATATCAAATAGTTTAATTTCATCAGGAGTTACTAATGGAAATGTAAAAAAATCAAAAAAAATATTTGATGAAACAGAGATTCCAGCTTTGATGCCTATTGATCAAAAATATAGGGTACAAAATGATAAAGTCGTTCCATCATCCACAAAAATTATTCCAGCAAAAGAAGTAATCATAGCTAATATCAATCCAAGTTTAAGTATACATTATATATTACATCTTTTTAACAAGTTTAATCCTATAGCAGCATCATCTATGATGCTAATACCAAAAACTGATATATCATACTGTTATGTTTATTATGAAACATATAATGAAGCATATGCTTCTATGAAAGAATTTGACATGTATCATTTACATGGAAGGAAGCTGATTGTTTTAACAACAGAAGAACTGATGAAAGAGATCTCTTTGTTATAAATATATTAATACTATTGTGCATATATTATACAATAAAGTAAATATGAATGAAACCTTCCACTTTGACACTTTATTTTCCTTTTTTATTGGTTTCTATTTAATAAATATAGTAAAGTTTTAAAATGTAAATATATAAATATTATCTATTATTAACGGTTACTACCAGCGTTTCTTGTAGTATGATACGAATTTTAAAAAAATGTGGAAATAAAAAGAATTCCAGTGTTCATGAGTTTGCGCGTTAGGCTGCAATTTCTAACCTGCGTGCTTTTGAAGCGTTAAAAATGTGTCTGTAGTTTATGATTGTGAGACGTTTACACTCTGGTACTAGCAGTAGTAGGAAGTAAGTACATGTGTGTGTGTGGTGAAAAACATGCAATTAAAAATGTCAAAACCATTTAATCAAAATGCTGTGAAGCAATTATTGCTGCAAGAAAATGAGTTTATTTCGAATATATTTTCAAAAATGCCATTGCCTATGTCTGAATTAGGTAAGAATATAAAAAGATAACATAACCTTAAAGTACTCATGATTTTTGCAATTATAATAAAAATTGTCATATTATCAGTTTCAGATGACAAGAGTAAATTAGTTACACACAAGAATAAGAATATGCCAAAAGGTATTTATTCTTTGCTATTGTTGTATATTATTTAATTTAGTTTAAAATTTCTATTTTTTATCGTAGATAATATTTTACCAAATTTAAGTGGAAAGAAAAAGAGGGCACAAACATTTGAGGAGTTACATGCTAAATTGGAGGGATTAAAGAATGTTAAACGATTGGGATATAAAGAAAAGCAATTAAAAAAGAATTTGAAAACCAGAATTAAAAAAATGACAAAAAGAAAAGAACGGATAATGCAAAAGAAACAAGTAAAAATAGAGCAAAATGGGGATACTTTGTCTAACATAAAAGAAGAAGATAGCGAAGTACCAAAGGTTCCAAGACCAAAGCCTGTGTTTAATTCAGAAGGCAAAATGGTATTTAGTAAATTTGATTTTTCTGACCTTGGAACAAGAAAAAAGCTGCCTAAAAAGGATGCAAAAAAGATGTTACTAGAGTTGAAACAAAAAAAGGAGAAGTTAAAAGCAATGGAACAATCAGGTGAAAAAGAAAGAGTAGAAGAAATTAAAGAGAAGGATGCATGGCAGTCTGCCCTGGCAAAAGCTGGTGGTGAGAAGGTAATAAAGATATATTTAAATTTGTAAATTTTTTTTATAATTTCAGGAAAAGTAGATTTAGAATAATGGTTTACATGTTGTATAAATGTTATACTTATCGATAGGTGAAAAATGATGTAGATTTACTTAAGCGAACATTAAAAAGGAAAGAAAATAAAAAAAGACAGAGTGCTAAAAAATGGGAATCTAGGTTAGACAATGTACAGAAAGGAATTCGAGAAAAACAAGAAAAACGACAGGATAACATTATGAAGAGAAAGAAAGAGAAAAAGATGCATAAATTAAAAAAAGCGGCTAAAAAGGGAAGGATTATACCCGGATTTTAAGTATAACGTAAAGGATTATAGATAAAAGACATTTATTTCTAACAGAGTTATTTTATATGTTATGCAGTTTTATTCTGCATAATTTAATTAAATTTTTATATTAAGACGAATTCAACATTTGTGTAAATGATATTCATTAATTGAATAATACTCCTTAGGACAAATTTGTATTAACTTATTGTTGATATCAGAATACAAGATAATTGTTTTTAAACAAATCATTTTTTGTTGTTTATAATTATATTATATACACTCACAAATGTGGAACAATATTTTACACTGACAATGCAAAAATCAATTGTAAAGTGTACATATTGTATAAATTTTGTAAAAACTGAACGTAGGTGTTGTATAGACAGTGTTTTATAATCATTTATTTACATATTGTGATATTTGTTTGTACATGGTATTAACAATTTTTTATTTACACTAATGATGTAGGGTTTGTTGCCTCGTTATAAGTTTTTCATGATATAAAAAGCGGCATGTTCATAGAATCTTGTACAATTTGACAGTATAAAATTTAGTCATTAATTTTATATACGAGTGCAAAACTTGCTTGTAAAGATCCACATTCCATATAATGTCCTCAGACTTTGAATTGTTTTGTATCGAAGATCTCCTTACGGTCAGTTTCATTATTGTTCACGATCTCATATACTAAATTGTCGTAATACATATATATCTTATAAATCTCTTAATAGATTATGGGTAAGTCGAGTACGAGAGCTTCGATGTAGCCGCCCTCTTCCACTTCCTGCTAGGTATCACCAAGAGCAGAGGATACAGCGTTAGCGTGTGTTAATGCTGTCCATAGAGGGCTATGATCCACGGATAATGGTACCACCGATTTAGATGATCGTGGAGACCTAGATAGAAAGATAAATAATTAGTTTAAATTAATATTCTTTTACAAATACGACATCTGTTATAAATACATAATAGATATTTTCGCAAAGTTGCAAGTTGCAACTCCTAATGATATATCGGTAATGCAGGAATTCTAAGTATTAAGAAAATTTTCTAGAAACAAGTCGATGGAAAAAGAAGCAATCTTTGTTGCGAATGATACATGATTCGTATGAAACCTTTTTCTCATGTTTAATTTAAGGAAATAAGAATGATACTTCAATATGTATTACACGTACAAAAAATAAGAATCTGACCTAGGCGGTACCAAAACTGGATGCTAATCTGGACTACTAAGTTCCAGTGCAGTGCTCTGTTCAGGATCAGATCGTTCTTCAACGACAGTGTCTAGTTCCAGTGATGGAAAAGCTCTAGATCCTCGATCGCTTCGTAACGATACTGTTCTCGTTGGACGATCAATTCCAGCTATCGCACAAAAATATATATGAATATGTATTAATATTTCACAATAATAAAGGTTCTTGATTATATAGAAAATCTTGTCTAACAATTCTGTAAGTGAATTTTTAAATTATCAATAATAAAGATTAATACTGTCTAAATGCATTATAATGTCAAGATTATGTGGTAAAAGTTATTAATTTGATTTGTACAGTTATTAACAAATTGTTGTATACGAAATGCGTTGAGATATACGCTGCATAGGCTTGCATAGCAAACAGTTTAAAGTCATGCGACTAGAACTATGTTAAATACATAAGAAGTAAATACATGCCTTTCGATTAAGATTAAAATGTAGCCAAGCTGCATATATTATTTGCATAAAAATGCTCAACTTTTCTTACTTTCGATTTTCATGATTGCGTTGGAAATCTTAAGCTGCTGAAGTATAATATTCTTAACAAAGTATTATTTAAATACGCTTCAATGTAGCCTGCATGATCAATCTCGCACGAATTGTTTTTATCATTTTTATTCTTGTCCACCCTTCTGGCGGAACTTCAATTAAGTTCTGTAAGTTGTCTTCTAAGTATGCAGCGGTAGTAGCGGCGGCGGCGGCGGCGGCAAATGATTATGCATTAAGTAAAAGAAACTATGGTTGTTCTGTGAAATTCTAAAATCTCTAGAGATCAAGTCAAGCAACAATCAGGTTGATAAAAAGCTTTACCTAAATCCTCTTTCGATGCTGCACTTGACGGGATAATAAAATAACAAGTATGTATTTCAGTTTGAAGATTTTTCAAATGTTTAATTTATATTAGGATGCTGCAAATTAATTTTACGATCTAGGTATACAAGAGCAAACATTATCCTTTGTACCATCGTCCGATAACTATGTATTTCCTATTTAATTAAAACCTTCATGCTTGTATAGAGTAAGTAGTAACTAAACCGCCTATTTATCACGACATTTCAGAGGCTGTAAATCAAGAGTTAGATTGCCATGACTGGTCGCGGTAGTCGTGTACCTTCAGAGTCAGCCACATATCATAGGTATCATACTGCGTCGGTGTTCGACAAACAAAATACGTATGTCGTGTTCCATGAACGTTTTACCATTGTTATGATTGTAAAGTAACATACTTAGAAAAGTTCAACGTTATACTTCCGGGTTAGAATTTAGATAGAGTAAGCAATTGGAGGCTATGAAAAATCAATAGAAACTTATAGGTTTGGTGATTTAGTTTCTCAATACTTTGTAGAAGACTAAACGTTTTTAGTCGTGTAAACACGAACACGATTAAATTCGAAATATCTAAAAATGGGAGTATGAACTCGGATATTCGGGGCAATATTCGATCTGGTTTAATGCTTCTTCCACTCTCTTTGTATACGTTGCACATCCGTGTGTATGAATGCGTGTATATATATACGCCCCATTTATAAAGGTATACGACTATACACGTCTACGTGGCTATATGTAGGAGTCTATTTGAATATACAGATACGAATAAGTATGTATTCAACGTTTCTGGGGAGAAAAGCGACCACGGAGTAGCGGTTGTTAAAGAGGTTAGGGTGCTACACAATGCGAACGTAAATGTTTTGTGACCTTAATCCATTTTCGTTATAAAATTGCTTTCAAGGATGTGTACGCTTTAATTCAAAATTTAATTGTACCAGTGGTTTTTAAAATAAGGAGAGGGCAGACTCGATTTTATCGTTGAAACTTACCTAAACGATGGACAGGACTAAAACGAACGAGACTGAGTGCTCCGTGATCTAGATCACAATTCCTTCTTCGTGCTCGCTCTCTGGCGAGCTTTGCTCTTCTTCTTAAACAACAGATGACCATTAGAGCCAACAATGGAAATCCGAGTATGCATGATACTATTGGGATGATGATACTCTCTGGAGTTACTAAAAAAAAAAGCAAAATAATTTGTAATTCAATGGTGAAGATGTATCAGGAAACTGAATATTTACGTGTAAATTCTATTGGTTTCACTACCAGTCGAGTTACTAGATCTAGCAATAAGTATTCCTAACGAAGCTTTATTATTCTCACGTTTGTTTCTTAAGTTTGTTTTTACGATTAGTATATATTAAGCGAACTAAGCAAATACAGGATGAGGAATAAAATTTATTATTTCGCAAACTCAAGAAGTTTTCGAGTTGAATAACTGTGTTAAATCTTCAAACAAATATGGAGGCAAGAATCCCACTTCTTTTGTTACCGATATAACTTTTTAATAAACATTACACTGTAATAAATACAAAGCAGAACTGACATTTATAATAAATGAATCTTTTAAGAAAGATTGGAACGAGTATTATCAATCTTCTAAACAACAGTCTAGACCCCAAGAAAAGAAAAATGTTTCATTCAACAGGATAGAATAGAAGGGATAGTATAACGGTGTGGTTGTGTAGATATACGTTGAATAATATAGCGATGTAATAAAAATATTTTTTATTATAATCAAGATTATGTTATCTCGTGTAACAATATCATTTTAAATTACAACGTCAAAATAATGCTTTAATGTCACTTTTCCAGTTATGCGTCTAGACGATTTGTAATTGCATTAACCTTTACTCTCTATTACTCTTAGACCCTTGAGATTGGGAAGCAATTACTTGCTTGGTTGCTTCCTTAAGTACGACGAAGATATTCTCTGTCACAGAAGAACTTTAACGAAATATTTTATCCTTTTCCAATTCTTTGAACTTTGCAAAGTTATTAGCTTCTGCGTCAGGAAATCTGATAATTTGAATTGTTTCCTCTTATATAGTTCATGATAATTAAATTTTCGCGTTATCAAAATATGAGTCATATTCCCATGGATTCAGTAAAATTGAATATTATTGTTCGAACGATGCTTGGAACGATTGTTACGAGTATTGCATTAGTTGAGAACGTGCATTACGTTTTATAGAAAATTTATGCAAGCGTGTTTTCACCTGTTGGATAAACTAGAATTGTTGGTCTCTTGGATTGTGGAATCGTTGGCATCGTTGGTCGACCCGCTCTCACTTCGATCGACATTTTGCTCTCGATCTGGAACAAGATTAACTCAGGGTTAATCAGGGTAATGGTACAATGAAAAAATTTATCGATAACAACGATTACATCTTTTTCGCAAAAATCGTCCATTGTTCAGGTGTTTCCGTTTGTTATGCTTTGTCTCATAGAAACGAAAAATCAAAGTAGCCTCTAGCGTTCCGAGGTCTTTTAATTCCCTCTTTGTTCTTTCTATTTTTTCCAACGAAATGTCGAGGCCGAAGGAAAGACTGCAGCAAAAAGTATCAAATTGCAGTGTTTTGCTTTGAAATTTCTTCCAATACTAATTATACCTGTACACCCTGTTCCTTTATCCATTCCACGCAACAGAAATATACATATTGTGTGCTCCTTGATTTCACTTTAAAAACATTCATCTCAATTTTACCACGCAAAGGTAACAATTATAAACATCCCGTCACGTTGATATACGAAAAATATGTTATTTTTCTAAAATAAATGTAATTTACAATTCTCAAACAAATACCGTTTCGCGACAATCTGTGATGTATATTCATTGTGAAAATATAGAAAGTAAACCATCGCTAGTTCCGTAGGATTAATTTAAACGAAGCACCAGTTTATGTGCCATCAAACATCGCGCGATATCTTTATTTACCTATTTCGTTAAAATAATGATTTTCCGCGGTCGTTTAAATTCTACGTACACGTACCAATAGTTGCAATTTCTGCCGCTACGTGACGCACACGCAGCGATTAACCAAAATGGCGAGTGTAAGCGCGGCGTGTATAAAGTAACGGACGGTAATAGGTTTATCTCGATGAGAAGTGATTCTGTCGCGGTAATTTTACGCGTTCGGGTAATATTTTCACTATGACAAATGTTTCCGATCGCGTAAGCTCGCGTGGCGATTGTTTCAGTGAAGTGATCAAACGAAAACACATCCACTCGTTCCCGCTACTTTTAGTGTTTCGAGCTTGGAGATCTAACGAAAAGCGACATATAATCGAATTTTCGAGGTAAGATATTCACTGTTACGTAAAATAAACGGGCATTTACGTAATTCCTTAAAATTGAAGATAAAACTGAAAATTGCATTCGCTAACGACATATAAAGGCGTACAAGAGTACGTAAACATTGTCTTCGTAGTAGTCGAGAGGAAAAGGCTATTTACTTCGGTTCCTTTATTTTTGTGACGTTCCTCGAGTTGTTCTTTCCTCTCTCCGTGCTCGGAAAAGCAATAACGCGAGCCGTATCGGCGTGAATATCAACATAGACAGAAAGCAAAAGCTCTGTTTTCTGCACAGACTTTTAGAATTTCTTCGTTTTTGTATTCCCTGCGGTATTGCGAATGGACTTAATTCCCATTGGCTCCGATCCACAAAGAGTATAGAGGACCACCATACTGGTCTCAGTCTTTCGACTAGGGACGCGTGAGTACTCCAAAGAAAATGAGCAAGAAATTAAGTTAGATCATTCCTTTTCTCGTATCTCGCTACTAAATTTGGAAATGTGAATTTTCTTATTTTCGATAGATGTTTTCGTTCGCTATAGAGATCGCAATAATCAAGTATAGTCGTCCTTGTGTCGCAATTTCGATTTTTTAAAGATACGTATAATACGTATTCCACGAATCTGAATTTTCTTTTATCCTATGAATTCCTCGCGCGTTTAATTAATTCGTTGCAGAGAAAATGGTACTAGACTGGTTGGAGCAAACGAACGAGCTTAATTTCTTTTCTACTGCGTTGGATGTAACTCGTTAGCTATCGAAGCAACACAGAAGAATGGCTCGTTACTTTTAAGCCGCGTCAGATATCAGGCATTTCCTTTTTGCTTTTAACCTTCGACTAGTTTTTGTCGTACTGGCATGTCGAATATTACCCCTATAAATTGCCCTACATATTCGAGTTCGATTGAAAAAGGCTGGCCGGACAGTAGCCCTTTGGAGGGTGAAACTCGATGAAAGGACTCTGTATCTCGCATCTCAAAGGGCCCGTTCCGAAATAGCAAACTATTCAAGAAGGACCACCTCTCCTTTTTTCTGCGATTACTTTATCTATCGAAGGATACCATCGTGAAAATAGCTTGACCTATTTCTTTGGCCAGTTTTTCACGTACATCTATGATTATCATCGCGTTCCTTTATCTGCGCCTGCTATATATAGATTAGGATGTTTATAAGACGCGCCCAGGAAACACCGTTTCCGGTTAAATGCTAAATCTGTTCACTCCGGAGGGTATTCGATCGAAATTTTTGGAGCGCCTCCAGAACAAAGATCACGATGTTTCTTCCAGTTCTTCGTTATCTTCCGTTGTAAGACGTTCTGCGGCATACGAAATTTATCCGATGCGGTGTGAAAATTCAAAATGGTAACCAACCGAATTCAGGATTCCGCGGTGTCCTTGCGCGAAAGTAGGTCGTTCAATTTTCAGCGAGGCGCAACTCCAGCTGACGATGTCTTTATGAAAAAAGCAGATGGAACTGTTTCGTAATCGGCAAACTATTCAACTCGATTTCGCGAGTTCTAGGAGTTTCGCAGCGGTGGGCTTAAACGTCGGAGACTCGTCGGGATACTTATCGATTTTCCTCGCCTTCTCTTCGCGGAAAACGATGTTCAAACGCGTAAAAACCGTAGCCATTATAGCCGTGAGAAGTTTCATCCGCATTATCCTCCAATTATCTCTGCCTTATCGTCGTCTTCGCAGCGTGTCGTTCCCTTTTTCGTCTATTTACCAGCCTGTCTTCTAGTACAGTTAATTTAGCAAATCTGTGGCTCACGAGGAAAGCCGGATTCGACTCGAGTCACGTTGGATCAACGTTATTTACATACGTACCTATATGCTACCGTGGTGTACATACGCCGATATACCGCGCATTATTGCCAAATTATTTGGATTTTCTCGTACACGAGCTCGTTATAAAGCGAATAGATTCGTATTAATCATAGACTGGTGAGTGGCCGCTCCAACTACGCTTCAAACTATGTTTTAATGCAGCCCGTACACCGGTGCGCAGTTATTCAGTAGTAATATGCGAACAAGCGAATTTTAGTGAATTTCAAAAGCAAACACGCGCGTGCATGCTTACAATGCAGGATTGTTTCGATTTTCTCCGGACCGTGTAACGCGGCTTGTCGAATAATTCCAAATAATTCAACCGCGATGTTAGCCAAAGGATTACACCGATTTACCGTAATTAGCGGAATGTTATGTAAAAGCTGATACTATTTCATTGATATGCTGCCGCATCGGTATTAAAAGGCGTTACAGACGCGCTAGATTTTCGCTTTATTTTCATTTCAAACGATCATTAGCGCGATTCGTGGCAGACTGGAGATCGGTACGCGGATTACGCTAATTTCTCGAGTCGTACTCAACCGTCCACATACTAACACCATTCTTGGGAAATCCGTGCGAGATCTCAGCTCGAGTATCACAGTTTTCCATTGAAGACTGTCTAAGGGGGACGGAGTGGTCAATTGCCATCACTTTTATTCTCGGAGCTTCCATTAATTAAACCTATCGCGATTACACGGTAGATAAGCTGCCTCCGCTACTTTCTCTTCTCATTCCCACAATTCGATCCCTTTCTTGTTGTTCGCGTACCTGCCTTTATGCCAGGCCAATCTTCCGTTAAATCACAGCAACGCGAAATTTCATCTTTGACCTTTTCAGAGGACTCGGAGGATGAAGTTGGAACGCGTTAGGAACGCGTAACTCGTCATTTAAAGCTTCGCGTCGCGCACCGAGCGGAAGGTCGTTTTGTTAAGCTCCGTCTTCATTGACAAGCGAAGCTTCTAATTAAACTATCGCGTAGAATTTCTACGAGATTTACGGACCACTTTGAGCACTGCAAACATAATTTTGTTTGGTTAAAATGTTATCGATAAAATGTGTCGATAAAGGCTTCGCAGTTGTTACAACAACGTATCGACTAAAATCGACTAAAGTCGCTTTTGATGAAGTTTCGTACACGATAAAGGAACAAAATGTAATTTGTCCCTTGTTCGGTTATTTTTGACAACTTTCTATATTTACGAAATAACGTTGCAAAAGGAATTTTTTAATAATTATACGATTAAAAAAAATATATTCCCCGTTATAGTATTCGGTTGTCCGAAAAGTTTTATAAGGAAATAATAGCACAATGTTTTTTGTTTTATATTAGTTTATCGAATTATGTACGAACATAATAATAGAGATATAACGAAATGTGTCATACCTAATTCGATGAAATGATATAAAACAGAAATTGTTATTCATCTATCACCTTATGAAACGAAAGAAACTTTTCGGACAACCTAATAGTTAAAATTGAGCGAATAAATTTCTCCCATAAATGTAAAGAATTTTAAAAAAAAAAAAAACAGGATGTCACTGTTTCACCAAGGCAAAAATATTAATAAGACTTAGAAATCGTTGCGGATATTACATTTCGACGTGCACAAAATATCCTTCCTTGTGTATAAATCGCGCGGAATGGTATATTACGAAAACTTGTGCCGAAAGGGTTCTAACATCTGGTATTAGTATACATTGAAATTTTGACACTAGTCAACCGTTCGGTGACATTAATGGAGCTTTAATTTCAGCGTTAGTGCTCCCTTTAACCTTTTATCGCCAGATGAAATCCTCTGGAAAGGTCAGGCACGATCAGAGACAAAATACTCTCGCAAAACTAAAAAATAGGACAACGCGATTTCGAACCACGAAGGATAGCATAACTTTTGTTGTTAGATATTTCGTTAATTATCGAATATTGAAACATAAAGCAAATATTTATTCTCCTCTTTTCTCTATATTTTTCATACGTTTGTAAAATTTGATCATTTCGTAACACCTGACAATATCCGCTTGTTAATTCCATGAAATTTAACGCCAGAAATTTTATTGATCGAGCACGCGTAAAGCACTCCAACTCTCCGAGCACGAGAAAAATTAATTAACGGCTTGAAGTATTGATTGCATAGTTATAATTGGATAAAGAATGCTGTCGGCAAATTAATCGAATTTCTTGCCCAGTCAAATTTACAGTGTAATTGAAAGATTACGTGGAACAGGCATACAATTGGGTTAAGGTATCCAGAAAATCCTGCTTTCATCAACTCCGTCTACGTAAAAACGAGAAATAAGTAAGCATTTTGACACAAGGAGAAGAAAATTCATTAGTTACGTAATTATAAAATTAATGATGTTTTCAACGCGTTAAACAGAAACTCACTAGATCATCTTTCGCGAAATTGATAACTTGCTTCGTACAACGATCTAAATAATCACGACAGTTTATGGAACGTGATGTAAAACGCGAGAGGGGATTACTTAATCCCAGCTTTTACGAACGAAGTCTAAAACCCGATCGATATTCGGTATCGTGTAGCAAATTGCGTTCTCATTGTGTCGTCGTTGATATCCTTGCGGTTATCTTGTTAATTAAGCATTTTATCAATTATAAAACCTCGCCACGCTGATCGAGTAGACGTCGGTCTTTTAGTTAACAGAAATATGCAGATGGAATTACGAAAGATACATGTGTACTCGTATATCGACGGGCTTTCGATCGATTTGAGAAGTTAGCGAGTACGTTGCAGTTAATTGTACAGATAAGTCAATCAGCCTTCGATCAGCAAAACGATTCCAATCGGAGAATTTGGATTATACTCTAACTCGTTTCTCTGGATTTCGCGTCAGTTGAAGCATCGCAACAAGATCGATCGCAGTATGTTTGCAGCGTGTGCGAAAGAACCGTGAAACGTGATACGATATATGCCAGAAGGGACTTGTCTTCGACCTATATTCTTTCTCAGCAAGAAATTTGTCCTTACATCGAGCTTTTGCATTTTCCTTTTTCTTTTTCCCGATACAGTTCAGATAAAACAGTCGCAGATAGCCGGAAAATCTGAATCGATGTATATCGAATAATCGTAGGAATTTCTCATCTACAATTTCTCCACTCGACGCGGCGTATCTTCAATCTGCTTCGATTTCTTGTAAATAAATAGAAAGTCTGGACTAACCCGCCTTTGAATTTTTATTTCGAAACATGCGTAGCGGCATATGCGTCTTAGGACGTTTCGATTCGAAGATGTCTCACGTAGTTGTTTTAACACAAACGATTGACACTGTACGACGCACATAATGTAATAAACAAACTCTGGACAAAGCAATTTCGCTGCTACGTGCAACCTACAACCGGCGACAAGTTCGAACCTTTCGATACCCCGCCTCGACCAGTCTAAATAGACGACCATGTTCTCCAGAAGTCAGTCAGTCGAGCGAATAAGTATAACAATTAGTATCAGTACCGCAGTATCGCGCAGTATCTTACAACGGATATCATTAAGCGAGCAACGCTTGCGATTAACTTTGTATTCAACATTTTAAAATATCTGTAAATGTAGTTAACGAAATCAATTGGTCTCGTTATTAATTTAACCAACAACACGTCGCACAGTCCAGCTCACATGCAATACTCTGTTCAGATCCTAGTTTCTCTGGCCTTGGCGATTATTTCCTTCTGGCAATCGAAACCAGGTGGTGCCTATACCGGTCTAGTAATGACGTTTAGTGGATTTGGTTATCGGAGGTCCTTTGTCTGCTTCTTGTCAGATGCAGATCCAACGATTGTAGTCCTGTAGCCTCGTAGCTTAGGACGACAGTAATGGCGGCGGTGGCCCGAATTTCGTTATGAATACACCTATCTAGCTATATCACTGCGATAAGGTTCTCGCTTTGGCTGCTTAATGAAGACTTTTTGCAGAGGAAATGGCACAATGCGAACGTCCTACGTGCCAACGAACGGACCTTCGAATATCTTACGAGGGCTCTTGTTACTCGTTGAAGCGCGAACGAACCGTCACACTGCTGTCTGTAATTCAACGGACCGCGTGTGCTCTGATTTCTGGTCCGCAATCGGAAATGCATGCTCCCAGGACAGCTCTTCTCTTCCGCTCGACTCACAGATTCGAACGCTTTGATCGGAAATTTACGCGTTTGATTCAATCCCATCCCATGGTCGAACCGCGGTTGCTGCGTCGAACGGATAATTTTCAAACGATTCGACGAAATATATTAGAAGCAACTCGACCGATTTAATTAAACGACGTTGGTGTTTTGATAAGAACTTACATCCCCGATGAAAAAAAATACTTGTCGTAGTTCGCTTCTTTGCACGCACCGTTAGTTTATCTCGGTTTTCCTGTCTACGGTAAAAGAAGAAAAAATATTTTTCAGTTTGCAGGACTGCGATGTCGATATTTTATGTGTCTATTTTATAGTTATATATTACTTGCCCGTGGTAATGGCATAGCTTCACAGCCTCTGGAGATTCTCGCGTTAGCCAAGGGACGACAAATTTTCAAACTCTTTGCGACTCGAGTCTCTGAAGACGAAAGATTCTGTGCTCGAATTTCTGTCGTGCGAGAAACAACAGAGAATTCCTTATATCTGACTCGCTACAGATTTTAAGCAGAAAGCCACTCTATCTTCTTGCACAGAACATTGCGTGCTCGGTATTTCGAGAACCGTACTCGACCTCTATAAAATACGGTCGACTCGATTTAAAAACATTCGCACGAGTTAGTTCCTTCCGTGCGAGATTTTCTTAATCGCGTGGTAAATGATTCGAGTTATTCGATCGTACACACTTCCATCGACCATCGCTCGAAATATCGAGGAACGGGGAAGCGTTAGGGACTGCGATGGCCTGTGATATTACGCTCGCAAATTGATCGACACGACAAGCCAGCGAACGTCAAAGAGTGCGAAACGAAGTTTTATCGACAGTCCAGTCGATATTTTAGTTTGGTATCCACGTTATGTCATGACGTCGTTCTTGAATCAACGCTTCGTGTTTTTTAACGGGTGCGCTAACATTGGCCGAGACGTTCGGTATTGGCAGAAAATCGACAAAAAAGTAATTGTTTGTATGTCTGTGCGCGCGAAGTCGAAGCATTTTCAAAGCACGCAAGAACGTAACGATTTATCATGAAAACATCATGACCATTTCTTTGTCAGCAATCTCCGTAATATGTTTGTTTAAACGTGTTTCTTCTATTTATGAAAGTTTATATTCTCCGTCGACAAAGAATAAAAGAGATCTCGAACCCGTAAATCTCGGGTGTAAGAGAAATATTTTCATCGACAAATATTTTTCTTCTCTATTGAATCGCAAAGAAATATTACTTGGAATAACGCGTCGCGTCCATTCGGAAGTAAATTACGCCGAATCGCCTCTATGCATAAATCCAGATTTCTGGTCGTAATTGGTAGGTTAGGTACGTTGCTTGAAACTCGAATTTCAGAAGTTTAGTCGGAATATAATCATAGCATGGTCCCTCGGCGTGTCCTAGCTCGTAATACCGACTCATCGCTCATTTATAATTTTAGTTTATCGCTTGAAACACAGTCGGATCTCGTTTCGCAAACTCCGAAAGCGCCAGCTAAAGTCTAAGACACGCTTCTCTTGGCGAGGTTAACGTTCAAACGATTCAGCGTTAGATCCCGTTCAGAATTGTAACGATAGGAGAAAATCTGCTCAAGACCGCTGCAGTCTCGCATTCCTTATTGAAACAAACGTTGGTATCCTAGTGGATCTTTCTTTCTTCGTTACTCTTTTTAACATGGTTTTATACCACTTTTCTCTTCTTCGTTTAAGTTATGTTTAAGTTACGTTTTCCCGAACGTGACTTTTTTCAGTTCGTTGAATCGTCTTCTTCTAATAACGAAATTACGATTTTCATGGTAAAAATGTCTCAAGACGTCGAATCGCGATCTTATAGAAAAAAAGTCTGCACCTATCGATTTTTCGACCGACTAGAAAAACCAGAGTGGCGATAACTCTTACGCGAAGCACGAGCCCAAAGCCTAGACGATATTTCGCCCGGTACATACGCCCAGCTACGAAGCACGTGTACGTACCAGGTGCTCGTATTAAATAGAGAACGAGTACAGCGTGGGCACGTATCGTTGTACGTAAGTACGCGCTATAGGTACCACGTGTGCCGTGGCGTAATTTTCGGAGATCGTCGTAAACCTTGGATCCATTAGTCGATCCCAAAACGTTTGTGTAACGTTGGAGAATTAATGGTTTTAATAGCCACTTCGCCACATCCTTCACGGTTAGTTTGCGTGAATTTTCAGTTTACACTTTCGATCAATCGTTTACCGTAATCTATTTAAGTCGATCATCCGTCTATTCTCCGACGAGTTTCATATATCTTCGTTCGTACGTTGAAAACGAAAAGTATTAGATGGAATATTAATCTCGCGTTGGCAAATAGTCGCTCGATCGCCAGATGCTATTAATTTTAAATACGAATAGCTTGCTCATCGTGGTTCCCAGCACGCTGTGCGCTCGTTCCATTAGCACTCGAATGGTTAATTCGACGAATAATCTGGCGAGTGAGCGAGTAATTATCTGCCATTAACGTCTCATTGTTCGAAGATTATACTCAATTATTTAACTTATTTACTGGCCAGTTTTCCTGTCTCTATCGCAATCGCAATATTCGTTTAGATTTTTCCGAATGACAACGTAATTCGCAGCGGATAATAGGTTATTTGATATATTACGATTCCAATCGATACTTAATCTTCGTCGTGTCAAATGAGAGAGAAATACGCGCGTCCCATTCCTCCAATATGTGTCGCGAGCGTTCTTCGCAAATTGTCCAACGAAGAATTAAACGAAGTGCATTGACGCTAATGCGTCGGTACTTTCCAGAAACCCATCTGAGTACAACGACGGTAATATTTTCCATTTGGCCGACTCGAAATAAAGTTGCGCGAGGATATATCATTAGGAAAGAATGCGCGTGCCGGAAATATTAAATTCCGACTCGTTCGAGCGAAATTAACTCTAATATCTCGGATAAGGTCTTTGCACTTTTAATTCTGTCTGTCTGTCTGACTGTCTCTCCCTCTCCCTCTCTCTCTCTCTCTCTCTCTCTCTCTCTCTCTCTCTCTCTCTCTCTCTCTCTCTCTCTCTCTCTCTCTCTCTCTCTCTCTCTCTCTCTCTCTCTCTCTCTCTCTCTCTCTCTCTCTCTCTCTCTCTCTCTCCTCTCTCTCTCCTCTCTCTCTCTCTCTCTCTCTCTCTCTCTCTCTCTGTCTCTGCATCTTTTAATCCCACCGCCTTAAAAGAGTAACCTTATCGGTATTCTTTCTTTCTCAGCACGTATTGAAACTCGTGTAAAAGTAGTAAAAGGATTTCGATATAACCGAGGGATATTGCGATAAACGATACTAGTTCTTCGATGAATTTTTGATTTTTATTCGGAGCCTGGCAAAAACGAGCGCGGTACGGAATATGAAACTTGAAATTGGACAATTGGAAAACGAGAGAGCGTTCTAGGAATAAAATATCTATCGTAGCTCGTGTTTGCAATAACTCCGATTATATAACGACTCACTGTTTCAAACGCGTTCGACTAAATGGGCTCTTGGTTCTTTCGTAAGAAAGAAGACCACACACTGGTGATCCACCTGCAAATATTTATGGCCCGCTAGTCACGCCAATGTTCCTTCGTCCGATTAATTGCGATTCATAAATTCTCAGCGAGTTTATTGGAATTTTTCACGGCGAAGATTGCGAAGGTGGAACAGATCGGTGAGAAGTATCGTCGGGACGTAAAATTGGAAATTTGTACGCGTATTCTCGTCACCTTTGCAAATCTTAGATCGAGTAGTTTCGTTCGGAGGCTCGTTAAGAGGTAGACGATTATAAAGTAATCGCGGCAACTTGTTACGGCGCACCATGAATTTCAAGCGTTCTACGGAAAGAGGGAATGGTATCGATAAAAAGGGATAGTAATAATAGGAACCGAGTAGCGGGATCAAATAAGCTTAATGGACTAGTTTTTATGTTCGTTCCAGCGATGAGCATTTGGAGGTTCACGGAAATGCCTGAAGATGTGTCAGCGAATATAAATGTGGCTTAATCGCGTCGCTTCCTTCAACGAGGAGAAGGAATAATTTTTTACGTTTCTATAAAAATGTTAAGTTTATAACGTAACCTTCTCATATATTTGTCTCTCGAGTCGCATTGTCTTTCATCTTTATCGTTACGAAGAACATCGATAAAATTTTATACGTTCATTTCTATTTTCTTCCAATTTACGAGGTTCGTTACCAATCGTATGTGACCGCGTTGTCGTTGGAAGTTATATGCAGTTCTATGGACTATCGAACTCGAACTAGCTGCAAGATTTCATTCAACGTATCCATTCGCTAAACAATAATCAGGTATGCGAATGATATTCCGACGGAGCCGAGAACAATGCTTGATCAGTTTTCGTAGCGAGTACGCACAAAGAGACAGCGTAGCTTTGTGTTTAAATTATAACGATAAATTTACCGGCAGAAATGCGAAACAGTTTGTCTCGAGAAAGTTAAAGTATGGTGGATGTACGATTCCGTGACAGGGCGTATCTCGTGAATAGAATTCGCGTGCTGTTCAAATAAATTGCTTTTGCCGTTAAACAAACATCCGTCGCATATTTTATGAACGACGTTCGAATCGTTACGAAATTTCACCGAAGGGCACTATTTTTTCTAGTACTTTTTCATTTTTCCACCGCGTTATTCTCTACACAGGATATGGTCGGCATTTCGATTAAATTTTCGTCGTTTGAAATTGTCGCTTTTTCATTTATTTATTTATGTTTTTTATCAGTTTCGAACGAGTCGTGCAGCTCTCGCGTCGACAGACAGAAAACCGTGTTCTCACCTTGTTTTCCGATTCTGGGAAACGCGCAAAAGGCGCGATAACAGAGTTTTCCGACATTCTCTTATTTCAGTGAAATCACTGAAATCGATTGTCGTACGCGTCGCTTCTATAATATATGCAAATTCCAAGTATTTTCTTTTCCCGAAGATTACTCCCGTCCTGTGATATCAACAAAGCGAGATATAGTAAAGAACGGAAGATGAAAAGTAAACAGAAAATGGGAACTAGGCTATCCGGTCGGTCGAACGAAAGAATTTGATCACGGAAAAACGAGACACGTGAAATCCTTCCGAGATAATATTTCTGAGTCTTGTAATAGCTCAGGCATTATGAGAAATGGAGGCGCGAAAGTTGAACGTTTATAAGATAAAGCAGAGATCACGGCTTGAATTCAGAAACACGTTTGACGCGTTGTGAATCACTGATGTGACTCTCCACGAATTTTCGACGAGTAATTTGCATAAAATGTTTAGGGTCATGGTCGGAATAAGAAAATACCCATTTCGGCCACTAACTTTTACAATATCACGATATTTGATTTATTCATTTCTTCTACTTCTAACTTTTTTCCATGCGAATGCTGAAATAGAATTGCCTTTTGCGAAGTGCTTATTCGCCATACAATAGCACTCGCGGTAACACAAGATAAACACGAAATAATTCCATCGAAAAAAGATAACACGTTGTCGATAGCCTCTTTTCACGAACGTATTCCAAGCTGCTCAAACTATTTCAAACACGACGCAGTTGTACAATACATATGACTAATACAGATTTTATCTGCACAGTTAAATATATAATTCGAATTTATATCTGATACATTCCCCACACGGCCGAGTTTAACTTCACATCTATTGTGCGTTGTCTGTGCGATCGATTGATTTCTTCAAATTTATTCTTTCGGTAAAAAAAAAAAAAAAAAAAAAAAATGATTTAATAAATTTCACGAAACCCTGCGTGTAATTTATTACGCTCGTAATAAACTTGCGCTTGTCGCGCAAATGCGATGTTTATACCGAAATTGGTTGATGCCGTATTTATTAAAGTTTCCAAAGAACGAACATATTACGCTGAGAAAATGAAAGATGGCGTGTACGAAGAAATTACGAGTTTACTTGCCACGTGTCAGAAAACTTCTGCTCTTGCTATATGTTCCACCATTGGCCTAGATAACTTCACTTTCGTCGCTAGGTATTCTTCCTTTATTCGTCTTTGACCTGGCGCGTAGTCGCGCCACATTTTTGGAACCGCAATTATCAGCCCGTGAGATTCCTTTATCAGCGTGTCCTTGGAAAGCTAAACCAACCATTCTTGACGCTCGCAGCTAAATTACTCGGTGAAACCAGTGGAGCGTGATTCGTCGAACGGTGTTCCGAGCGCGTGAAAAGCTCGCGTTTTAAGAATGTTTCTATATGTATAGCCAGAGGCATTTTTTACTATAGTACAGGCCTCAAAAATAATGTACCGTGTTGCCCTTGAATGAGTGGAAGAGGAAGGAAACGAATAGCTACGTACCTGTTAGGACACGTTGTATCGTCTCGTTAGCGCGATTCTGATTTACCGAACGCGGTCCGACGGTTTCGAAAACTGGGTTAACGAGATCATAATATCTGGAAAAAAGGCTCTCGATGCTCCGCCGATTAGCACATTAATAGTCATCAGCTCGGTATGTCTGATCGTACGTATGTAATCGTCTCGAAGATTAAAGCCTTCGTCGAGGCATTTTCGCGAGAAACACGACGGTCAAATCGAAGGACAAAGATCGGCAGTCAAGCCTTTATCGAATAATCCGAATATTCTGAGAGAAAAACCAAGTGATTTTTTTAGCCAAGGTTCGTTCTAGACACGGTACGAGGTTCCCAACGAGTTCCGAAGTAGATAACGTCACGGGACGGATTCTCGATCGGAGAGCTTACGGCATGAGATTTGAATAGGCGCGAAGAAATCCATCGAGCGAGGAATAAAAAGCACGTTGAATCGGAACAATGAATCGTTGATATGCGCTCGAATAAATCTATCGGGTTCTATCTTCTTTCCACTGGCGAACTTTGACCTGCAAATACAATAGATCTTGCTCTGACAAATCGAGGAAAAAAAACGAGAAAGATTCGATGCCTTCTGTATCCCAACGAAGATAATTGGCGCATAAAGACTAACCACATTGATACACTCGCCTCACCCCAGTCAACTTTAGCCGGCTGATTCGCCTTTGATAGTTCTATCTCGATAAGAGTCGGTAAAGACGCGGATCAGAAATGCGTTAATTAATCGATATCGATAGAGGTAGTAGATATGAAACCGAGGTAAATCGCTGTTCCAAGCATTCTATAAAGAAGACAGATAGTTGTCTCTCCTTGTTTTCTCCAGTTTTCCCGTTTTCTCCCGACGAGAACGCTTTTCATTCCGTCTGCAGTTGATCATACCTTTTCAGAGGCGAACCACCGTCTATTATCACTGACTGATGCGCCACGATGATTATATGAAAAGATAGGCGAACGCGATATCGTATTTTCATCGCGAATCGACCGAACGATGTGATCGATTAGTAGGACATTACCAGGCGACCAATTCATTTCCGCGTGTCCAGTCGATACGAAAAAAGGAAGGATGTCGATGGAAACGAGGAACGATACAGATGGAAAAGACAAAACAGGACGAACAGAAACAGTCGGAACGTTTAGTTTCATCTATCTCGGCGTTCCACAACGGTTCGCTTTTCAGTTGTCTCTCTTTGTCACGTGGAAAAGCCTAGCCGATTCTATTATATCGTACTCGGCCATCGGTCCACGTTGCGCTACTTCCGCTCCCTTCGTTCCCTTTTCTTCCGCTCCACCGTCTCTCTCCGCCTCTTTTTCTCTCTCCGTATCTGCTGTTTCAGTGATATCGTTTATCGGGTGCTGCAAGTGTCCGTGATTTTGATCGCGCCGGTTCTCGTGACCGATTCAGATAGTCGCTATCAGTGCAGTTCGTTTAAAGTAACTAAGAGCTTCCTTAATGGACCGTGTTAAGATTCGCGATCGATATGAACGGTGTCGCTTTACGTGTCATTAACGAGCGAACGCGCCATCTGTAACATCGCGATTTTCGCGTTATACCCAATGGATGCGCCCACGGTAGATATCATTAATTAGGTCTCTTCTCTTTGAAATACTATTTACAGATCGTCTCATTCGTGGCGATTCTCGCAGTTGTAAACGGTACTCGCGTCCAAAACCACAAAGCCAAAAAGAGGAGACAGAATCGTTGAAATAGAACACTGTTACCGTAGTCTCGTTAGTCCCTCTCACGATGCTCGAAATAGGGGTTGAAAGCGCCCTTGGGAGAGCAACTGACAGTCTTTCCATCCCCGTTGCTCTGCCTCTTCTGTTTTCTTGCTTTCACTCGAGCATTTTGTAAAGGATATTTCTACCCAGCCGGGTCGTTCTCGAATCCCATCTACGTCAAACGACATTCCGTTTCCTATTTCATGGCGTTACGGGCCAACGCTGGATTATTGCTAGAGTTTGAACGTTGAAGGTTCCAGGCTTTATTCGTTCTATCCGTTGCTTTTTCTTATTTTACGTTCCTATCCGTTGTTCGATATCAAAGGAATAGAAAATAGGGCGGCAGGAAATTTAGAAGCTGTGCGGTTCTCCTGGACTTTTCCAGCAGCTGTAATTAACTGTCTGTACATGTACATATGTATATGCACGTATGTACTGCATTCGATTGTGCGACTTGTACCGAAATGGCAACGAAACACAGGGGATCGGTTTCCGTCTCGAACGAGGAGACGACAGCTGCGTCTCTATATCGCATCGGTGGAATTAATTAAAATTTATTCGAATCGATTCCTTGGTTAGGCATATTTCTGCCGCGTCTGCGTCGAAACAGCGAATATCGAAGAATGGTTAGAGGCAAGGGAGAAAATACAATTCCCGGTTCTCGTAGTTGCCGAGGCAGTGTTCGTTCAAATTTTTAATTTAACCAGAGCAAACGTGTAGCTACTATATCGCGACGTTGTTGTATTTTTTAGCTTGTTCGGAGTGCTCGTTTCACGTACCAACTAGCTCGTATAAAGACGACCTGAAATTCTGGCACGGATGGTAATACATTCTTGTCGAAGATTTCGTCTCTACGGAAAGGCCACCGCCCTTTCATCCTGAAATATGTAAGAAAGCGTACCAATTTTCTGCTCTGGATACGCGACCGGATCTTAGCAAATGTTCTTTAGCAAAAATTCTCTTCTTTCTTCCCGCATCTTTCACCAACGTGACGCATTATGGATTATCCGTCCGCTCGCGTCGCTTCGTAAACATACATTGGCAGGCGTAATCGTTTTTCGTCAGGAACATATTTTGCGATGTGCTACGCGTGCAAAAATTTCCGAATCCCTCTCTTACTTAGGATACTTAATATTTAATGTTTAATATTTAATATTCTTTTCGCGCTCGAATCTTTGTCATTCGAGGGCTTTCAAGGATTCAATGAGAATATTCATGAACCTTCTCTGGCGCATTATTTCCTCTTAAATTCTTCAGAATCTAATTTTACTGCAGATCGAAAGACTGAACTTTCCGCTGATCTTATCATTCACGATTCCGTCGATTCAAACAGTTCGCAGAATTAGAATTTGACGTTTCTTATTTAAATCCCTCGGATTTCTTAGATCAAAGTATCGGATGTACCTTGGATTTCGATAAAATTCGTTGTTCTTTATCTTCGAAAACAGAAATCCTGTTCTCCGCATCGATTCCCTCACTTTCGCACTACGTGGTGCGTTATCCTTTTGACAATAGCACATAAATGCAACATTTATTAGCACATAAAAGCAATTTATCCCCCTTTGGAACGAAGGCGAATTTGTAATCTCAGTCGCGATGGAAACTACTCTCCTCTCTCTTTCTCTTTCTCCTACTTTCTCGTTTTTATGTAGAGCTTTATTAATAACCGCATTCAGAGAGTAAGTGCTAAAGTCTGTAATTCGTTCACGCTACGCTATTGTTCAGTTTCAATTACAAACCAGAAGAAACAGATGTCTATTTCTTCTTTTCTGCTGTTATTTCTCGAAATATGAAAGTTCGCGGGAAAGAAATGGAACAGAAAATTAATAGGAAGAGAAAACGAACGTTGCGTGTAAGATATTAGAAGGTTGATGCGCACGTGGACTTTTGAAAATTGTAAATTATGGCGCTCGGGTGACCCAGAACTAAGCAAGTTTATGCCAATTGTACGTGTTCTCGCGTTTTTCCGCTTTCTATAATTTAGTTCTATCAGCTTATTCGACGTTACAAGGATTTCCCCCGCGGAAAGTCTTTTTTTTTTTTGTTTCATCGAGCTCGATAATCGCAAGATCGTTAAAGGACTAGAGAGTTAGTTATCAAGTTAGAAGGTTTTGGATAAGAGAAATATTCGTTAGAAATTTTGATATTGGGAAAGTGTTTCGTTCGGATAATTTCTAGAATTTACGCATGATGACGAAAGTTGTCGTCTTATCTAAGCGTATTGGATATAATTTCCAAGATGGAGGAACGATTAGATGGTTGTAAAACAGTTATATCGTAATTACTTCGGACTCTTACTAGACTCTATCGGTGTTTGGTGGGTGTTATTGGCGAAAAGCGCATTGCAATTTGAACGAAAGCTTGGTCCGTTGCTGGTCTACTTGTTATCGCGGTTTATTCATTCTCACTTAGTTTGCATTTCACTCGGAACGTGAAATATTTACGTTCCGGTACACGAAAAGTTTCAAAGCGAAATCTGGATTGTAAATGGAAGAAAAATTCAACGCGAACCATTTGAAAATCACGAAAAATATCTTTGCGGGCAAATCGACGAACGGTCGAGTATATTTTCGGCAGCGGCTACGACGACACGCAATCTTTTTTTGCGTTTAGATGATCGTTTCTCTGGACGAGCGAGTAAATAGAAATAAATTACGGAGAAGGAAATGGAACAAACAGAACGATATATTTAGGGAACTGCTCGTCGGTGCGTTACTAATGTTTACGATGCTCGTGATAAATCAAGGTTGAATCAAGGTGTACGTACGTGTTCCGAGGAAATTCGATGGTGCAACGCGTATAATTTGCGGAGAAAGGGAGAATCGAAGGAACAGAAATCAATGTCCTTAGTTTCTTGTTTCGTAGAGACAAAAGCTCGACCACGATGAAACGATATAATAGCAGGGCGCCGCGTGTTTACTGTCGGAAGAAGAAAATAGAAAGGGAAAGCGGAGGAAACTCGAGGCAAACGAACGAATCCGAAATCTTTCGAAAACAAGAACGCTACTAATAAAAGTTAGCGATTTATAATCTTATTGCTACCGTCGCGAGTATAACGCTCGTTAAAGCAGGGCAATTCTTAGAGACAGAAAACACCGAGTGCGATTCCGACTAGTTGTTAGCAATCGGATTCGCCGGTCTGACGAAGTTTTAACAAAGTTTGACCTCCGACGAAACGCGGGAACAAAAACGCGAGCCAAATTAAAGCTCCGACTCGGCTTTCTCGTTTCACCCCTATTCCTACGAAATTTAATCCTACGAAATTTTCCATACGCGTATTCGGTTTAAGGCGCGGTCCGAGTTTTCGCAACTTTCTGGTCGAAATGAGCGTGACGCGATACGGCGATTTGCATAATACGAGGTGACCCTTTGAAAATTCTGCTCGCGGCGGAGCCACGTTTTTCCTTTCTTGGGCAGAAACGATGCCCAAGAGTGTACAGAATCTCTAAATTCGAGAATCGCGCACCGCCACTCGCTAACCTTGTGACCTCGTCTCGGTCAATTTTAGATGGAATTTCACTTAAGTGGAACTCGAAACTTAAAACCATTACGAGTCTCGATAGAAACAGGAAATTACTTTGTGAAACCGTAGCCTGCTTGGCAAAGAATTCTACCATCTCCATTATGGACTAGTGAACGCGGAAGCACGATGGACGTAAAATTATCGATTGACAAGCATCGGTCGGTTCGTGTTTGCCGATTCCTAAGCGATACCCGCTATTGAATCAACGCTAATGTATATCGAGATGCTGTCGGTGGTCGATTCGCGCAATAATATTCAAACGGTTCTTCTCGCTGCCTACGTATCGATTTCATTCGGCTGGAAAGAACGAGCGCGGTCGAGTTTCAGATAATTAAATCGAATGGACGATGCACGTAGACAGCGCACCGCGTCCCGATCTGTACCTGGTACTCGACCAACTCTTTCCAAGAATATCTCCGACTAGTTGCATCGACCGTTGCATTCTACGTGGTATACGCGTTTCCTTTTCACTCCGGGTCGGCTCGATCGAAGTCGCTCGTGTCCCTTTTAATTTCGAACGCAAACGAAGATAAATAATCCGAATCCTGTTTTAATAAAGCAACCTGCTCATAGTTTCCAGACCCAACGTATCAAAAAATCCGTCTGTACAGCGTTTATTTATTCAGGAGTATCGCTGGAGCGGCAGCGATCGAACAGCCGGCTGATTAACATATTCGCATAAACGGAATTCTTTAGGAAGAAAAAGAAAATATTTACGGAGTATCTTCTATCTGATTCATCTAGGGAGAATATTCGGGAATATCTGTTCGTACAAATAGAATCCTAAAATTAGTACCAGAGCGATCAACATTTCGTTATTTTTTATCTTTACGCATCGTCTAGTAGCAACTATATTTTGCAGTAACGAGAATGACAATTAATACGCAATTTTTTTTTTTTTTAGTAGATATTTTGTCCTTAGAGAGAACTCGATCGAACCAGTGGTTCCCTAACATGATACGAGTAGAATTTAATAAAGGTAGAAAGAAGGTTTCGAGCGATTCGTTGATGTAGAGGTGTGGAGGGTGTGTCGATGTAATCAGGTCGCGATGTGCCCAACCACGAGGTTCGAAAAAGGCAGACAGAGCCGTGCGTTTTAAAAAGTTGGAACACATTTGGATTATCTGGTTTATTCGCTATGAAAATTCCCCAAAATTAACGCAATATCGATCGCAGTCTCTCGTAACGTTCTCTTCCTAACGACGCCAACGAGTACACTGCAGCAAATAAAACGTCGAAATTAATGCCGTTCGAGCAATAAAAATAAAGTGTACGAAGGCTCGTCGCTAGAAATTCGTGAACGGGCAAATTTCCAGGAAACGGAATAAGTTCGATGGATGTAAAGGTGGATTATGTATATTATCGATAGATCATCGAACAACGGCGAACGGAGAACAAAGCCCGGGTCCCGTATAAAACCCCCGGTGTCGTGAATTACCAGTGAAATTGACTATCGAAAGCCGATACATCAGTATGAAATGCGGGGTCCCGAACAGTTGACGCTAAGCTGCGTCGATGAAGTGAAAAGAATATGAAACGATGGTTCCATGCATACGAACGACGCGGCACACGCTAGCTCGCGACGAGCACAATCGATTCGCTAAACTCGAATACCGTATCTTTCGAAAACGTTTGACAGCGGTCCCTCTTGTCCCTTTTTCGCGGCTATTTAACGCGTTTAAGCAATGCTCGTACCTTCGTGTTTTAGCTGGCAGACAATTTATACGGTGTAAACTGGCCGGATTGTGCACGTTTTTTCGATGCTAAATCCTTGGTTGTTCATCGTTCCAGCGATCGAGTTTGGTCCAACTTGGCCGGACTTCTGTTGGCAATGCAGAGATTCGTTCGATTCATTGACCGGTGAATATCTTGGATGAACAGTTGTTTCTCGGCTTGGATAGATCAGCGGTTAATTCGTAGATCAGGCCGAGACGAACGTCTTTAAAGTTCTATATGGGCCGAGTCGCGCGATATTTATTCGGACAGCATTGCGATCTTCGTCTATCGATAAATACGACCGCTAAATTTCTTTCGATGCGTTGCTTGTTGTATTACTGGCAGGAAACGTTTTTCGCTGGTGTTCGTATTTCAAGTTTATCCGGAACTTGGATTTTAGATTCTTCTCGATGACACGTGTTTCTATTTATTCTATTTACTTTTGAATCGATGCGACGTCGTAGGAAGATCGGAAGAGGAGTACATTGCTTGCTTGCTTGTCAACGGCACGATGTACCACGTCAGTGCGTCTGGGAAAGTTGGTCGAACCCTGGGACTTGCGCGATCTCGTTACTTCGAGTCGAGTCACGTTTCGCGTCACGTTTCGCGTCCTGTTCGAAATACTTCACCGCGACCAAATTTCACGTATCGCGCAGGCTGGTCCTATCCATGGACGATTGATCGTGGCTTCCTTCGACCTTCCAGAAAATTTGATACGTTCCGCTCACGATCGAAAACCATCGTACATCGTAGCTTACGCGAGCGGTCAAATTGTTTCCGCGAGCATTTCGACGATATTCAAATCGATAGTCGATTATTTTCGGAATATTTATCGTTAATCGGGTACAAGCGAAATAAGTTTTTGATATTTCGAAAACACTTATCTGCAAGTTGGGATAGCGACGTCACGCGAAACCTCGTGTCTTTTGACCGATACTGGGCGACTCGTGTTTCGCGTGCTCGATCTGCGACGCCTTTAGGCCAACTGCTCGTGAAAATGCGGCTCTTGCTGCGCGCCACGTTCCCCGCGCCTGCGCCACCACCAATTTCTTCGATACTCTCCTTTACGTGTTTTCGATATCGCGAGCTTCTGATTAATTCATCTTCGTTCAGGTACCTTGATCGACGACTTCCTCGGACTGCAGTTCTTTCCGTCGTTGCAGCCCCTTTCTGCCTCGTTCCACTTTTCCGATAAAGTTTTCCTTTAACTTTGGACCCGTGTAACAATGTAAATCGTCAACGACCGTGTGCTGCACGTACAATCGGCAGTAAAACATAGCAGCGAAAGCGTTAAGATCTTCCGCTTCCGTACCTCGTTAAGCAGTCCTTGCTCCAGTAACTCGTCGAAAATAGGCCTGTTCATATATCATACATAACTTTGCTCCAATTATTTCACGAGGACGGCCTGGTTTCAGCGCGAATTCGCGAAACAGACGTCGGATACAGTTCATCTTGGACGTTTCCACTTTTCAACATACGTACGAACAAACGAAATCACAGAAACTATGTAGAATTTTCTCCAACATCCTTGGTATTGGTCGGTGATGGATTCAAAACGCGAATAAGAACAAATTGGACGAAATAGGGACGGAAATGGTTGCAAGAGCATGGCATTCTTATTCGTTCTCGATACTAGCATACGTATATCTCCGGCTGTGCATATCGATACGAATATATCTCCTTTAAAACGAAATATTTTGGAATACGCGCGGCATTTCCCTGTTCTGTGCTGTCCCGGAAATATTTTTACCGAAACGAGGAAAATACAGGTGCGTTCATCTCGCTGAAACTGGATTATTACTCGCACGATCGGAAATACGTTCCGTTTCATCAACGATGAATTATTTAGACGAGACCATTAACCGGAATGCCCGTCGAAGCCTTAATTAGCTAGAGACAATAGGTGCGTGCGCATTAACCGGTTGGACGCAGAGAGGTACGCGCGATGATTAACGCACTGTATATCGATTCGGTTAACGAGGCGTCTAGCTAGTACTATTACGTTATCGTTTGTTCATCTTTCGCTTACGTCGCCAACTTAATCCGATGACGTTTGCGTGACAATACTAAAACGGGTACACCTGCAGCAAAGCACGGCCTTCTATGCATACGCGAGCGTGTACGCGAGCTGACACGTGCAACCGCGAAATCACTTGAAACGGACGGGATGCGATAGGGATGCGCTTATACCGTAACATCGTATTCGCCTTGGATATTCACCTCTGACCAATGACCCGAATATAGCGGCTGGCGAAAATATTTAGACATTAACCGTACCAAACTTTTATATCTATGTACTTATTGTATACCTATATCGTATCTGTATATGTACGTGTACATGCATGCATATGTATATCGTTTCAATAGAACGTGCATGAAACGCGTAACTTTTGAAAATCGAGTTGAGAATAACGAGTAGAATTACGAGTAGATTAAATGGAGCAGTAGTTGAGAATAACATAAATTCGATGATCGAAACATCGAAAGTTTGCGAAACTTTCCAGCCACGAACGTTACACGTATGCGAATAATTGAGAGAACAATGAAAAATTAACCGGGTCGAAGTTGCACACAACTCGTTACCGCCTTTAACGAGCGAGTATAAAATATTCGATCCTAAATTACCGATCATATCGTCCGATTCGTTATCCGCAACTGATTAACGACATGCAACGTTCCATTAATAATCTTCGTTAACGCATTAAATCGTTATTCGTTGCACGGTATTTGCTCGATTAAAACGATGGTCGAGAAGTCGGCCGAAAACCGACGCGCATTTCGAATTCGATTTAGACGATGCACTTTAGAAGCTACACAGGATATATACGTAAATTGGATTGTCAATGGAGGGATGCTCGTACTTGTATTAGCATTAGACTCTGGTTGCTGTAGGGCCGACTATGCCGATTAACCGTATCTATTTGCTCGACTACAAATACGAAATACAGCCCTGCCTGATTTGCATTCGATTCCATTAACGAACTAGTTATCCGACCGAGGATCCTCGTAAATTTTTACTCTTCTCGTCTCATTTCTTTCCAACCTTCGATTCCAGTTATCGGATATTGCTATTTCGGAGATGAAAATTCGCTTCTAAAATCACTTGGAAATTTGACTGCCTCGAAAATCATATTCCACGATATTCGATTTCCGAACGTTCCGGCTCGTAAAAGTTCCATTGATTTTTTTGGTAATCGTTATTAAACGCGGAACGAGAAAAGGCGCGTGGAAGACAGTTTGCGGAATTTCGGTTTGGCTCGAGTCGCGAGCATGTCATTTCGATTTCTGACTACCGTTTGATGGCTACAGTTTCGCGATAAATCGTAAACCGTACTAGACAACTCTGATCTTGGATTCTCTGGATTCTCCGCGACTGCAATGGAACTAGAATTTCCTGGAAAATACGTCGCGATCTTTGCTCGAAGATTTTTCGACACTGCGCTGTAAATAGTTTAATAATGGCGTCGAAATAGCGGAATCGCGAAGTGAATCAAAGTATCGCCAAAGAGGAAGTAAAAAATGAAAAAGTGAAAGGGAAAGAAGTGAGATTTATAAGCAGGTTTGAAGAATACGCAGAAAGAGAAGGCAAACGTCATGGCATTGATATACGCGACAGATGATGCAAGTGCGAGACAGTCGGTCGCGTTGCGATAATCGCGTGAAATGGACGTTATACGGCCGTAATTGACGGGACGTTAATTGCATTACTAATCGTGTGCTTCCGAGCACGTAGCACCACGCAAAGATCGAACACGCGTGCACGAGTACCAGGCCAGAATTACTCCGTGCGCTGTTTACATATTTCCCTTCGTGCTCGTTTCTGCCCGCATATATTTATTTGCTTTTTCCGTTACGTTTTTACGCTAAAGGATGAAAAAAAGGTAAGCTTACTTTTTGCAGCCGTGTGGCGAAACACAGCGAATGTTGGTTCACGAGTAAACTAGAAACTCTTTTTTACGATTAATCTTTTACTCTAAATATCAATTACGCTTCGGTGATTTTTAATTTAGCCGTTGGCAGCAGAAGAGATTCGGCGCGCTTTGCATAATATTTTTCTTTTTCCTAACAGTTATAACGCCTACGTGACGACAATTTTTCTTTTCTTTTTGCGGTAAACAGGCGTGTATCGAGTTAATATCTAAGAAAGAATGACGTGAAAAACGTACTCGTTTTTCAACTGCTTTTTGTAATTTAACGAAGCAACGCGACTTTAAATGAATCACGTCCGACTAACATTAAATTTCGTCCAAGCGTGAAACAGCGTCAGAGATCGCGCAAATATCGATTTATCTTTTCTTCGATCTAAGTTTAACGCGCTTTTCTATTTCTGTCGCTTTGCCGCACACACAGACGATATATTCGTCGCTCGGAAAATACTAGTACGTTTAAAACGAAACGCTTTCTACAATTTTTTGTACAAACATTTTCTTTCGTTATCGACACTCGCGAACAGGTGTGCTATTGATCTTAGTTATTTAAAGTTCGGTCTTAAGCTACAATTGCTTCGCCGCCTTTATCGTTTTCCAATTTCTTCTGCTTTCGTTGAACTGGACTAGCGGTGGCTGGGAACGGCTCCTGATCGTTTCTTCTTTCGATCTTCGCTCGATTTCCAACTTTCGTCCAAGTCTCCTTACTGCGTCAATTGTAAATATTCTCGTGGCACATGATCGCGATCAACGGTAGAAACGCTATTGGAATCGTATAAAATAACACGCGAGAGGCCTATTGTATCGGCGATACGAAGAATCTCTCTCACGCTCATGACACGAACGAAGAGCGAGACAAGATGAACGCCCGCTTTTTCTGCGAAATTACGAATTTAATACGCCTTTGATCGCCTGTATTCTACGGAAGACGCATTTGCCTTTGATTTATACTTTACGACGGTCTATGCAAACATATTCCTATTAAGTACGACGAAATCGCATTGATTTCGCATCGTCTAAATCGTCAAAGCAGCGTATTGTATCACTGTCGTGAAAAATAGATGCACGAAAGCGGCTTTTATCTTTGTCCCGAAAATATCCGCCAGAAAGTCGGGGATTCTTTCCTCTTCCGCTGGAGAGCTACGATTAAATCCTGAGGAACAAGGAAGTCGATAGCAGGTTTTTTAATAACGAGCCTATTGCGAGAAAGATCGAAACGTCCATTACCTAGCGTCGATCGCGCGATACGCTACGTTCGGTCTTTCTCTATCTTATCCTCTTCTTCGATATGAAAGCGATCTTGAGCAGATTGACGATGGGCGCCTCGAACGCGATGGAAATGCAGAACGACATCAAGTAGGAGGCGACCAGATTGCCAAAGTACAAGATCAGCTGGAAAACCATATGAAAAGTGAGCATCTTGGAAAAGTGCGAAGGTAAAAATAGTTGTTTGAGTCTGATTCACGGACTAGAAGTCGTTCCGATTCGAACCATCTGACACTTTGAAATTCATCTAAGCAGGCATTGTCGTCGTTTGGACCCGAAGAGATCTGGTTCGTTCTACGTAGACTTACCACGATATTATTGTGAAGGTGAAGCGGGCCATCCATCTGGGATACAGTGACCATCATGATGACAGGATGCACCAAGTACGCGCAGTAAGTCAACCTCGATAGCGGATATATCAGTCTGAGCGACAGCAGACTGTCGATCATTCTAGCGTACCCGGTGCAGCATTGAATCACGATGAAGGATACACCAATCGCCCAGGCGGTGTGTCCTAAGGCGGCGTACACGGAACTCACCGGCACGGTTAAGTTTCCGGGATATAGACCGTAAACTACCGAGAACATTATGGCAGTAGATAATACCCAGCCGATTACTCGTACGATCTGCAACAGTGTCGTTTAAGCTCGCTCGCTCGCTCGCTCGATCTCGTTTCGGTTACGAGTATCAGCTGACAACCAAATAATTTATCAGAGATTAACTGGAACAGGTTTTCTCAATTTTAAACTCGTCGGGATATCCACGTTGGTCCACGAAGGGGAATTTACGTTTCACTTTCTGAGATCAAACGGAGCATTTTACCTTATTAAGGTGCCGGATTAAGCTACTTACCAGAGGCAATTTCAATTTGCAATTCGTTCTGAACAAAATGTAACCGGTGATGATGCCAACGAAGTAAGGCCCAGCTCTCAGCCAAGGTTTATCGTACAGCTCGTCGAAAAGCGCAAACGGTTCTTGGATTCTAACCGGGGGAGAAACAAAAAGGCAGAATGAAGATTTACGCGGCAGAGATAGCCGGCAAATGGGGTATAAGTGGAAAGTACGGGACTCGCTAAGTTATTATAATTAGCGAGTAATCGCGTTATAACCGTTCGCAAAGCTGGAAATCTGACGTTTAATTATAACGGGTCAAAATTTAAAGCGGTGGTGTTTCATTTATAAATCGAGTACCGTTAAATCCAGTCTAAACGACACGCGACGAAAAGGAGAAAAAGAGGGGACGAAGGGATTTCACTGCTGAACAGAGGTAAACCGGAACGTATTTGCATACGTGCAATCGACGAGTTTTTAACACTTAACGGATTAATTACCTGGCGATGTAATCGTTGGAATAAGCGACGGAGAAGGTGGTAAACCACGAAGAGGCGATCAATAGCAAAATCACGACGGTGATGACCTTCAGGTATTTGATAGATAGAAGAAGCAAAAGTATTCCGAGAACGTAGAACTGTGTGTCGTTCGCCATATACCAGCTCCACAGCATACACTGGAAAGTTGTTAATCAAGTATTCATAGGATAATCGCGCCAAGGTTCAACGTACTGAGAATGGGTCATACTATCGGCGAGTGTCGGAAAAGAAATATTTGGTCCACGGAAAATCTATAGCCGAGAAAAACTTGATAGCTAATGGATCAAACGTCGTACTAGCGGATTGTTCGATCAAGTAGAACCGTTTTCACGATCTTTTCCTTTGGTTTGACGGTGGCAGTTCGTAATTTCTCGCTACAGGTCTTTGAAATCTGAGAAAGCAAACGGTTGGCTGTTTAACCAATGATTAACCCACTCTTTCTCATGGACGATGAAATTAATTCTAGAACGGTTAGACACTCCGCGCGTTGTCCCGGCACTTTGGAACTTTCTCCGAACGATAGAATTAATTATCGGAAAACGATCGAGACGCTGACACCTTCCCGTCCCGTAATCTCCGCGACTCGTACTTGCTCCTTGAAATTTTGCCGCATCCTCCTCTCGCTATGCATCGTCGTTCTTTCATTTAATTGTATTTGCGTTCGGGTTAAGCGCTACGTCAATATTAATCAACGAGGCTGTTAATTCGCTAACGAGTCTATTAATTTTCTAAATGGTAAAAAAGTTGATCCAATATCCTTACCATCTCGGTACGAGGGTAGAGCGAGTTAAGGTACAATGCGTTTCTCCACCAAAACTTTTCGCATGTCAAATGGTCGACGATCACTGGCGAGAACACCGTCCTTGACAGCGCATACTTGATGGCGATCTCGTTTATTCCCAGAACGAAGAGATACGCCGGTGTCAATCTTGGTAAAAGAAAACGGAAACAGATCGGTATGCGAATTTGCTTGACCGAGATTCGACGTTTATTGGAAGAGATTTCTCCTTATTTGAAATTTGTATGCTCGATCAAATCTTGTATCGGATTTTATCGTGGAATTTTTTCGCTATCGACTTTGAATAGAACCACGTGCGACACTTTTACAATTTTAATCCGTTCTGTTTTTGTATCGTAGAATAGTTCGATCTTTTTTACCTTATAAATCTGTAGAGGATCATGATGATAAATTTGGTGAAACATGTCTTCCAGAAAATGCCCTTGTCATTTTTCAAGCTACCGGAAGACCGATAGAAGAGGATCGTAACTAACAAGCCACTGAAACAGTCGCATTCGTATGGATTGGGCGATCGATTATCTCGTAACGAGGGTACTTGTCACCGGATGTCTCTTACCTGATGAAGAAAAATGTGTCTACGGAGAAGGTGGCGTTGCTGATAGTTTGGAACATAAAATTCCGCTCTGTCACCGAACGCAGGGTTTTATTCTCTGTAAGGCGATAGAGAAAGTCATCTCATCTTGAAATTATCAGAGAAAATTCGGGTTAACACGCTATACAGAGACGAAGAAAATTCGATTACGGTGAACCAGCACACCGGTATACATATTTCGTTACATCACAATAAGTTGCACAGAGAAATTAAGCGGATCTATATTAATAAACAATTTTTCCAACCGTGAAAACTACTCTAAATTCTAATTGCCTGTAATCTTTTTCCATCGAAGCTCATCTGTCGTCGATTAGGATGATTCTCGGTGTTCTTAATAGCAACGTCGCGATTACGACAATTATTATTTTCACGAACGACTAACAGCAATGTTTCTCGTACTCGTAAATTATAGCGATCAGAAAATCACTCGAGTTCTACTAAAACATCGTCGCCCAAAATGGTCCAAGCGGACGTTCACCGATGTTACTCGAACATGGTGATGTTGTTTCTGAAAAGGGAGGATTACTTTACCAGCGATGGAGAAGACTTGAAGATAAGTGTGCACCATGACCACCCATCCCAGCGAGAACACTCTGAGCCCATGTAGACAAGTCAGGCTATCTCTCGCGGCAGGTTCGGTGCTAACAATCTTGCTGCCGTTCGCGATAGGATCGAAGGCTGTTAGACACGTTAGCCAGAAGCCTGAAAAGAAATCGACGAGAAAGAGAACTGTTAGAGGATCAAAAGATTATTAGCGAGTAACACGAACCGCTGAGCATGCGTCACCTTTCTTGCTCTCCTTTTCAGAACGATCAGGCGATTCTTTTTGCAAGTTCTTCCCCTTTTCGATCAGCTCCTCCCCATTTTCTTGGATCACTTCGCCATCTTGGTTTAGATTTTTGTTGGAAAAATTGCTCAGTCTCTCGTTGTTATTCGATACGCTGGATGATTCCACATCCTTGACATTCGGTTGTACTCGTGTTCTGTACTCGTACATAGTCGCACAGATCATCAGAAATAGTAGCGCGCCTGCGACTCCTCTGAAAAACCAGTCGGAAATATGTTTCGCGAACGTAACGTGTAAAAGCAGGATGAATTAAAGAAACGTATCTTTAGAGGATGATTCGAGAAAACTAATTGCAACGTTACCTCCATAAGCTGTCTCTTTCGCGATGATAATTTTAATGGAGCAATCTTTTTATCGGACAAATTTACATTTCTTCGACAGGTTGAAATTATATCGAGGAGATTACAGCGAAGCGTTAAAGCGTATATTAAAATGTAAAATTGATGGTAGTACCGTTAAACCGCTCTTAAATCACGAAGGGATATAGGAAATTTGCCGTGGCATATTCGTTTTCCGTCTCCTGCTCCTTTTTCCACAACATTTCGCTGCTCGTTTTAAAACGCGATTAACCTACACTGATACCTCTGTAAACAGTTGCCTCCATTATACGTATAAATAATGTAGTATCGTGGATAAATGGCCTAAGAAATATCGGGTGAATCATAAACAATATTGCGAGAAAGCCGAAGTGCCGACAGGCTCATCAGTGTGTCGTGGATCCTTCGGTAGAACAGTTACGCGGAAAAAGGCTTATGAGACCATGGCCATGGATTAGCCCTTTCGCTTCGAGCGCAGCATATAGGCAGCGACCACGAGACGACGAAGTGCTATTTGTAGTCGATAGTATATTTTTTCGTTATCGGCAGAACATTTTCTGCTGATTTTATCGGCATATTGGATTAATCATTTCTTAAAGTTGCTCGTTATTGAAACGATCATATACTGTTTCATGCTAAAGGATCTATTAAATCCATTGACAGTGAAACGATATTTCATATACGGTTCTTACAAGAATTATTGTTATTTAAGACTTGGGAAAACGTATATACAGCAAGCACGCACACTGTGCGTATTTCTGGCGCGCGTTTCCGAAAGGGTTAAGGGAGAAAGACGAATTAACAGTCAATAGTTAGTTGAGAAATCAGAGTGTCGTCAGCGTCGCCAGAGAGTGTTGTCAACGTTGTCGAGGAGGATGGTCCGCCTGAGAGAGAGAGCGTTGGAACGATGATGACGAGAGTTGTAAATGAACTATTTAGTTGTCTTAGTCATGGCACATTAATGTATTTAGTTTACGTTAAATAACCATCGTTTCCTGTTTAATCCATTCCAAATAAATAAGAAAATCGTACAATAATAATTCAGGTTTACGAACAGCTAATCGCTCGTGTTTCTTAGGAAGTAGAACTGGGCATTAAACGAATTACGAATTGTACGGTTAAGCACATTTAGCCGCAATAATTTTTATCATAGCCATCGATCAATTTGAAACGTGAGGTAATCTAAACGAGCATGACCAAACATGAACACTGCGAATGCAATTAACATCTCTATAAAGTAATTACGTTACGTCTATCCTCGATTGCGATGTTACTGCTATTAAACGCACGAACGGTTTTACATTATCGAAAATTTATGACACAAGTTCCAATGCGAATTGATAATAAATTTAGATTTTAAAGATCAAATAAATTTTTTTCAAAATTAAAATAATAGACGACCAAGGAGCGAATTAACCAGGTCGCTGATAAATATTTATAACGCGGTTACATGATACGTAACGGTAGATTTCTCGCAGGATTTCTAAAGGTCGCTACATAGCAAATATTTCTAAGCATCGATAGAAGCCAAGTACATCGATACAGACGAAAGAAAACCAATAAAGTTTGGGAGATTTATGTATAGCGCGTGTTCCAGATTTCCGGAACGCTTCCCACAAAATCGAACCACCTGCGGAATCATTACCCGTCAACGGCGACTTTACGTCGGTCATAAAGATTCGTAACGACTCAATCACTCTAACTGGGAATTGGTCGTTTCGAGGTTTATTTCGTAGTTCGTGATTCATTGAAGAATTACTTTTGAATATATGGTAGAACATTGATCGTCGGAACGATTAACGGTACGATCGATCATCGGATCATCGATTAAAAGAAAATTGTAACGGGGGAACGAGAATAAAACTTGAAAGGCTTCTGTTACTGCTTGATACAGAAACGTTTCATTTTATACGACAGCGAAATGTACGATAATTAATTCGGATAATTAACGTTCCGTTATACTAGGAAAAATCGCGATGAAGCGCAATCAGGTTCACCGTGCAATATCGACTTCGTGACTTTCTTTCCTTGCTTAACCTTTTTAATCGGCGTGCAATGACGCTTCGCGGAAAACATTCTTTCCATCAAGCGTTCCTCCTCCCGGGGGAAAGTGAACAGTAAATAATGCTCGTCTTTCTCTTTCTCATTTTTTCCAGTTAATGTAGCGAGCTATGGCAGAGAACAAAGAAATCGATACTCGAGGGATCGACTCACGGTACAACTAGGAACAGAAGGCGAAGTATGCCAGAACCGGGTAATCGTAAGTAAAGTATTTCGTTTTGTCAAAGTTGGAGGAAGAAAGAAAGCTTATTCCGCTTGACGCGGGACAAACGACAAAAAGTTCGTCATTTTTCTACGTTAATAGGCCCTTAAACGCGAATCACGATGCGCTGGGGGAGAAGAAAACGGGGGACAAGTTTTTCCTTCGGCTTTAAGGGGACTCTCTCGTCGTCATTTTATATTACGACGAGAAGCAGCGGTATAAAACTTGTCAGATTTAAATTATGCCGTGGCTCATTTTCATTTCTCCTATTTATTTCGAGATTTTTCCGGAATCACGAGGTAGTTTGTTCGCATGTCCGATGAAAGGTCATCGAAGGAAAATCGAGGAAAAAAAAGAAGAGTAGAATTACCGTGAAAGTTGGTAAAACAGTTTCATCCTCGTGTCCGAAAAGCATCGAAACCGGCTGGAAACTTTCGGTTAATGCGTTACTTATATAGGATCGTTTCTAGGTCGAAGATTAGGTACTTTTACCAAGCTTCCAGAACCTTTATCCGAATCTCTCGGGGACGTAACCGTAACGCGACGGTAAAAATTTTCAATTTATCCAGAAATTGAACCGTGCAACGTCTTTATCCCTCGAGAAAACTGGCTACTTCGAGTCGAATCGAAGGTCCAATATGACATCTCCTTGACAACACGATGCTTGAGAATCCTAAGGATAATAAGCGCAATTTGATTTCGTCCGTCATGATTTCCTACGTACTATGTTCGTCATACTTTGTATCCCACGAATAAGATTTCGTTCCGCACGGCGTTATCTCAGTACTCCGTTCGTACTTTTCCTTTCTCGACCGTTAATACATGCAAATGAAGAATTGTGGCAATACAGTTTTTTGTTGTTGGACAGCGTGGAGAACTTTTCATCTAATTTTATTCATAAATGTAAATTATCTAAGAACGCGCGCAGCAGTGATTCGCTTATTCATCGAGTCGGCCCTTATTATGCGTCGTTTCTTGCATTTTCGTGTAATTAAATCCGGACGATTATGCGTGCATTTTCATTGCAGATTCGCTGGCTCCTTTGCATAACGAGTGTATATGTTATTCGATGGTACGTTAGAGCGAAGTTAGCGGTATTAACGCGATAAAACTTCACCATTCCGTAGTCGTATTTCGATACCCTTTATGTAATTTCTGCTGAAACGATCGTTCGATCCGGCAAACAACTTTCAAAATCGATCCAGGTGGAGCAATTCTAACCTTAATGTGAGAAAACCGGTGGCCGTGGTACCCTCTTCTGGACGTTGAACGATTAAAATCGGTCGCGAATCGGTAGAGAGACGCGCGTCGAATCAATTCCGCCTTCGAGTGGAATGCACACAATAGCGAATCTACTTTCTCGTGTCGACGCTTTCAGCCTTTCTATGATCTTGCGTAATACATTCAAGGCACACGTGCAACCGTGCACACCTGCCGATACGCGCTCTAACACGAATTTCCCATCAAATCGATCACCGGAAGAAGCGAAACTCCAGAATGTATCTATTTAGAAGTCGGACAGGGTGTCCAATTCGAGAGCTTTGATCTCAGTGGATGCGATGTAAACACGGGCTTGGAATCGCTCTCACGTTCATTAAACTGCAAATGCAATGCTCATTGCATAATTGCTGTAAACCGGTTCATCGCTAATATAAATACGTGGTTCATCGAAAGAGGGAGAGAGTGTAAAAAGATCATCGTAAATGGACGATTAAAACCTATATACTTGCGCAATCTGCAAAGCAACGAAATTGCCAATACATCGATGCAAATACCGATGGTATTTGCAACAATCGTGTAGTTTGTTCAAAACACTTTCTTCGAACGTGGATACGTCGAAACGTACGTACATTTTTGCAACGATTAAGCTATAAATAAACAGGTCGCAATCTTTTGATTCGGAATATCGAGGAAATCGATCAATTCGAACAATTCTACGAGAAGTTGGTAAGAAAGAGGATCGTAACCCTGACCTTAGACGAAAGCTGAAAGATCTAGCGGCTGTTGTGGATGGAGCTTAATAATCTCGAGGTGCACGATCTTATCTAAACGGCGATCGTTTTAAGGCCATAAGATTGTAACTTGCCTTGGAACTTGGACGCGCTACTTGTTGTATTATAGTTAACAGGTATATATGCATCGCGTGCAAGGACGCGACGAGGTGCGAATTCCTATTTATAGTTGCAGCAGGTTAACACTGACGTAATTTGCAGTTAGAAGAAAATTACAAGTTTGAAGGTAGTGAACCCTTTGCAAGCATCTTGCTGCTGGTTCTGTTCATCGAGCGGCGAACCAAGTACAGCCGAACAATTCGAATATTTATGACCCAAGTTTTTCGATTAAGATCGGACTTTTACTATTTTTAGCGGAAGTAGAGCGACGCGGCGAGCTTTCTCCGGTATTTACGCGATCGTCGATCTTTCGTTCATTTTGCATAGTTTCTCGTTTTACCGAGAGCGACTTAAGTCGTTGGCACGCGATAAAGGCGCTCCCTCTCTCGGCATCTATCAAAGTTCATCGTGGCGAATCAAGCCGCTGTTCGAAACTCGCGAAAAATTCTGTACAAAGTAACGAGGTATTCGACGGTCGGATGTATACGACGTTGCTTTGTATTCGTTGTGATTTACGCAGAGTAATTCCTCTTAGCACGATCGTTTGAAGAAGAATTTTCAGGCAAGGGCACGAGCTCGTTTCCGTCTTCGATCCAACAACGATCCTCGAGATCCTCGATCGCATTTAGAGATTCGCATCGATTACCAGTCTCTCGCTTTCTCCCGTTCTTTCCTCCGGTGACATAACGTTGTTTATCGAGATTTAATTGGCCCGGTACAAGGACGCGGCGATAAAATCGCTACGAGATATCATCTCAGATCCGAAGGCAAGTTTCTCCAGGAAAAATCGGCGGATGACGTTCGAAAGTTAAATGTCTTTTGGTACAACTTTCGAGTTGAGTTGTTAAAGTAGCAACGCGGCCGCGTTGCATAATTCGCGATCCGACGGCTTTGCAAAAACCGTTCTGGCGTCGCCACGGACACGGTGAATATGAATCTAAGTTGTGCAAGTATCCAACCAACGATCTGCGTGCAGCGTATTTTTCGTATTTTTCTTTTGTTCGGACTGTCATTGATGCAATCGTTGTTCTATGGCGCTTTCGTGTAACAGTGACACGGCTCGCGTAATATTCCATCGAGGCGTGTTCGATCTTTTCTTTCAATTTGTCGTAACTACTCAAAAGTAGAACGGATGTAGCAACATATTTTTTCCAAGAAATCTACTTTTTCAGAAAATTGTCGAGTTGTGCGAAAGGGAATGTCGCGATAGACTGGATCGGTGCGAGCGTTTTCGCGTCGCGTTCTAAAAAAGTTTTGCAGCGATGGTTTACGCGGAGATCGTAATTCCACTCCAGAAAAAAGTACAGAAAGGGTATCGCGCGCGTAGACGAACGAGCTTGCGTACATGCGCCGTGATGGATCATTAAGCGCGCTATCGTACGGACAATAAACCTGTGATATAGGCTCGCTGTAACTAGACGAATTTACAACGTCGTACAATTAAAAATACTACCACCTACCCTAATGCCTTGGACGCTGCTTTTAGGAACAAGAAAGTCAACGAGCTATCGGATTATACGCGTGTAGGATGAAAAACCGTCGAGCTCGCTTTTCTTCGTATATCGCTTAAAAATAGGCACTTGTAACCGACGATTAAGAGAACTTAATTTTGTTTTGTTTCTTCGCGCGAATTCCCTTTTACACGAGCGGAGACACGCGTCTAATCGGACAACGAGGAAAAGTTTTTCTTATATAAGCTAATACATTAGAACATATCGTAATGTTACTGCAAGTTAGCTAGCCATCTCGACACATAGTTACGTGAACGCGTGTGTAAGTTATTCGTGCTAAGTTATCGAAGTGAATGTAACCATTGCGCAAATTCCGGTCGTGTAACTGAAGAAATCGCGGCAAAAAAAAAAAATATATATTTCTACGCGTTGTTAGGTCTTCAATGGAATTTCGTAATTACCGTAATTTCGTTGAGACGTCAGTCACTGATTGCGTTGCACCGAGCATGCTCGTATTTCGAATTCTGAAATTTCGTAATTTGACCACGAAAAGTTAAACCGCAGAAACTCGTGGTTAGCTAATGGCTTGAAATACGTGGAACGAGCTTTGAAAATGCAGCCGGGTCTTAAAAATTGTCTTGTCGGAGTTTAACTGCGGCTAAACCGCGCGACTGATCTTTTACGAGTATTTAAATACATACGTATATCCTCATCGCGTAGTTGCTTCATACGCGGAAACGTTCGAATATTTTTTACGTAAGTAAATAGACACGAATTCGCGTAAGAGCGTCATGCATAGAAATTCTCGTTGATCAAAGATACTTGTCCCGTAATATCTCGCGATATCTTGTTCCACGCGATTACGCCGTTTCTCCGACTTCTCAGCGACTTTTATCCGTCGTTCGAAGTTTCTTTCGACCTTTGCAATTATTTTCTCGCGACCAAAAGCTGATATAAGAAAATGCGTTGGTTTCTTCGAGCTGGCAATCTAGTGGAACGAAGCCGATAAACGCGACAGCCTCGCAAACGAAAAAATAATTGAGATCGCGCGATAGATTATGGATGATTTCGATGGTGGATTTCGGTGGAAAATTTGATCGGTCGACTTACGATTTACGCAGGCGACGGCGAAAGAAAAGTTCTTGCATTACTTACGAGAGAACGTACGACTTGGGATCGCGCCAAGGGTTGTAATTGCTCGAAGGCACAGATTTCACCGCAACGATGTGGATCTTCGGGCCGGTCGATCGATAAGTCGAGTTACCTTCTCGTTCGACTCGATCGGCGTTCGCTCTTAGCATCGAGGTCAGGGATGCTTGGTCGCACGTAGCTGGCAGGCAAAGACCCAAAAATACTTGTCTTGTCTGAAAACAAATTGGTTCTAGTTCGATCTACGATGTGGCTCGACAAGGATGAAATTACGTCGCCGAGATACGAGGAAACAGGAAAAAAACTATCGAGGCGTCTTAATTAAATTTCAGACGCTGAATCGCAAGATAAATCAGAGCAGGAAGATTCAATTTCAAGATTAATTAAACTTTTATGCGCTTGCATTTCGCTCGGTTTACTTTGCGCCATGATTCTCAAACTGCCTCAAAGTTCGACGGGCTTTTAAAATTCAATTTCTTTCTAAGTTTTCTCCCTTCGTTGCTCGATCTGTTTCTGCTACCCGTTTTTCCAGCGCGATCATGCCACCCACCGCACGTCTGACGGGAAAGTCACGAAACGATTTTGAACCTGTCCAACGTATAGCCGAATCTGCTATACTCGCGATAATCTTCCCATGTAGAAACTCTTCGGTATCGGTCGCGTTGTAAACGATTTCTAGGAACTACCTTAGTGGACACCGTGAAAGACCAACTATCGACTACTCTGTTACAGGAGAAGTCGTTGATTTTCGCCACGCGAGAACTTCCCGCGTCTTAGATTTCCCACGTGCTACTCTTTAGCTCGGCTTCTCGATCTTCGAGTAGCATTCCAAGAACGATATCCACCTTGCAGCGTTTCTATCCTGATTAGCTTGATTCTCGCGCCAGACGCGTCGCAACAAGGAAGGAAAATAACTACGAAGCACGGGGTTGTTTCCCTAGAATCGCGAAATACGGAGCGCCGTGTAATCTGATTAAGCTAAATGACGCAACTCGGATTCTTGGTAGCGACAAAGTTCTTCAAGTATTTACGCTACTATCAAAACGCTAATAATCGTCAGGTTGTCGCAGTAGTTGCGTTAATTTTCTCTCTTGCCGTATAAATAATTCGCTTTATTAATCTCGTCGCGCGGGCAAAGACGACGCAGTCGGCGGATTCTTCGACTCGTAAATATTAACAGAGGCTAAACAATCGTTTGCGATTAATTATTCGTCGATTAATTCCGTTCGGAGAATAAACGTTTCGTATGTTTGCCGAAGCCCGTTTCTTGGAACTATGCGTTTAATTAATCCGTCTAATAATTTATTCGCTATCAGAGCTATCGCGCTATTCGACTTACGAAGGCTGGTTAAAGGATGGTTTAATTAAACGACTTAGGAATACCTTTGTGCAAAACGATAATTCTCCGCGAATTTATCCGACGAAGACAAGAGTCAACGATGGAAAGGTTGAAACGATCGGGAAGAAGGAAGCAGGGGTACTTACCGAGAATTCGAGTTCCTTGGGCAACGTCAAGTACATCCTCGCTACGTGAAATTTCAACGCATAGGGCGGAGTATCGTCGAGTTCCTGGCGAATACTTCCTCTGGTGGCGTTTAGCTCTTTGCAGAGGGTGCTCGAACCAAGCCAGAAACCGTTCCCGAAATGGAATTGCGATGAATAACGGCCACTGGCGTCCGACACTGCGAAGAAAGAAGCACGTTGAGGAATCAAACGCGATAAAGAAAGCGTTCTTCTGGAAAAGTGAGGAAGATAACCGCGCGTCGCAAACACCGTCGTTTCTCTGCAACGAATCTCCGTCTCGAATAGGTTCAGGAATTGCCTGGTGAAAGATAAGATTTCAAAGTCGAAAGAACAATAGCGACCAAGAGATTTCAAAAGGTTTTTTCTATCGTGAAAAGACATGCCGCGCTCGGAGAAGATCCTTTTCCTTCTCCTTTGTTTTCATTCGTTTTGCTCGAGACTCGCGCGAAAAGCTCGGCATTCTAGTTTCCGAGGGTTGGATTATACGACCACGCCTGAAAGGTTCATTGTCAGTTACGTAAAGCCAGATTGTGACCGCAGTAGCGGAGAAAGTACAGTCGACTGCCATTACGAGAAAACACGACTCACTGGCGACAACGCGCGTTTAAGCGGACGTAATTTCGCGTGAATCTTGGATCGTCGAGATATTAGAGGTAAACGATAAAATCGACGAGATGGAATCTCGCGTGCAACAGTTGGGATGCTTCTTGAGAAAAGGATTCTAGCAAGCGGGAATTGCATTGGACATTTTACTTCCAATTTTGTAATGTTAGCTACGTTCGAATTGACAATTAGAATGGCTTTCAAAGAACTTTGTTCTTTCTATATTCGTGTAATAAATACAATTCTCGTAAAACCGTTCAAATATTTGACTAGAAACTACATTCATATTTACTACGTCTATATTTACTGGGTTCTTTTTCAGGAAGCTACTCAATTATGCTTTGTTCGCCGAGTGCACAGACGATTAACGGTTTGTGTCGGAAAAAGGAGGATCGGTGAACAGTCTCGAGCTTTCGAAACACTGCGGTGACGGGTCGTGTCGGTCTGTTTCAACGTACGAGCAAAGTAATCTGCAACATTATCGTCTGACGTAACAGCTTGTGCGCGTTCAATAAGGATTTGTCAAAGAAGTAATTTCTGGAAAATCAGCGTTCACCGGTTACTCCTCGGGGGCTACGTTCGCTCACCGAGTTTGAAACGAGTATTCCGTAATTTCTTAGCGTCGTTGCGAGCTTTTAACCGTTGCCTGTATTTGCACGACTACGCTAAAATCCAATTTTTAACTGGAGCGTCGAAACACGTACAATACGCGCACAACGCGTCCGCTTTATAAGGCTCGTTGATTCCGCGAATCCCCTCGTGCGAGTTATGAGTTTGTTAATTTTTAATATCGATATTTTCCACGGTATTGTCGAATGTCAAACGTAGAACTCGCACGATATAGTACCTGCCTTTTATATTATACGTTCGATGGGCCACCGCCTACGCGCGATATTTTACGCGTTCGAAACAAAGATAGGAATTATCAGTATGAACGAAGTATTTGCGATATCGTTACGTTGGTCGGAAATCATCGTATTTTGTTTATTTACAATTTCCGCGATGTCTGTATACCGTAGGCAGAGAAAATTGCTGCATATTTGAATCGAAATATAAATTATAAAACGATGGTGTAATATCGTTGGAGAAACGAATCGTTCAATAAATTATTCCGTAATAGAGAGAATCTCTTGAACGTAGCATGTTGTACGAATATCTGATAAAAGGAACTTGCAATAGGAGCGATCTTCGCAGTCTTTTTTGGACGCTTTATAAAATTTGCCGAGCTTAGAAAAAGTATTTAATATTGCGAGTCGAATCGTAAAGCCATTGAAAGGGTAATTCGACAACAAACAAAACAACAATAAAAATGAAAAATGAATAATAATGTAATGTAATAAATAAATAAATAAATATAATAAATATAACAAGTATAATAAAATAAAAAATACAATAATAATATCAAAAATGAAAAATTTAACAGTAGAGAGATAAATGAATCGCTGCATGAATAAATGGAACAGAATAACAGAAATTTCAATAAAATCCGAATTATTTCTTTCCTTCCAAAAAACAAAAAACGACAGATCAGCTTAGTAGATTAAAAGCACAAAACTCGTAAGTCATTGGAACAGGTTCGTTAATTAAATCAGTGCCGATAAAAAAACATAGCGATCGTATGGTTATACGGCGGATCTCTCGTGTTTCTCCGTTCCTGGACGACCAGCATGTCGCAACGAATGCGATGAATCTCCGCGGAAAGGGGTCGAACAGTGTCAGAGAGCGTTTACGTCCTGTTGGAAAGTGAATCTGCCTGTACGAGTGCGAGAAAGATAACGTCGTATGCGGTTTGTCGGCGATCGAATCGGCGAATTGACCGACTGTTTCGCCATAATCCGATCTCTGCTTATTGCCGGAAGCAATCGCGAATCTGGAAAATCATGCGATTCTATTGGATTCGCGTAATGCAGACCACCGATCGGTTCATCAAATGATCCTCCGCGCGTCTTTCTCTCTTTCTACCAACCAGTAATGATCGCACGACCTCCATCGTGATGGAATTTGGACTCTGAGGTAGAAAAGTACCATTTTCAGACTGCTTTAAGACGAATCCTATCGTTTTAAGATCTTTGTATCGATGTTCGAAGCAAAGCAACGATCGTCGAAAAAAAGTGCGTCTGTTTGTAAATTAGAAACTCGAGACTTTCAGATTGAAAGTCGCCATAAATTCTGCTAATTCTAGCATTCGTCGAGGAATATTCAAAGATACGAGCCACGATTCAGCGATCGTGCATTAAGTGCGTTTGATAAGGAACCGCGATGATCGAGATAAGCGATCATTGCGAAACGACCGGTGTACGGAATTCACGTATAAATCAAATTATATAAAGCGTTAGCTGTTCCGCGGTATAGAAAGCAAATCTATTCGTAATGCACGTTATACCGTTATCGGGCGAATGCCACGGTTTATGGAAATAAATCAATTACGTAATGCTGGACGGCGTCGAGTGGCATTAATTTAGCGAAACAGAAACTTTCGATTCACCCGATTCGGAGTCACTCTGGGTCAGAATTAATGGAAAGGGAATATTTCGAATTTCGAACTTTCTTCGACGAGTTTACCAGTGATCGAAACGACCACCCACCCTGACGTTGGCTTCGTGACGCGGCAGAAGCGGGAAACTTTACAACTACGAGGTGTTGGTTCGTTTCCATTGCGATTTACGATAATAACTTTGCGTTCCTAGCTCGAGACCTAAATTTCGCAGTAGCTTGGCTCGGAACATCGTAATAGACTGCCCATTCAACTCGGCTTTTTGCATCGTCCCGAACCGCAAGAATTCTCCGATTGCTTTATCCACGGTGGAATAAGGTCGAAAATTCGTTTAACGATAAAGCGTTCGTTCCGCTGCTATTAGAGGAACGTGACAAAAGCCTTGCGAAAATCAAGCGGTAAATTGCTGTTTCACGTAGTAATAACGCATTTAGCAATCGGGTCTGCCAACGACACGCCGCTCGGAAACACAGCGAAACACGACTTTCTCTGAACGCTCGTTATTAATTGCGGGCAACGCGCGAGTACCAAAGTATCGGTTGCAGAAATGTTCGACACATACTAAAACGCAAACGTCGCAACGTGGCAAGTGCGATCGTTAATCGCGTGACACGACGGTGGATCTCCGCGAGGCGGGAAACGACCCGAGCGTTGTCCGCTGGTTTCTCGATCGTTTACCGATCCTTTTCCAGCGAGCTTGTTCTACTCACTCTTGGCGGCCCACAGCTTTCCATCCTTGAGAGACTCGAGAAACAATTCTAGTTCGTTCCTGCAGTCGTGCCCGAGTTTGCCAGGTACTCTAGACCACTTGAGGGGATCGTAAAGATCCACCAGCCATTGGATACTGTTCGCCGTTTTCTGCAACTTTTCTTTCATGAAATCGATATCCAGATCTTCGTGTTCCTCCTGCTTCTCGTCGAACAACTTCAGATACTTCTTCCAATCAAGTTCCGGATTGTTTTTGCTGAATTCAATTAACGGGCCGCGCTTATCTTTCGACGTTTGCTTCTCCACCTCGTAATCGGTGCTGTTCAAATTTCTCACCCTGGCCGTTATCGACGACGCGTCTTGAGGCCTGCCGATTCGCAGAATGTTGGACTCGTTCCTGGAAACTGGACTCGCGTCTACGACGCAGTTTAGCACGAATAAAAAGCAGCCAAAGTAAAGCGACATTTTCGGGGCGATTTTACGAAACGGCCCAATTATCTCGTATTTTGTATCGCGTTTTCCAATACGGATCGACGCTGCACTTCTCTCTCGGTTCCTAAACATGTCGTCGGTTTCTTTCGTCGAAATTTCCACACGTCATATTAAGTTAGGACAGTGACTGAACTTGCCTCGATGGGCAATTTTCGTTTCTCGATTGCTCAGCTGTTCAAATCATCGAGCATGTTTAAGGACGCGGAAGGTCGATCGTGACAGGAATGCAACCGGGTTATCCCAGACAGTTTACGATCGTAGAACGAGACTCACTTTCGTTTCTCACTAACCACCGGTTCGACTCTATTTCCAATGCGAATTGCCGCTTAGCGTAACAACGATCGAGTAACGACACGAAAATTCCAATGGAATTACCGGATAAATCGTGCGAATAGAGCCCGAATTCGTTTATTTCTTCTCGAGATATTAGACACGAGTGAAAAAATCGAGTCTCGAGGGGGCAAAGTTAGACGCACACACGAGACTAAGAATCACGCACTGAATGAAGCGAATCGAGTTAGCAGTCACGTTTACCTGGCGACTTGGGGCCCCCCTTTCTCTTCGCGATATACTTTACCGTGGTAAACACATTTCCTTCTTCGGCCCTCCGACAACAGTCGCCGACAAATGGCGTTCCGTCTCTTTCCGAAAAACCCCTTCGCAAATCCCGACGATCCTGCTATCAGGATTCTCTCAATATTTAGGAAATCCTCGCGCCTTCTTCTTCGTTTCATGGCTCGATTCGTTCGACTTTACGATGCTACATTTCGATACAAAATACTACTTTCATTCTGTAAAAAATTATACTTAGTAGTTGTGCTAGGTATGAACGCTGCTCGATGTAATTATCAAATAAATTACCTTTAGACAGGTCTTTGCAGCATATGGAAACGTCATAATTCATAGATACTTTGCACGAACGTAAACCGTTTTTTCGTTCGTAAACGGTGTTTGGTGAAAGCGACGAATATTACGTTGATTACTCGAGTTATAGTTTCTAGAGTGGCTCGTTATCGTTGCCTCGGTGAACTAACGCTTACCGTTAGAATGCACGTTTCTTTTTTTCCCATCTGTCGTTCTTTCGTCCAAACGCTTATTACTTTCGCAAGGTCGAACGTACATCTTCTTTAGAAATTTACATATAAAGAAGTACATGGCTCGTAAATCTTCACTTTTGCGTCGCAGCGAATCGTATAGTGGGAATATGCGAAAGATGTTAGAGTATTTCCTTCCTTTTTTTGTTTTATTTTGTAATATATTTCGTCACTGACGAAATCATCTTTGCGAATCCATGTAAAGACTAAAATACCACGTATAATAAGATAGAAAGATAGAAAAGACAGGACAGAAATAAAGGGGCGCGTTTTTCGCTGCAACGGCGGTCTTCCTTCGACCAGTGACTTTTCTTCTTTCGTAGAATATTCGGCGTAAAAACGCGCGATTTCTTCGAAAAAACGAGATGCGAAGCTGGTGACAAATTTTTGCGAAAACCTCGTAACGTTTAAAATAAAAGCAAAGAAGGGGAAGCGCGGAAATTTGCGCGAGAGTTCATCGAATCAGCGAGCCATCCGTTTTCTTTCGACTTTTGCACGAAGTGTTCGAATTAAATCCCACGGGTGCCTTAAAGAGAAGCGTTTAAACGAAGTTCACGTTTCTAACTTTTAGATCTTCTTCGTGAAATTGCATCTTCCACTTGCGCCCAAAGCCCGAGACGCGGCAAAGGGTTTGATGAAATCTCGTTCCGCGATAATAGAGAAGCTTCTCGTTGCGCAGCTCCTCGAAATAAGATTTTACAAACGAGGTTTTAAAAGAAACTTTCACCCAAAGTGAAACTGCTTCTTCGTTCCCTCGAAATATTTACCTTTTCATCGAGTAACTCGCCAAGTGCTTCGTCATTGTCAACCCCGCGTACAACAACGCGAGACCCTTCGATCCCGTTCTTTAACGTTCGTTAGGTCATCGACGACACGGCTGTTGCATATTTTCACTTTTATTTGACATTTACGTAATGCTAGCGCCGGTAAAGCCGCCGCGAGAGACTTTCGATCGCGGCTCTCACTCGTGAGCTCGATTCTCGTTCGCGTTACGAAGCATCGAAGGTTTCTCCAAATTTCTCGATCGCTCCCTCTTCCGACGATTTCCCGGAATCATCGGGGTTCGGCTGGTGCCACGGCACGGAAACTGCCTCTCGAGGAGATCCGGTTGTCTGTTACGCAACAGAGCTTTCTACGCTCTCGGTAACGACTCGCAACCGGTCTCCTCGTAGGAAGCGGCAGCTGGGTCTCGGAGCCGCCGCTTTAGCGACTTGGAACCGGCGAGAAAGCAATTTACCATCGATTCGAATTCGTGTTATCGCTACGCGGGGCAACGCCGCTACCCGGGACTACCGCAACAATCGCCTTTTTTTTTTTTTTTAAAGTCGATTAACCTTTGACGATTTCGATCGAGCAGTTTTGCAAAATTGGATTCCCGCCAATTGGAATTTAGACTACAGTGTTTAGCAATATACAAAGTTTTAGAAAGCATCGCAAAATAGATGGGTTTACACGCGAAAGGCATCGGAACAAATGGAACGCGTTTGAGTAACACGAGCTCATGTATCGAATGACGTGGTATTTTTCTGGCGAATTCTTTTATTCGGACAGAAACGATGTCCGACGTGAAAAGTGTAAAAAGCGAAAAATCGCGTGCGAGCAGCGGTAAATGGTATTTCGCTGGAGTGTCGCACGGCACGTAAAATATTTTTTGGTAAATATTGTATTTACATACGTTAAGTATGTAAAAAAAGAATATCAAACATCTTCTCGATGAGAGTTTCTTTAAAAAGCAAATATTAGGGAAACGTACGAAAGGACCGATTAGTAGACAATACGCGCGAAAGACGCGTGGATGTAATTGCGTTTGCAAATACCATGTATCGCGGAAGTGAAAGGTCCAAGTATTGGTACAAAATTCTATTACGATTTCCAAGTACGTTTTTGCATACGGTGAATTTATCTCACGCATAAATTCAGGTAGCGAACTGCATTTCCTGCAGATGGTACATCGCGCCGTTCTGAAATATCGATCGTGTGAAAAATTATAGGCAAAAACGATATTCGCACAAACAAAATACGTACGTCAATTTTTAAATAAAAATTTTCGAATTTATACACATTTAGTTTGAGTTCTGGCTACTAGTTTGCAATCTTATCATTCCTATATTCGTCGTAGGAAATCGTAGGGGGCGTAAGAAACATTCTAATTTTTTTCGAGTCGATGATCCTATTGTGTTCTCCATCGGTAACGTCGGTACCATCGCTACAATGGTAAAAAGAATCGAGCCTTCGAGCGATATAAAAATGTAGACACAGACAGATCATATTATTTTATAACAAAATTTAATTTGTAGCGTACGATCGTTTTCGAACTAAATTCCATTTTGCAATTAGATTTTCTTTTCATATCTATCAAGTTCTAAATATAGAAGCATTCTATGATATTTCTGACGCATTTTGAAAGCGTTGCATCGAGTCAGGATGGCCGAGCGGTCTAAGGCGCTGCGTTCAGGTCGCAGTCCACTCTGTGGGCGTGGGTTCGAATCCCACTTCTGACAAGTTTCTTTTTTCTTTTCACCTCAACATTTCTATCAAATCGTATATTTTTTAATCTCTTAAATCCACGTAAGAATCGCTGCACGCTCGATGAAACGAAAGCTAAATGAGAAAAGAAAACAAACTGATGGAACGGTCGCTGTCGAAGTGCAAAAAATCTTATCGCGTGCAAATATTATCGCGTTACCAGTTGAAGTATCGTACTTGTATTTACGATTTTAATGTTTACGATAATGAGTAGCGACGAAGATAACTGTTTCATGGCGCAAACAGTTAAACAAGCAGGGAAGAGGAGAAAATCGGCTCCCGAGAGAGGAAATACCATTCACCGTTTGATCGATGACGTGCAAATTCGAATCGCATCGTTGCGAATTTGTAGCTATAGTCGCGGACTTTGGTACAAGATAAATACGAGGATACTCGCAAATTCTTAAGCGCAATCCATGTTGCACGACCGAGACGCGAGACCGAGAGGAGCGTCGATGGGATAAACAAGTCATTGACTGGCACAGTCGTAACATTCGAGACAGCGAAAGAGACAAAGACGAGAAGGAAGCGAGCCTTGTCTCTCGTTTTGTTCGTAGATATCGAGAATTGGTCGTGCGATTCGATTTGCACACAAAGCGTAGAAAATATCACGCCATTTCGAAAAGGAAATCGCGATACGTTCGACTTACCGGTTTAAGCGTGTCAATTAATTTTGATAGAGAGATCAGAGTTCCCATTTATTCATTTATTCGTCGATCCTTAGCTTACGTAACAGTTACAATCATAGAACACGATCGTGAGTAGATAAAATGCAAAAGAGAATCCGCATAAAGGTAACATGGGAACTGAAAGCGTTAATTCATTCATCGAACTCACTTACGTTAATAATGTTAAGTGAATGGAATGAAATTCGTCGTAAAGATTTCAGCGATAATCTTGGAATGGAAAGAGTCTCGTTTTAAATCAGTCGGAGATGCGTGTAAATCGAAAGGCGATGAATTTTCAGTTTCCCTATGCCATTCCCTATGCCCTATGCCAGGTTAACTATGCCATTAGAGACGCTTTATCATAGACAATACCATAACATTACCAGAGTGATCTAAATCGTCGTATTCCGATTGCAATTTGATCGGCGTTCTCTCGACCCCGTGGATATTTTTTCGTAACGTCGAACGTACGATTACCAAGCGGGACGACAGGCGACATATGGTCGTACACATTCGTGGAAGTTACATCGCGGAGCCCGCATTGCGCGTCTCGTGGAAACTCGTTACACCAGGCTCCGTATAAACAACTGGATTTGTAGCTAACGACGCTCGGCACCGCGATGCAGCTCGGCGATTAAGATTGATGCGCCGTGTTTCTATGCACGGATTGTTTACACGCTGCAGGCGCATGATTTCGCAGGTTTCGCACCATCTGGCGCACAAGTAGCGGTGTACCGTCGCGACGAACTTCCTCCCGCGACCGCGAGGACCCACTTTCCAGATATCGCAAATACACGTTCAACGAGGCATCGATAAACGACGCGTGGTCGCCTAATTGCCCGTAATCGCTTGGAATTGCCGAAAATGTTTCCCCACTCCAACATGTTAATACCCAGAACTATCATCAGGAAATACAACGATTACGAGCGATCCAGTAACAGATCGAGACCGAAATCCCATTAAACGTTACATCGACGCCTAGGTTGCACTTAGGCGAGCAGTTCGCGGTCCGCTTCTTGGTGCGTCGTTTAAGGGGAAGCGTGTTTTACGCGTCAAACGCCTACAATGTCATTCCGATAAATGGAACGTTAGAACGATTAATATACGGGTCTTTGTAAGTGTATGGATTTTAGCTTGACGCGAATATGGTAGCAGGAAATTCTTTAGAATTGGCCATGACCCGTTTTGCTACTCGCTACGCGACGGAGGCAACGAAACGGTATCGGTGGCGATCGAATGTAATTAAATGGCACGTCGGTTCGCGTGCCGAGGACCATCTGGCGCTTGCTACCAGCGGAATATGCGAACGCGCGCGAGCATAGCGGTCCATGGGTCGCGTGTTCCGCAGCATCGAGCTCGCTCTTTCGGTACCGAGATTCCGTTTTCAGGGGACCTACTTTCAGCGGATACCTTCGCGCGGTCGATGAAACATCGCGTCGTTCGATTAAATTCCACGTTCGCGGCTGGACGAATCGAGGAGGCTAACCTCCGCTAATCTCGCACGCCGAACGATCCTTTGAATAAATTTCAATCTTCTTGCGTCGCAGGTTTACAGCCGCGATTTGCCTCGCAACGAAAACCAGGTACCGTTCCCACGAAGCAAACGTGTAACGAGCAAACGGATATTAAATTATATTTGCGGCGACATCGAATCGGAATGCAACTGCAACGGTGATCAAGCACGGCGAAAAATGCCATTAGATTAGGCATAATTTCGAAGAATTCGAAGGATGCGTGCTTTCGTTGCGAATTTTCAATTTTTCAGAACAATAGAAAGTCCGGTGAAGCGCTCGGGCGATAAATCATCCACCCATGAGGTTTAACCAGGTTGGCTCCTAAGGCGGTTCGCCTGAAAGATAATCCTGCTGCTTGGAAACGTGCTGGAATCTCGATAAGCCGCACCGAGACGAGCCTCTCGTGTACGTTCACGGGTGATTGTTAAAAACATTTTTTCAAGATGGCCAACGATAACCGGCGGATAGTTGCACGAATCAACGCTTAACCCTCGATTTTTTCACGCCGGTTCCTAAGGGTCCGGCGAAACTTCGCGTCAGCTTTAAACACCGCTGTCGAAGCGTAACATCGAAAGCGTGACCGCGTTGTTCGGTCTAATACCGTCTGTACCCTATCCCTTTTCGATTAATCTCGTCGCGTAATAAATACGTATTACGACGAAACGAGCGTTCGACTTATTTTTGTACGAAAACATCTCCGTTGTTTAACGTCGATCGTAGTTCCGCTCGGAATCGGGCGATCGTTCGACGATGTAATCGTGACACGGTGACTGAAATCTCGCGAAACCAACACCCAAGGCAGTGGAACACGCAACTATCGCGGCATCCTCGCTGGAAATAACCACGCCACGGCCACGGCAACTTGGTCGATTCTTCGATATTCTTGGCGAGTCTCGCGTCCTCGTTCGCGGGCGTGCAGCGATAGCCCATGGGTTAAGGATAAAAGGCAAGATATTATCTGGCCCACGAAAACGCAAACGGAATTTTCAACGACAATTTTAACTACGATGTTGCAGGTATAGGCGTTGTATAATGACAGGGACTTAACTGGATAGGCGATAACTGGAAGAAGGAAAGAATTACAGGCTGCGGATATCTCGCAAATACCAACCGTGAACTCTCAGCTGCGATTCGATGCATCGGCGGCCGCTTCTTCCCGAGAACTTTGCGATTTCGCCGCGTTTAAAGGCAATGGGAACCTCGTTCGGCTAATTTCGACGAGGAAACGATCGCGATGCGTTTCACGGGGAAAATATTAAACGTTTCTAGAGATAGACACGGTCCGTGGATGGTCGAAATAGCTGGTCGATATCCTGGTGACCCGATTGACCGTTTTGCAACGCATGACCGCCTATGCAGAATATTAATTATCGCGTATTCAGCGGCAGCACGCCGTGTCGGCGAATCGTATTGACACGGCGGAAGTAGGTCCACCGGCGATGAATGCCACGCTAAACGTCATCGCGATGGCGACACGAATAATTTGGCGCGATAATCGTCCGGCTAAAGAGCCGCGAACAGTGGTTAAGAACGCGGGGCAAGAAAGCATCCAGGGAATACCGGCGAATGTACCGTTTACGAGAACGGAACGGAACGGACGCGATAATAGGGAGCGAACGAGCGTCGAGATACCCGACAGGGTTCTGAAAGAGAGCTTTGCGTCGTTCGATCGTATTCGAAGAAACGTTAATTGCATGACAGTGCGGGAATCGTGGCTGCGTCGTTGGCGAGGCTGAACGGTGCAAGGTGCTCGAGCCATGCGCCTGGAAATCTGCTTAGCTCACGCATTTAGTCTTCTCTCTAGTCGTCTCGGGCTAAAACGTTTTCGCGTATTATCGACGAATTATCGAATTATCGAAGCAGCAAGCTGCAAACAACGGTCGATTCGAGGCTGTCTCGCGAGTGGCTAAATTAAATCGCGCGGAGAGGATCGCGCGATCGGAAGTCGATACGTCGAGGATCGATCAGCGACGCGCCATTGTTGATTTACGAAGAACGAAACTAGGGTATCGTCGACCAGAGTATGCGTCACCAAAGTGATAATGGAATCGAAACTACATGTTCGATCGAAGATACATATGGCACGCGGTGCAACGCACGCGGGCGCCAAGACGTATAAAGTATTCATCGCGTCGATCGGTCGTTTAGCTCGGACGAGCGTCATTAACCCGAATAATCTTCTCTCGTATCCGTTTTTGCCGCGTCGCGAAAGCGGTCGAGCCGATAATGAGTTCATCGACGATTACGGCAGCGGTACGACGCGGTTCGCGTGCAAATACGCTTATGTCACCAAGTTGGCGGCCAGCAGGTTAGTCGTTTCCGAACCATCTTTATTTCGGTCATCCTACTCTCCTCTCACCTTCTTCTCCTCTTTCTTCGATCTGTTTCGTCGTCCACGTTGCTCGCACTTACGTTTACGACTGGTTCCGCAGCCGAGATCTTGAACTTGACTGGAGTCGAGAGCCCTGAACGCGGCAGCCTTGCCGATCGTTACCGTTACTCGTCATATCAAGCGAATTCCCGCGCGGTCGAAACTAATTACGAGAGTTTTCCGCGTCGGCATCGTCGCCAGATCGAATCGCCAAGACCATAGACCGGCCATTGCGCGACCCTTCCAGCGGATTCTTTATCGCGCGTGGGAAACCGCGAATAACGAGATTCTCAATCGTCGGTTTGGAAAAGCTCGCGTCTTCTTCTCTGCCGCGCAATTTCAGTTGCGCGCTATACGAGCCATTCTCCAGACTAATAACGAGAATTAATTGGTCGTGCATACATCGCTGGGGTTAACGATCTGTACTCCCCTCCAACCTGATCTCCGCTTCCTCTGTCGTTCCTTCGGTTCTTTATTTAGATACCGTTCGTTAATCACGCGTGGTTAATTCTTATTACCTCGTAACCACGTCCGAACGAAAATACATCGGAATAGATAGCCGCCATACAACGTTCCAATGTTTGCAGTCTGACGCGTGTATTTCTAGTATCGCGTTCTACTAAGGCGTTATCCTCCGATTGAAATAAGTCTAGCGCGACGAAGGAGGTCAGTGGAGTGGATCGCAGGAAGAAGAGAACAGACGCGGAAAATAGAGTTTTGAGCGCGACGAACGAGCTGATATCCACTCGATACCAAAGCTGTCTCTGAACGAACGTTCCGCGCAGATAGCAATGGCGATAGATTATTTCGCGGAACGTCGAAACCATCGTTGCAAATCTCTACCGATCGCAGATCAACGGACCAGCTACAAGTTCGACGATATCGCGTGCGTTGGTCGTTTGTCCGACCGTTTTAATCGCCGTTCGTTTAACGCCTAACGTTGATCGAATGTGCCACGTTTGTCGCCTGATCCATCACCCGAGATACTCGTCTCTTTGCAGTCGATAAACGCGGACAAATTGCTATTGTAAACTAATAAGGAGAAATTGCGTGGATAACGGTATCGACGCGAAGCACTCGTTGAAACGAAATTTAATTAAACGGTAAATTAGACGATAGTTCGCGGGATCGATCCACGCGTGATTTCCATTTTGACGAACGCTTTACGAGTAAATTAATCCGATCGCCGGTTAATTTCACGGTCTTTTCGACGGACGATCGCCTTCGCGAAAGGTTAGCCACGATGAGCCTGTCCGATCATTTCGTTGCTACGCACAACCTACCGTTGCGCGCAAACTCTATTATCTGGCAAATTGCTGCGGCGCGTTCCAGACGATTCGAGGGACGGTGGCGCGCCAAACGCTTTTTCAATTATCGAATCGATTTCGCCAAGCCTCGTTCGTTATTTGCTAAGCGTTATTTCACTCTCGATCTCATCGTGCAGGCGGACATTTAGAACCAGTTGGTAAAGTTTAGAACAAATTCGACGATTGTCTACGCTACGATGTCTCGCTGCATAGAGAAAATACGGTTCTAAATCACGGTAAACCTGTTGTTCGATGTACTCGAAGCTTTACGAATTTGCGAGCTGCTCGTAAAGCGAAACGATCGATTCGATGGAGCTATAATCGCGCAGGAAGGGACGATGTCCCAATAACGCGGACGAAACACACTCGATCCACGAAGATCAAACGAGCGAGCCGGTCGTAACCGCGATCGTTTCGATAAAAACGTCAGCTCGAGCACCCTATCTAAATATACAGCGGCGATAAACGTCCGTCGTAACGAAAACAGCATCCTGCCGACAACTCGTGGCGAGTCACGTGAAATTCCAGTTCTAATTCTCCCATGATCTTCGATCTCGACGATCCTCGATACGCGTTCCACTGTTCTCACGCCGGTCGTTTTCTTGTCCTCTCCCCCCCCCCCCCTCCTCGTCTCCGAGATGATAAAACTGGAATTCGTGGGAGGACGAAGGCTGGGTGCTAGCAGGCAGACAAACAGAAAGCGGGAAACGCGGAAATCGCGCCGCAAAATCTCGCGTTCGTCGGCTCCAAACGACTGGCCCATATTCCACCGACTTTCCAACCGACGTACAGTTATCTGGACGCGGTTTCTACGCACCGGCGCTGCGTTCTTTCAGCCGATACCCGAGATTCTTCGAATCTCGTAAAATCGACGGACAACTGTGGCAACGGTTTCGTGCCTCTGTTCTTTCCTTCGTGTCTACTCGACTCCCTCGTGGGCGCGGTGGTATTCAGATTCCTGCGTCTTCTTCGTTTTACAAACGATCCGATGAAATCTATTTTCATAGGTCTTCGTGACTTTTCCGTAAAACATCGAACCACCGTAATTTCTAACCAGCACACGAGGCGATTATATCAGAATTTCCAAGTAAAGATACGGGTGGTCGAACGCGGACAAGCATTCCGCGGAACCTTGGCATCGTGTAGAATTTGAAGTTCGCGGATCGAAAGTGCGCAGACCGCCTCGATGTTCCGTTAGTCGAATATCACCGACGTGGAGCTCATCTTTCAATTTCATAGACGACCAAGTCGCGGTACCGTGCCAGCTACGATTGCCAGCAACGAAAGTCAAAAGGCATCCGCTACGTTTCGTAGCACGACGGCGTGTCCCCTGATTCGCGATCCAGCATTTCAAGCAGCTTGCATAAGCATCGTAATTTCTTCACGCCGGACAAACAGAATCCCGTAACAAGCGACATTTCCGAGAAAGCGTTGCTCGCTGAGGTGGCCGAACGCAGCTGACGCGTAACCTGTTACGCACGCCCATCACGACCCGTGCACGCGTACATATTCTGCAAATTTCCGAGTGTTCGTTTCCCATCAGCGGCTATTCTAATTGTTAGGCCGCGACACGTTCCGTGTCACCGGTATTTCAGCTTCGTCCACCGTTCGTCCTCGTCCATCGCGGTCGATACTCGATGCACGAGAATTTTACATTCGACGTGCCAACGAACATTCGGCTTCGTGCGAACGACCAGTCGTTGTTACCGTCTCTCATAGTCTCACAGTCTCGTAGTCGCGTATCGTTTTTACGTATACCGTTGCCGCTGTTCGCGGTCTGACGATGCGTTTCCTCTGCTTGAAGATATGCGTGCGCGATCGAGAGAGAGAGAGAGAGAAGCCAAGGTTCTCGAGCAGAGGAATGCCGAGAAATCATACGATTTCGTGCTTTCGACGTCGATAAGCCGAAGACCGATGATCGTCGACACACCTAGTTGAGATTTCCGATGCAATCGCGGCACAACAGGAACGCGAGAAACGCGCGCGTACAGGCAACAACTATTTCAACCGTATGACACTAACTAAGCGAACGGAGTAGGCGTTCGTCCGACAGACTCGAGATTACTGAATGACTTCCGTAAGTTTCGAAGTAACGGACCCTCTGCCTTGGACATTTTAACCCTTGAATGCGTATTCTTGCCAGCTAGAAAAGCGAGAACTGCGTTTTCCACGGTTTAACCGGCAATTCGCGCTTAGTTCGAACGACAGTCGAGAAGATATAAGCACAGGGGACGTTAAATCGCGGTCGGTACCCTTCGTAGAAAGCGAGAGCGGAACCGACGACAAAGTAGCCGAGCATTCGGAAATCTTAATTAAGCGTATCGGGGAAACAGCGGTAAAAAGACGGGCCTCGTAAGAGCCTTTACAACTGGCGATATCATTTCCACTTGCCACCAGCTATACGGTCAGCCACGAACCAGTACAGTTAACTCCAAGACCGGAGACTTGAAATATTGCGCGGCTTTTTTGCTGCCGTTCGCGCGAGAAACTAATGGATTGTACGGTGGTTGCGCACCGAGGGCGCGCCACCGACTTCCATTCGAATGCGCGTTTAAGCGTCGTTACCGGCAAAGCCGGTCGTTATGCGTGTAACGCGTAGCTCGAGTAACCAATATTTCGCTCCCTCCTTCCTTATAAGCTTCGGTTAAAAATCGTTCGATTCCCCTCTATCGTCGTTTTCCTTTCTTTTTTCCATCGGCGGTCTCCTTTCGAACAGTGACTCTTTCGGATAACTCGAGGCGACGAATAGCAAGTCCCCGTTCCGATTGCGGCGTGATACGCGAATAAGACGGAGAAACAGCGGAATAAAGAGCAGCAGTCCGTTATTTAAAATATCGCGGAATGACCTTGCGGGTCGCGCAACTCGGAGCTCGCACATTCGGTTTCCGGAAAAATGTCGCCTCGACTGTGTTTAACGACCTGGATCGTGGTACGTTCAGAAGTGGCAGAGGATCGTGAAACGATCGCAAATTAAGTTACGCCGCAAGTATTCGAAGTTAATTTGAGTTCGGTCGTACATCGATCGAGTACGCGATTAGTTTCTAAAATGTACGCGCATCATGCTCGTAAACTTGGCAAATAGTTTCTTTCAACGAGATAGGATCGACCAGATACATAAATAATAATTTGACCTTTGCCATTCGCCTAAATCTAACGTAAGCGCAGGTTACGTCGCTTCCTGGCATCAGACTCGAGCTTCTTCGTAGTTACCTATAAAACGTTCGCCATAACTAATACCACGGTGAATTTTAATGCTTCGTAGGTTAGACTATGTAGCTACCGATCTCTTGCCGCGACTCCGTCAGAGAACGGACACGTTCGACTCTTCCGCTCTGAGAAAAACACTTGTTAGATAGCCCTTAAAAGCCTCTTGTTAGATTAGTCCTGTAAATCGCAGGAAGTCTACTAACGTTTTCCATTCAGCTTCGGTTAACGAGCATCGCTGACCGTTTTTGTCATTTGATAACGGGGCAAAACGATGCGGTTTGACACGCGGCTTTCCACCCACTCCTTTACGCTCGATGTCGATGGCTCGTGTCTCGCAACGAAGATGCCTCGGTCGACTACAGCACGGGTCAGCGCCGCGTGCCTCGCACACACGAAGACTCACGCGACAAGAACGCCGTGTTCTCTCGTTTGTATCGACGATGTCGAGAACATCTTCCGAAAATGTACCTTAACCAGGAAGTCGTATCCTTTATGTGGAAGATCAGGATGTAATAATGGTATCTTCGGGTCGAACGCGTAACAGGCTCGCGTAGAATCACGTTTACGACGAATAGGGTAATAATAACCGTGGATCGGGATCGTAAAATTCTTGGCTGTTGCTTTTATCGCTGATACGCAAGAGTCGAATACTCATCGATGACCTTGCCGACTGAACCTATACTATGCACGAACGTAAATCGAATTGGCTTTAATGGATCAGGCCTAACTCCATCTTATACGCATTTTCGACTGTAGCTTGTTATTAGGCAAAGCGCTCGCATCTACCGATCGTATGGTCCGACGAATAACGCGACTCCATCTCCCGTATTGTCCCGCTAGTCCTCTTTTCAGCTTTGTGCGCGTGCTAACGCGTTCAAGAGAAAAGTGTACGTGCTTAAAAAACTAACATGATCGATGAGGTACGGTATAACGATTTCTTGATTACATCGAAGGTTGGCAGAATACATTGATAGATGCTGCGTTAATAATCGTACGATTAATTGCAACGAGGTAGCCAAACGCTGTATCGCGAGATTCTGAATACCTACAACTTCGTAGCGCCGTAAATTTCTCGCTGCAACGTTAACTTTTTTCTCCGTAATTCGGCAACTGTCTATCGAACCACAGAATAGCTTTATATTCAACGTATATAGGATGTCGCGAGGTTTTCTTGTGTTTTTCAATCTGGCGAGCCTAAGATTGGGCAATGTGAGTCGATAGTTACTTGGCCTCGAAAAACAAAGCAAGATTTTCTCTCCATCGTCAAAGAGGATGGTCCATTCCTACGTGAAACCAATACAATGTCCAGAGCAGATCGCCGCGATAATTCTGAACAACCGTTCCACTGTAATTACGATTTCGATGTTCAGTCCGATATTCGGTCGACGAAGGCTGGACAAAGTCGAAAGCCTTGGACAACGAATCGAATGTGCCTGCGATAGGTTCGCGACGATACGGCCACCCAGGAAGACAAAAGGACGAACACACGGGGTCGAGAGAAAAACCTGCTGAGACGCGTAGCGCGATTCCTGCATAGTACACACCCACGCACGCGGCCGCGCGTTGCGTCGTCCCGATTACATCGTGGCTTCACGGACCGACTACGATCGCGTAACCATGCGTCGAGTCGATTAACCTGCCGGTTAGAATCGCGCGAGCGAGCAATAGCTCCGTTTCTATAACGCGATTCGTCGCGTGGGATCCATCGAGCAGGGTGCTCGCCTCGCGCGTACGCGCCTTGGGAAATTGTACGTTGCGCACGCTACTAGGATGCGCGTAGACAGGAGTGCAGGTTTGACGTATCATTGGTAATAAATTCTACCTTGGCTTCCTATAATTAATACAAAATAAACAATTTCTTTTAATTGGATTTCGATGTGTGAGAAGCTGGTGTCCTGTTTTTCGAATCTGTAGTAGCGATATCATGTACTCGATAGATGTAATATTTCTTCCTTACGTGTATAATTAAATTATAATAAAATTCTTATCGATTCTAACGGCCCAACAATCCTGCTACGGAATTGACAAATATCTACTTACGATTCGCGACAGTGGTGTTTCTTCTGTTACGAACAACTTTGCGACTTTACGTCTCTTCAAAGACGCTCGCGATTCTTTAGAAACATCGACCGCGTGTCTTCGTTCTCAAAGGTGTCTTCACCGATGAATGTTCGTGAAGCGACGTAACTGTCGTAGATGAAGATTTTTTGATTTTGAAAGAAAGAATACGCGGATGAGTAACGAGCGAGTAAGGCAGCTGTCGGAACGATGAGAATCGTCGAGCAAAGGCAATATTTTTCTCGTGGCGTAGAAACCTGCTTCACGCAGAGAACAACCGTTAGAGCACAACTATATGCATATTTTCAGGAAGCGTTCCGCGAAGTATCTAGAAAACGCGTGGAAGATTACGCGAGAGGAGCAAGAAAACTGTCGCAGTCGTGTCAAACGTGTTACGAGCTGGTGTCAGGACGACTCGAGATGTCAGGATACGTCGTCGTATCGGAAAATGCGCGATTAATTCAAAGCTGACAGTAATTAAAGACAATGATTACAGCTTAACGGCACTGAAAACGTTCGGTGTATGACGTTCCATTACTTCGCGGAGAATTCCAGCCACTGCTAACGATTCTTTGTTTAATATCATAAGACGGATGTGCGATTGCATCAAGCTCCGCTTTACTGTTAACCGACCTAGAAAAGAACGGTCGCTCGTTCGAAAGTTCGCTGCCTTCCAATTACGTTTTGAACCAAGTTTTTGATTAATCGACGCGCCGAACTTGGAGATATAGTAACGCGTTGATCGACGAAACGCGAGCATCCGTTTCCCTCCGCTTCTTCCTTCTGCCATTATCTTCGAGCATGGGAAATGTAATGCCCCGTGATACGACCTCGCGCTACAGCATGACCCGTTGTTATTTCCGTGAACATTGTGTGGAAGCGACGAACCATGCCGAAGAAACAGGACCACGGCCACGGAGGTCGTCCCTAAATACCTGAATTTCGCATCCCGCTTCCACCTCTTTCACTTAATCACCGAATTATGTAAAATGAATCAGGCGTGTACGCAAATACGGTTTCGCGTATGGTAATTGTTAAACGCGTATCCCGACTCGAGAAGCGGGAAACCTGTTTCGACTGTGAATAATGAAGGCAAAAAGCACGACCAAGTTTAATGAAAATATAATGAGGTTTTCGACGTACGAGCGTAATTCCATTAAATTCGCCGAACGAAAGAGACCCGAGGTATGTAGCTTCGTTAATCAAGTTTCTCGGTACACGTGCCGTTACGAGTGGCAAGACAAATTGAAAGGAAAAACCGTGCGTCCAGTTTCATTACGCGTTTTACCGCGCCGTATTATCGAGGAAAAACGCCTACTCGCCGCTTCTTGCCGGATATTAATTTTCTTTCGAACGAGCCGAATCGTTGTACGCACAATGACACAATTACCACGCGTCGATGCATAACTGTACGAGTTGTTCGAACGATGTTCTTCGAGTACGATCGGTCTCGTTGGTACGAGGCGTAGAGAAGAACCGAGATAAAACGCAAAGACCTCGCGTCTCGAGTTAATTAGCGAGACACCTTCCGTTCGTACGGCGCGTCGACGGAGCACGCGGCCCTCGTGAAAACGAGAAGCGACGACCCTAGGTCGCCATTCCGTACGTCGTTAACGCAGACGCTCGCGCGCTTGCAACGCGCCTACACGCTACACCCTCGACTTGACGTGGGATCGTGCGATCGAGTCTAGTTAATTGCCACTCGGAATGCTATCTTGCGAAATTGCTCGCTTCCATGCATTCCTTTCAAGGACGGAAAAACATCGGAACTCACGAGCAGCGAATCGAGGGAGTCGAAGACCCTACGCGCCTCGAGCTTCCACTTTTTTCCCGAGCTTACGGCGCTGTTCCAACTCCGAAGATTACAAAGCAAGTAGCAACAGATCGTATCTATTGCCGTAAATATACCACGACCGTGAAATCAACGTAAAGGTGGTCGATACGAGCTGGCAGATTGCAGCGTTATTTGCAAAATCGTCGGGCGCCGCGATTACTTTAAATCACGTCATAAACCGTGCAGTTGCGATTTACGTCCTCCGACGCGTTTTACCGAAGCGCAAAGTGTATCCTTGCTCTTGATACGCGGAGAATACCAGAAGACTCAAACGCACGGTGTTGCTAAATCGGTCAATCTCTCTTTTCTTCTTCGGAATCTCCGTTCGTTGCATCAGAGTCGTGCGAAGCCAGGCCGCAAAAATCGCCTTCCTCGCCGTACAAGGTCTGCCTGTGCAGCTAGAAACGTAACTACGAATAGCACGACCGACCACGCGTGCCTTTGGAGGAACAGTTGCGGGATCGATTTTTATACCGTTTGGACGCTCGCTGGATCGAGAAAAGATTCGCAAGACGTTGAACAAAAAGCCGATAAATCACTCTCGCTGCTTCGAGAACAAAAGCTCCTACGAATCGTTCCATTTCTTTTATTTTTTTTTTTTTTTTTTTTTCCTTCAATCCCACTTGCCGCGTCGAGGGAGCGTACGCGCCGCGGCAGCTGGCAGGATAATTGCCGATTAGAGTAAGAAACCGCTTTCGAATCCAGCCGAAGGGTTGGGTGATTTCGAGTAAATTCCCGTCTGCTAGTAGGCAAAAAATTGTTAATTTAAGAAACGTCTGTAGCGACTAATTTATCGATGAAGACCGTTGGCGAGACGAGTTGTCGTTAATCATGACGAAAGAGGCAAAAGTAATTTTACACGATCGCGATTTACACGATTTCGAAGAACCGGTAAAAGTAAATAAGTAATAAGTGGATGTAGAATAGGTAGATAAGTGGACAACGTCCAACACCTGTTGTCAAGGCACAAGTCTCTCAAGAATCGGACTTGGAGCCTCTTCGACAGTGACGGTACTGTTACTTCGACCAAGATCCACATCCTTTAAGGTCACCTACTCCTAACTGGACCTGGCGTTCATTATCGGATGTTGAACGGCAATTCGAATGCAAACGTTCGATGATATGGTCCTTTGGATATCGAATGCGACGAAATTACATGCGCAGTCTCGAGGATGGGCATCGATTTCCGGTGATAAAAGGACCCTTCCATATTCAGCAAACACTCCGTATTTGTCGATCGATTCTTTCCTTTTTTAACAGGAACGTTGAATCGTGAGAGGGAATGGAGCTCGATGAAGGAATTATAATAATTAACGAACAGAAGAGGAGGACTCGTTCGAAGAATTGGTCCAAAGATACCGTGACTGTTATCGATTTGTCTTCCAGTCGAGAAAAACCAAGACATCCGCCGCGTTCTCTTTTTCTTCCTGCCTCTTCTTCGTCCTGCTGCGTCTCAACGTTCGTTGCATCGAGCCTCGCACACGACGCCAAACCGCTGCCAAACGATCGAATGTGCGACGGATCATCAAATTTCGCTTAACCGACGCTTGACTCGGAAAACCTTCATTCGCAATATCGAAGAAATATTAATTTACTCGAGTGTTTGTACATAGAGAGCAAAGATGATTCGAAACTTGGAAAGTTGGAGGAAGCGAGGCGAAGATCGCGTTCTCGAAAGTCAAGGCCATTCGCGGGTCGCGGAAGGTTGCGTCATTAGCTGGCTTATTAGAAGCTATGCCTCATATACGGATTTTTCGTAGAATTTTTCCTGGAAATCCGTTCGTTCAATTTGCAATTACGCAAATGATGCAGCCGTTCGATTTAAATATGCTTTACATGAATTACATCGCATCGCACGGATCACCTTCCTGCATCAGTTTTCGTTACGGTCTTTGCGTCGAAGAAATTCCTGTTTCGCCAACCTCCCCTAATTGCCGACAATTTCGCTAATTAAGCTAATCGAAGCTGCGGTAGCGTGAATAGCAGCTAACACGGGTTACAATGAGTTCTTGCTCCGTGAAAATACGCGACGTAATTTCAATATTTGGACGTGGTTCGCTTCGCGTACCAACAAACTCTCGCCAAGATGTCGGATATTTGCATCGAACGGACGATGATTCTCGTTGAGGATGCTCAACGAGATAGAATGTATTAAGGATATTGTAAGCGCTGCGATTCTTCCTTCCAATTCGCTTCATTTTTCCAACGCCTTTAAGCGAAGTACGAATTATTCGTTCCCCTCGATTCAACTTGTTCGCTCCGAGTTAACACCGCGTTCGGATTGAGCAAATGGATTTTCATGCGACGCACCCGATCGCGCGGTTCCCTGAAAGTTCGTCGATCAACGCGGATCGATCGGACGAAGAATCGCGCGATTAATCATCGGAGCGTCGTTTTATCGTAACCGAGGCAGTTGCGATTAACGACGATCGTTAATCAGTCGGATCGTGTCCTTTTCTCTCGTGGCAGAGACACGCGAGACGATGTTCCACGTGCGTCTGTGGGTGTCGTGGGTGTATTGGTAGAAAACGCGGTATGGATAACCGCGACTGGTGAGCGAAGCGAACGGTTAAAGAAGAAGGGAGAGATCATAAATCTGTATAATTGACAGGTCCCGGAGAAAATGTTCATGCTCCATAGATGCTCGAACAGATAGCTCGCTAATAACGCCGCGCGAGATGTACGAGCATATATAATAGCCGGAGAAAAAATTCGCACGCCAACTTAGTATAATACGAAATCGTAGGACGCGCAGTGGCTTTGGGCTTCCCTTAAAGAAACCGCTGTCACAACGAACGATTCCCTTCGCGGCTGTATCGCCGACCATCTCAGCTTTCGCGTTTCTCCGAAAGAACTTGGGCGTCGTTTTCGAGAATGCCAGAATACAAGTTGGCCGTGAATCGATAAATAATTAAACGATCCAGCTACGCGATACGAGATTCGCGTAGCTGGTCAATTACGTCCACGCGAATAAACCAAGTCGGCCCGCGCATGTCGAGATTCCTCGGCAACTCCAGCTGCGAACACGCGTTACACAGTGTTGCTGTATGCCTCGTAAACGAACGAAATTGACAGGGCAGCGTGGCGCGGTGATGCTTGAAAATTATCGTCAGCTCGTGCAACGCGCGCAGATACGACGATCGGAACGACGAAGGATAATTTAATTTTAGATCAAAGATCCATGGGATTGTGCGGAAGGAAACCGAGAGTCTCGGCGCGTACGCGTTACTCTCGGCCAGAAAAGAACACCCCTGAAATTATGTACCTGTCCATTAGGCGGACACTTAACTCGGTCCTGTGTGCATAGGCATAATTTTCCACGCAACACGCTCCCCTTCCTCGGCGGCATTCGCGCCCCGTTCGCGGTTACCCAACTAAGAGGCTAATAATTTCATTCAAGATCGGGTATAAACCCGTCCGAGGGAATAGGACGCGGTCGTTGCCTCGTTTCAGCGAATTCTCCGCGTCAGCTGCTACAGGTTACTCCAGCGAACCAGTAGATTTGTGGGAAAAAAACATCGTGCAAAGCTGTAGAATATGTTGCGCGCCCGTATCTCGAGCAAAGTACAAATGTTGCAGAGTACTCCCGGCGGATCGGAAGGGAAACAGGCTACCGAATAGCTTACGATACATGCACGTTCCATCGTGGACGCGTCTTTTCTTGCTATTTCAATAAGCGCGAGCGCGCCGGATCGAATTTCTCGGATTGCTCGATCTGCGGTGCAAACGGAGAAATCAGCCTCGATTTAACGTCGGTAATCGACCGGAATAAGCGAAGAAACGTGAATCGCTGGTGGTTAGCGCCACGCGTGCGCGATCCTGTACGCCTTACAGACGATTTCGGATCGGCCGAGGCATCCACGAAAACGTAAATTTGCTGTGACACTAGCGACGAGGGCCGCATGCAGCGACTTCGTCGACAAGGATCGGGTAAGCCGGGCGATGCTCGCGACGAAGGATCGCCTCGACGCGGCGTCGGATACAGCTTCCTCGAACTACTTCGCGTGTAACGCTAACGAACGTGTAATTACGCGCCCGACATTTCCACCTTTTTTTCTCCTACTTCTCCTCGCCATATAATAAACACATCCGGCAGGACGGAGGGATGAAATCTGTCTGGTGAACGCGTCGTAATCGCGTCATCAAGTTCCAAAGTCACATCGTCGAGGAAAGCGGAGAACGCAGGCGAAAGTATCGGAGACGAGACGAGTAGCTGTTGCCAGGATGTCGACGATTACGGTAACCAGGTAATTGAATCGCGTCGATCGCAGGATCACCTGCATAGAATGCAGTCGACGTAAATTCGCGACGGAACGTGCTCGAAACACGAGGATGAACGAGCTGGAAAGAATCAATTAGATTGACGCGGTTCGATGGATCAACGAATTGCCTTTAGGCCGAGTACTAGACATCTTCGCGAGACTAATAATTCATTGTTCGAACGTCGATTATGCTTCTCCGGGGGGGTTTATTTACGATCGAGAAGATGCAACTCGTCGACGAGACTGACCCATTAAAAGCGTCTACGGCTTTAAGGGCCTGCTACGAGCGGGATAATTCGTTCGAATCGCCCAGAGAATAGCACCGATGGCGCCGTTCCCCTTGTAATCGCATCTCGATCGACCGACAGCTTCCTGTGCCTGCGGTTCTCCGCTCGAACCTTCGCAGCGTGGTAACGCGGTAAAAGTCGACGAGAGGCCACGTTCCGCTCGTTCGCTCGGAAATTTCCAATTTTTCTCGTAACAGAGAACGGAGGCTGGCTGCCGGGGTAATTATGAGACATTTGACGCCGAGCATCACGGACATTTGTAGCGGAAACGTAGCATTACCGTCACGGTTATAGCTTCCCTCCAGACTTTGGCGAGTATTTCTCAGTTCGTCTACCTCGAATGACGAATCAATTCTGAAAAGCAGAAGAACTGGAGGCGTAGATCGACGATCGAAAGTATCGAATATACGCTCGAGGAAACGTCGAACGACGAACGCTGTTGTAATTTCGAGTAAAGACGTTGGTAGAATCGAAGAGGAAAAGCGAACGAGTGGACGAGTAAACAACGACGAGTCGAGATCGTTGCGTAAATTCATCGAAGCACGTGCACGCGTGGTTACTGCACGTTTGCAATAAACTATGCACGTACAGTTTGTCGGATTGCTTTCATTGGTTTCGCCGACTCGACAAAGTAGGACAGGTCGAAAGCGTGAAATTGGAAAAGTATTAGCATCGACGTGTAAATAACGCTGTCACAGAAACACCGATAATAGGAAACGACAAAAAGGCGTGCCACGAAATCCATCTTCTCGCTCGATCTCGTTCATTTATCTCTTACCTTTAATTTAGCGTAACGAGCACTCTTCTTTGACGAGTAACGAGATATCCATTATCATTTGCGATTTTAATGGGAGAGCAGAGCGTGCGAGCAACGCTCGAACATCTGCGATTTATACGATGTCGTTGTTCGTGTTTCCAGCCTCGGTTTCTTTGGTCTAGCGTTGGCGCGATTAACGCCGGTCGTTAACGTTTCGTGTTCGACTGGGAATACCGATTGCTCGCGCGGCTCTATAGGGGCCTGGACTCGCAGTGACCGTTACCTTGGGTCGGCCTTAGTCGATTTATCGAGGCCGGCGAAATCAGACGTTCGGTATCGGATTCAGGTCCCGTTCGGTGAAACGCTCGATCGAGTTTGTTTCGATTTGTCGAAGGCGATCGCGTGGTACGTGTAACGTCCTTGAACGTGCACGCGAGAATCGCCACACGTCGAGCGGAGAAAATTCCTAAGAAATTCAACGATGAATTCGAGAAAAACATCGTCGATTCTTTCGATTCTAAGATGGTAAATTAAGGCGAGGTTGAACGCGATCGGAAGAAACATTAACCGGTCGTTGGTAGGATATAGAAATCCGCAATTATTAATCGGGCGGTTTTGCCGGGACGCATTAGCCAGGAATTTCGCTGTTAATCGGGGGAAAAAGATAATCGAGTCGCGTTAAAACCGATAACCGCGCCGTACCCCTCAAGTATTTTATGATATACATATGTTCACGACAGGGGAAAATAAATGGCGGATCACGGGGCAAGATGGCAAGCTATGAATTACGTAATTATCGCGAATAACACGGATCACATCCGGCAGCAAGAAACCGCGCTCTAACGAAGGAAACGAAAGAAAGATCCAGTTTGATAGTATGTGGTATCTGTCGTTACCACTGGTTGTAATATCGAGAAACGGTAAAATTAACCACAAATATGCATTGCGCTATCCATAGTTACGCGTATGCATACCGCTTTACGATCACGAGCGTGAATCTCATTTACTCTCGTTCGAAAACGTTCAAACCTTCTTATCAGCGAGAGACGTGGAAACGCATTTACCAATTTATACCATTTTATCAGTTTTATTTTAAAAGGAAACCAAATGGACACTGTGATTACACGATTCTCGATCTCGAGTAAACAAAGACGTTAGTCTGGTGAGAAACGAGGACACGGTCAGTGACCAAACACAAGAGAAGAAAAAGCCCTAGCCAAAGATATCGCGGCGTAATACCATTCCCAAGGAGAACGCTACACGACTTCACGAACGGTGAACACATGGACCGAACCAGAATCGTAAGCAATCTCCGGGTTCCGAGTTCTCCGGGCCGAAATAACTCGAAATTAATCGGTCGTGACCGGTAGCCCGAAGAAAGAAGAGAGGTAGGATGGAAAACGTGTCCGCGTCGGAAGCTCGTTCGTTCGTCTGTCGACGTAGCTTTTATCCGGTGACAAAAAACCGGTAGGAAACGCGTTCCGCGTGCTGGGTAATATCTCTGGGTCTGGTAGGTGGGACCAATTGCAACCGGCAAACCTAATCGCAGCCTGGTCGCAATCGACAAAACGATCGGTAAAACTATACGTATCCAACTGGCCATCGGGAGAGTCGACGAGCTCTCTCGAAGGTTGTTATGTGGAACGGCGTTGATCGCGGTACAGTTACCTTAACGCCATCGAGCACATCCTTGCGGATTCTTTAACAGAACAGGCATGCGAACAGTTCGTCGTTTTATTACAGCTTCTTAACGAAACGGGAATAAATCGGCGAATCCGCGGGCTCTTGCTCCATTATCGTAAGGAGGTCTTCTTCGATCGCACGTATTATCGATCTTATCTCTCATCTCTTACCTCTTATCTGTTTTCCCGATAGTTTGGTTTACGTCGTTTCCTCCAATTTTCCGTAATTCCGATACGGAACGATCGACTTTGCCGATTTCAATGGCCTTGGTATATGGTGTCAAGGTCAATGTACCGAGTAATCTCATTTACGTAGACAGCGTCGGTTTTTGCTTTTCCAGGTATTGGCGGACGTCAAACCTGACTGGATATGATAATCGGCGAATTTTTTCAGGCGACATCGGACGTTTATTAAAATACCACGTTGTTCGCGTGGCAAGAAGAAAGACGTAACAGTAACTCTCGATCAATTTGAGTCGTCTTTTCTTGCCATCTCTGTACAGGTCTTCGTCCCAATAATACGCGTAACAAACGAAGGTGCTGGAAGAAAAAAGGCTGACGAAGAAGCGCGACGACAGTCGGCGGTATCTTAGCCCAGACCGCACACAGCAATCTTCGAGATGATATTTCAATTACAGCGGACGCCGCGAGTCGAACGGAAGTTGCGAGGATGGGAGTAAAATTAAAGATGATTCGCCTGGTTGGAACATTATGTTCGACGCGTTCAATTCCAAATTGTTCGCGCGATTTCTATCGAAGAAGGTTCTCCGATGGCTTGATCTGATTCGTAGTTAAGAAAATACACGGTCGCTCGAGTTTCGTCGTTTTGGCGTGGCGTTTCACGTGGAAGAGACGTATCGCGGAATACGTCTGCTGTCGAGATGGTACTCGTCGAAGTTGAAATTAGCACGGGTGGTCGGAGAAATGGAAGCGAACGTAATGGAGCACTCAGGAGTAAGCGAATGAAATTTGCAAACGATTCGGTCGTAATCGCTTTCGAAATTGTAGACGGCAGATGCGAGTTGGAATTAACACAGGAAGCGTATCTTACGAAGAATGTACAACGGTTCTAGAGTAATTATCGTTGTTGCACAGCGTACCCGTAAGCTATGGGAATCGAAAGGAAATTACTGGCGAGCGAGACGGAAGATTCCAAAATCTAGAACACGTCGGTTCGAATACGCGTGACATTCGATATCGATGGTTCGTCTTCCATTCAAAATCGTGATTTAACGACCACAGTGAACGTGGTGGTCGCCGTTGATGCGTCAAGCTGGAAAAAGCTACTCGGAACCGACGAACTTCAGCGCTCCAATTCGATACGATCTTCGTGCTTGAACGATGATTGGCCGCATTCCGTGTAGCGTGCCGTTTTTGCGGCAAATAAGTCTACAATGCGAGACGTCGGCGACAAATTTGCGGAGAAACAACTACGAGGCGTGAAGCTGTACGTAAAACACGGCGAAAGAACGACTCTCGATGGAAAAAACGAAGACGCTACCCGATGAAAAACGGATCTAAAATTCGCAGGATTTATCTCCCATAGTAACCGTGAAATTCTTCAATTATGTACGCGATTTACAGCCGGGCAATTACCCCCGGTGCATCGTCGATGCTCGTTTTTCCAACCTCTTTTTTCTCTGCTCTCCTACCACAAAACCAACGTAGCTTCTTTCTGTTGGTTTTGCGATTGTCTTGGTCGTCACGCAACTTTTACCCGCTACGCCATGAAGCATAGAACGGGTGTCTTTTCTCCGCCACATCCCTCTGCAATCGAGTAAAAGTATCGTTCTATGTCGAACGAGTCGTCGGCTTAAACGTCTCGTTTTACCGCGCACAACCATATCTTCCTGAATCTCCGTTGGACGTTAATTTCCTATAATTATACCGGTTGTGACTCGGCCACGAAAAACAAGAGTTCGGCCATTAAACCTAGCTGCGTCTCGCGCCCATCTCGACAATCTATTAGTCGCATCTACATCCGTGGAACAGGGCCGATAAGCACACGACAGTGTCCTCGACTAGTTACGCAGAAATCGAGCCGCGTATCTTGATCCACGAAGCTCCTGATGTACCAAAGAGAAGCGAGAAAACCGAGAGAAGCTTTGGAGATACCAACGGTAAATCCTGCCCACGAGCAACGCGCCGCTACGATCCACAGAGGTGACAACGAATAGATAGACTCGAACGCTTCGACCAGATGAATCGAGCACGATCTAAGAAGCGGCGCTCGGATCTCGAGCCTCGAGAGAGCCTTCTACCGTCACGTTCGACCGTGATTAATTAAGCGTCAGCGGATCCGGTGTAGCTGCAGAATGTCCTCGTGGCTCAACGCGAGGACAAAAATCGTCGTGCCGAGTCCTCGGGGTCGCTCGCTCCAAGATAACCAGCGCCCACGCGCTTTCTATCGAAACGTCCGATAAGATGGCAAACGAGATGTCATTTTTCTCACTGAACGCGGAAAGGGAGGAAGAAGCGGTTATAGAATTTTAATAGGCACGGAAATTGATTCGTATCGGTGTGGAATTTTTCCGAAAAACCCGAAAGCGGCTCGTTCCACCGATTTAACGAGATACGAGTGACAAGGTAACGGCTTGCAGCTTGCACATAAGCGGGTTTACATCTTCCCACTTGTACTTGCAGTCTTGTTCCTCTTCTTCGATCCCTCTTACCCATCGTACGTTGTACGTCTATGCGATAATAGTCGTGTGCGAGTTCAGAAAGGTCGACAGGTGATGCTTTATAAATCGCCAACGATTAATTCGCGTGGCATACGCGACCCGAATACGTACGAGCCAATCCGAAATCGCGTGACCAACAGACAGGTCTATTAAGAAATAGACCTTGTCGATCACATGCTCAAATATTTTTTCCTCGTTTCGTTGATGAGACGTCGTGCGACCTAGAATATCGCTTCGGTCGTTGATTATCGTCGATTCAACTATACGTAAATATTGGACGCGTAATATTCCGACGACGCGAGAGATTGGAAACATGGAATTTGCTACGTTTCCACGAAGGGAAGCGAGTTTCCTAACCGATGTAAAGCAAATGTTTTTGCACGAGCACGTGCGTATAGTATTACGTTTCGAAGAAAAGAACCCATCGATGCCTCCTCTCTTCGGGGCGTGGGGCCATTTCCTCGGCCAATGGAAAGGATGTTCGATTTCATGGATTCTTTCTACGCTAACCTACTCGCGGAGCGATTTTATTCTTCGAGAACCGTATTCAAAAGGCAATAATCGAGGAGCGATTGTCGGTTAATGTTTAGAACCTGCGAACCGCCCGCTCTTTGCCATTCCGACAGCAATTTAAAACAGTCGTTATCAAGATCGGCACAACGTACGGTCGCCGGTTAAATTCTATTTCCAGTGACGGATAATCCATTTCTGTCGCAGCCAGTGAATTTACAGTTGTGGAGAAGGAATGCAGCAAATTTTAAGAACTTTCCAACAATGTGCCGTTCAACCAGGCAGTCAGGATCGTAAAGTTCGTGCAGGCTCGTCAGCGAGTTCATTAACGAGGTTTCACTGCGCCCGAAAACGCCGCGCGAGCAGATTTCAAATATATATATACATGTCTCGTAAGAAATATCTTCGCACACGTAAGAAACGCGTAGCGGTATCTTTCGCTGGTTCGGCTGATTTTTGGGTCAAGAATTTTTGGTGATTCGTCAGATTCTTGCACGTTTCGTTGTAAATTATTACAGTGTTCCGCGACACGAAGACATTAACACGGTAAACATGCTTCCGAAAGAATTCCCGGTAACCCGGAGCCATCATCCACCACGTTCCGTCATCCGCCACGATGGCGGCAAATCACGAACGCCGGAGGACGAGCCGCGCTACGATACAAGCTGCGGAAATCACTCAGCGACGAAAACGAAGAAATCCCAATCTCCGCAGATCTTATTAGCGAGTACCGTTGCCGGTGCTGCGCGTCACGGGAAATCGGCAGAAAATATATACGCGCAGGGGAGGCAGGCAACGCTTAAGGTCGTTTACACCGAGTCGCGAGGGAGGGGCAGTTGCCTGACTAGGAGAGATCGTTTCTCCATTAAATGGAAGCGGCCGACCTCAGGCCCGATAATGCCGCATGCAGTCGCCAGGATCTGCGATTTACAGCCAGTTATTCGATCGTTAGCGGATCGTCGAGGGAGCGCCGACAAACGCGCGCTCGCAACCACGAAACTGTAATAGTTTTCGGAAAAACGATCGACTACCGATGAAACCTTCTTCGTATTTTTCTTTACGACGGCAGAATTCACCGATGAAATGGTTCTACGAAGATGATTCGAATAGAACGCGACTGGTAAAAGGTTATTTACACCGTGGTGGATAAGAAACGGCGTCGGTCGGACCGCGGGATCGGCACGTCATCGAAAGAAAGCATCCCGCGTTGCGTTGAAAACCGCGAGGGCGTGCGACCGTGGGCCAATTATTCAGATCCTTCGTGATTACGAAACAATCGAGCGATGCCGGTACAAAACCGACGACTAAGCGGCGAGCAAACCACGCGGAAACTTTCCGTGCGAAACTTGCAAATTTCTTTTCGTCTCCCTGCCTCGCCGCTTCTCTCAAACGCTGCCCTTGATAGCTGGCAAAAGTATAGTTCGCGCGTCTCTATCGAATAAAATAAAATAAGATATTGCTCGAGGTACGCGTAATTATACGCCGCTGTTTCGCTCTTTTTATAAATGAAATTAGCCATTGAAACAGCGGCAGACGATTCGAGAGTCATTCTGTTTGATATATTATGATGCAGGATAGTATTCACTTAGGCATTCGCCGCGAGAATAACGCACACACGGCGGTCAATAGTTTTACCATCTGGCTTCAAGTTGGAACAATGGAAGGAGAGAACGTTCTCATAGCTCGGTGCCACGGTCAAAGCAATTAGCATCTAATATACCTCGAACTTCATTAGCGACGTGTTCCTCTCGCGGTTCTCGAGCTCTTTGCGATCGACCTCCGACCGGATGAAATCTTCGACCAAGTTCAAAGAGCCTACCGTCTTGCGTAATAAGAGAGAAACGCAGCGAAGAATAGAGGAAAGTTGGAAAAGCATGGAAAATCATCGGCGATATGGAAGAGACGCTCGAGCTGTGACGCGCGCGAGAACGAAGAGGAAAGTACCGTAACCGCGCTCGGCCGGGAGGACGCGTGGCTCCTATCCGCGCATTGTCCGCGAGCGTGTGCAGCTCGCGGCTCGAGCGGCTTCAAACCGGGCCCTGTTCCCTCAATTAATAAAAGTACTGCAAAAAAACGGGACCGTAGTTGTAATTAAAACGCGATACGGAAGACGGTGTTCTGCCGGGACGGTCTCTCGACCGAGTTGAGAGGAAGAAAGAGACGACACGGGGAGAAGAAGCGTTGGACACCGGTCACGCTTCGTGCCGATTTAACTTGTCCTCGGTCAGAGCGAGAGAATCGGCCCGTCCGAGCGAAACAGACGATCTACACGCGGAAATCAGCTACGATGCTGAACGTGTTCGAGGATCACCGCCGCCAATGTCCTTTGGGGAGTTCGACCACCAAAGAAGGTGAAAATTCCTCCTCCAGCAACGTATTCTGATCTATTCGCATGGTAATTACAGCTATAGACTTCTCGGCGAGATTGCTGCGAAGACGATGATCGTAACTCTGAATTCTTGCCGCGAGGGATATCGGCGTACGGATTCAGCGAAACGGAAGGAACGCCTTTGCTTTCCCCTCGATGAAACAGCAGCCGTTTTCCGCAACGATCGAACCGTGCCTCGTTTAATTACCGTAATCCGAAACGCGGTAATTGGCGCGGTAATTATACAGCGAGATTAGCTTAGCACGCGGCGACTATCGAGAGAAGGGGCGGCGAGGTCGATCGGTGCTCGAACACGGTGGACACGCGGAAGCGCGAACAAGAGGAAGGAGGAAAAGCGTGTGGCGACAGAGGGCGCAAGGGCGTGGAGAGCAGGAAAAGAGCACGTGGAGGAGCACGGAGAGCGAACGGAGGTAACGAGGCAACGAGCCGGGGCGCACGAGTGAACCGGATGGCGAACGGACTTTTTGACCGAGTAAATACTCGCGTGACACTGGAGCACGACGGTGTACCGTTTTTTCCGTGGCGACCCCGTCGTTTCGCTTACCATTCGCGAATAATAACATGGAATAAAAGTTGGCGACGCAGCGCGCGTCGTCTCGTAGGCTAGTTCGTTCTTACTCGCGCCACTGACGGGATAATCGACCGGAACAGAGGACTCTTTATTATTATCGTTATTGCAAACGGAACGTGTACACAGCCGGCGGAGAATGGAGTCGGATAATGAAGCGAATTACCAGCTGGGAATCATTGTTGCACGAGGGTAACGACTGCCAGCGGTTCCGAGCGAAACCACCATAAGAACGCGTATAAATCTTCCAACGTGGATGCGAATAATCTTCGTTTCAATAGCGAAACACGCGCGATTCTTTTCGGTCGCGTATCGCGCCTGATTTCGCTTAATACGGCGTAAATAAACGATTTTCTCATTCTCCGTGTCGATTTCAAACGTTGTTAGACATTGAGATTCGTTCGTGTCGCTAACAGCGATCGAGGCACTTTCGCAGGGGATCTTCGTGGCTGAATTCGAAGGAGAATAAGGACCGAAGCGGCTCGTGCGCTCCACGTTCCTGACCGCAATCGACGATCGGTTTCCTTTGTGTGCCAAGGAATATCAGAAGCTCGGTATTCCATTGTTCCTGTCCACGAATCGATCGATCGGGCAAAATGTACGTTTTCCTGCTCGGCCGTTCCATCGGCGGAATGATAAAGTCATTCAAGGAGGCGAAAAGAGGAGGGCACGCGCGGAATAATTACGACGCTTAGATACGTTACATTATCGTTACTAGTGAGCGGTCGAAGCAAACCGGTACACGCGGCAATTTATACGACCAGCCGGAAGATTTATGTGACACGAGAAACGTGTAATATCGCGAGGCGCGAATACGCGCCAACTATAGTTTTTTCCGCGGAACGAACGCGAACGCGATCAGGCCGATCGATCATACAGAGAGACAGAGAGAGAGAGAGAGAATGGAATGGAATGGAATCGTGGAATGGCCAGCACGTTTTTCGTAAAGTACGCGGGCTGACTGGTAGCTACGCTGATCGATCGGTGTGGATCGATCCATGAACCGAGCTGGCATTTCCAGATATTCTCAGGATAGTTACGTCTATATTTAAACGCGGAAATAAAAGCGAACGTTTCCGCGGTAATGCGTACTGCGCTCGCTCGATTCGTTCCAACATACTTGTGAACCGGCGATCCTCTTTTTTTCGATGCTGAAAGTGAATGAAATACACACCGCGCCGTAGTTAAAGCAACTGTAATGAGTAGAGTCGATATTAAAATCCGCGATACCGTTAGTCGATGGCTCGTACACGGGCAAAAATGGCTCGCGTTACGACCGATAACGAATCTTCGAATCAGGTTCTTCCATCGTCCTTCCGGCTGCGTAATGATTCTACGAGTACGGTTAAAGCACGGTTAGGGTGAAAAAGACGAAAGAGCGAGAATTACGGAGCGGTCCAGGACGAGTGATAGAGGCGGAAAAATGATCGGACGATGAAGGAACGAGGGGACGGGACTCTCTCGTGGACCGATGCAACGTGTCGAGCGTGACACAGGCTCGACCGGATTCCATGCCGGTATTTTCCTCGGCGCTTCTTACGGTGTTCGTTCGTGCGTGAACCGTGCCTCGCTCGGTAATATGTAAGAGGATCGGCCGTTTTATTATTACTCGCGAGAAACGGAGGATAGAGCGGAACGCGCGCGCCGCGCAGCCAAGTCCGACGAAGATAAGGGGCCGGCAACCCCTCTTCTGCAAACGGGACGCGGCGTGCAGGGAAAAAGATCGCGAGCGATGAAACACGAGGAGCAAAACTATCGAACGGTTAAGAAGTTTCGAGCATCTTGAACGAGCCTGCCGAGAGTTTGCGCAAATAACGTGTCGTAAAAAACGAGAGACGCGAGACGGTCGCGATGCAGGAAGTCGGAGGCGGTTCCTATAACGCCGTTCTCCCCGCTGTTCTAGAGCGATCTTAGAAGCGCCAACCCATTAAACTAACCGTACATCGCGTCGTTGCTGTTGTATGTTTTCTTTGGTAATGCGACCATCTCTCTCGTCCTTCCTCGAACCAACGGCCATTTAACTACCGAGTCGGCAATCTGGCTCTGATAAAAAACACGAATACTGTCGAGAGAAATTCTATTTTTGAAACGTTTCTTTCGCATTCCGCCACCCCCCCGGAACGTCGCATTACCGGTAGCAATTTGCGTTCCCGCACCGTCATCGTTCCACTCTTCGTTCCAAGCGTCCACGAGCAAATATAACCTACCTGCACGATGATAGAATAGGCGAGAAACGAGGAAGGAAAGAAACGAGAAAGATGAAGACGAAGAAGAAAGGTCGAGGGGGAGACGACGTTCCGATTTTCACAGACCTGTTACTCTCGTTCTTTTCAAGGGGGAAGGCTACGTGGAGAGACCAGTTTGTTGCACGGGTTTCTGTAACCAAGGTCCTTGCGTCTCTCGATCGACCTTGGACGACCTTGAACAGACCGACGACCGGTGCCTGTTGCTACTCGCCTTTCGATTCCCGCATTCGATCGTGGCTTATCCCGTAATCGACCGCGGAAAATATCCGTCGCACGCCAGTCACTCGTTGTTGCAGCAACGAGTATCTTATCAGGAATGAAATCGCGCGAGTACGAACGAATCGACTCGCTTTCCCGTTTCGCCGTTTCCACGCTTGGAGTACGCCGCCTGGTTTCCACGTGGTTCTCCCCGCGACTTTTCAAACGCGAGGAAAATTCCGACGCTGGAATTCAGGAAGGATCATCAGCAATGCTCTTCCAGATCGAATCCATATTTCAAGGAATAAATGTACTCGGTATACCCGGAGATTAAGGAAATTTCTTGGTCGGACTAATCGAGCTACGCGATACTTAAAAGCGTTGCCGTGTCGTCGCGTCAGCGGAAATTGACGACGTTGAGCAAAAGGACAGAGACGACTAAAAAGCGCTTAGGCTCGGATTAGCTGCTTGGGGGAAGATTTAGAATCGAAATGCTTCTCCGTTGGCTCTTAAGGTTGGCGTGGAAGAGGGCGGGAGAGGAAATTGGCGGCTGTTTGCGAAACGAGCGGTATCTTATTTTTCCTGCTGCCAAATCGTCTCTCTATTCAGCGAAACGATTAGGTAATCGAAGGCCACCTAAGCGCTGAATTGCGTACGCCGAAAGTCACGCGGTTCTCGTTACCTCGTTGCGACACGGCTCGTCGTACGCGTTGTATCATTATGGTTCCGTTATCGGCTGAAAGTGGCGAGGAAAATTGCCGGCTTCCACGAGCTTTGTGTGCGTCCTCGCTGCCAACATACGTACGCCCCGGGCCCCTAATCGTTCCTCATGTACCATCGTGAGATACAAGTTCCTGAAAATCCCGACACGACCTCCCGAACATGAATTCCCTCGACGATACCAACGAAACATTACCACCAGATAAAAAACATCGGACAAGTCCAAGTCGATACACGAAAGCCGCGTAATTATCGGTTACGCGTTGAAAGGCTAGATTTCAGGGACGATTCCGACCGACTGGCTCTCCGAGGGCTAGAAAGTTGTCGCGAGCGTTCGCCACTGCGTTTCGTTTCCTGCGCGAAACGCTCGCTCGAATCAAAGGCTAACGAAGGTGCACGACTCGTCGAGCGTTCCTCGCGGCTCAGTATCGAGTATCGAATGGCCGCGAGAAACTGAATAAGATGGTACTTGGACCGGTCGATGAACATATTCGCTTGGGAAAATTGCAGCCATTTCAACGGAGTCGATATTGCTGGCTAACTTATCGCCCGCAGTTTCTATGGAATTAGCGTAACGTATATGCGCGGTTATCGCGGACGATTTCTTCCAATCGATCGTTTCAATTATCGTTTCTTGCCTTTTCTTTATTCCACTGTGCTGTAACCGCGTTGCGCGTCTATTTTCGACGATTCTAAGCAAAGGTAACCGATCCGTGTATCCTGCTTCACTACGTTAATCGATTTGTTTTCACAGCGATAAACACGCTCGATCGAGAGAGCAACGACGATCAATCTGCCTGCTTGTCGGCCGAAGCCACTACTCGTCCATCATCGATCGATCAAAGTCTCGTGTAATTCCTGATTCTTATCCGGCTTAAAAAGTTTGCCGCCAACGACGTCTTTCGATCTTCCTGACTCTGTTTATTTTCGATCTTCCGTATAAACTGGTCACGGACCTCTTCTCCGATCTCGGGTCACTCGAAACGACATTGAGTCTGGCCGCGCGTAACAAGTGCTCCGGTGTGCGTGCACGCACTCGAGCCTTGTATTCCAGACCTAACCTCAACTAACGCGACATCCTCGAACCGTGTCGTCCCGTTCGCGATACGCCTGACGTGGACCGACCGGTGGTGACATCCGAGACTCACCGTAGCTTCCTCCTCTTTACAGTTTCCTCATTCCATCGCGAACCAGCTTCCCTCTCTTCTCTCGCTCTTGCTTCGCCTCTTTGACTACCCGCTTCCCTCGATCTGCCATCTTTTTTTCTCCTCCTCTCGTTCGTCTTTTTTCTGCTGCTTCTATAGCAAACGTTTCCTCTTCTGCGGGCTGCGACGGAGAGAACGATGCGGTTAAGACGAATCGTTCGTCATACCGCGGTTCGAATAACGCGTCACCGCAATCTCGGCTCGCCGTGGCCACGGAAAATTTGCATTTACTTGGAAACGAGTTACTCCGTACCTCTTCCGTCCTGCGATTGCAAAATAGAAGAAGATTCAGCGTCGCAGATGCTGTAAATATCGCGCAGCGTGAAAAATCTCCCTTTAGAAGCGGAATTCGAGAGACAAGAGTAGACAAGGTACGTTCGTTTCCGCCGATGCTGTCCAGATGCTATAAGAGGAACGCGCGCCTAGCCTTTGAATAATCGCGTGCTAGACAGATACGGATCGAACGCGATACTCCTCTCGTTTTTCTTCGACAACTTTAATCCTCGCGTTTCCCGACAGGATACGTTCGCAACACGCGCCTCTTCTACTTTCCCTCCCCGTTCTTGCTTCTATCGTGATATACATGTACGAACCAACGATTGCCGGACGTTGAGAGAATCGTAAGGGACGCCGATATCCCGATTCAACTGTTCACACTATCGATTCAGGAAGGAGACCGTACTTGCGGAATGTTGTTTCGAATGGATTCTCTGTATCTTTCGATATATATCTTTCGACATATATTTCGTCGAACTTGTTGGACAAGCTTGGCTGTAAAAATTGGTAAGACGAATAAACGTAGTAACTTAAACGGGTCTTAGACTAAGGACAAGTAACGATGTTTTAGTTTAACAAGCAATACTCAATACAACGAACTGATTACAATATCGTCGCGCGTCTTATTATCATACTCGGCTCTCAACTACCCGATTCATACTCTCCGGCTCCTCCACTCACACTCTCTGCGGCTTCTGCATTCACTCTCTCTCCGACTTCTCAACTGACTCTGTACGACTTCTCAACTAATATCCCCTGGGCTAGCATCCCTTTGTCTTTTCTTAGCTCCACCACGCATGTGTCCCGCGAACGCCCGTGGCCAGGGCACGTAGGCCTTTTCTACGAAACTATTCACTCGAAGGACCGACGACACATTGATGGAACCGACGGCGCCTCGGCTTGTTTATGGTTAACTTGACGTTTTTCTTAGGCCCTTTTCTACGATGCTACATAAATGTAAATGTTAAGTAAAATATTTATATCGGAGAAGAGACAGAGAGTTAACCGGAGAAATCGAGTTTGCCGATGACTCGAGCCAATTAGTCTTGAGCGTGGAACAGTGGGTAGCATCGAGGATTCCGCTCACGTGCCTGTCCTACGAAAGCACGTCGTTCCAATTTAAAGACTGAAAGTTTTACCGAGGCGAAAAGAATAACAAAACGATCAACTATAATTCTCGAGAGGAGAGGAAAATTAACGGACTTGGAGCTAGTAAAACTCAAACGGGAAATTTGTTGGAGTGTCGCGAGTTAGTAAAGAAAATAATTTTACGAGGGTAAAGAGAATGATAAATTCTGCGATTAATTATTACAAGACGATAAACCCGTAGGCAAAAAAGCAACGAAATAATGAGAAACAAGAAAAATTGTTACGATTCGAACTCGGAAATCATTTGCAACATCGTCGCGTGTTTTTACCGAAAAGATCGAAACTTCCTTCGAATCGTACGAGATGTCGATAAAAGTTAACGCATGCAGCTTGTGACAGAATTCTTTGCTCGCACCGATGTTGGATGAACCCGTGAAACTGGCAGCCCGTTATATCACGCAGGCGTAATTTTCTCGGTGAAACAACGAGGCAGAACGCGTACAGGGTTAACAACGTGAAAAAGGATGAAAGCGAAGGGACAAAGAGGAGAGAAGAATAAAAAAGAAATTTGATGAACGGACAGTCGATGAACAGGCAAATAGAATCGACGTTCACGGCACTCTTGTCCGGTCGACGTGTACTACTCGTTCGAGTCGACGAGCGGGAAATAAACGCGGAGAAACTGATGAGAAGAAGGATGGGAGAAAAGGAAGCGAACGAAGACTGGAAAAGACGGCTATGCGGATTGTTAAATAGTTCGCGGCCGAACGAATCGTTCGAGACTCGTTAAACGTGGTAAAGAAAATACAAGCGTGACCGCACTCGTAAAAACGGAGCAGAAAGGACTATTTTCGATTCACTACGCGGACAAATAGCTGCACGCAACGAGTTTCCTCCCTTTGTTCATTTTTCCCGCTTGTCAACGATGACTTTCCGACTACGCTTCTGATCGAGAATTACCGGCCGCCGGATACTTGTTGCTTTTTGCGTGATTTGGATACTCATAGGAAACGTGCTTACTCGTTCGAAGGAAATAGACGGATGAGCTTCTAAACACGGTTTACAGGCTCGATACCTTTCATCCGGCGCGCTAGCTGGTTAACCTTCGAGGCCGACCCGTGTCTGACCAAACGGTGACAATCTACTTTCCGCGTAAGAGGTCTCGTAATGCTTGGATAATATGACGCCACACTGCCGAGTTTGTTGTTTCTCCCTTCTTACTTCCGAGCGTACAACAGTAAACATCTTGCGACGACTGTGTCTTCTTCTTCTTTTACCGTAGCAAGAAGCAGAAACACTGGTTTGGTATCTGGTAAAAAGGGCGATGCTTCGACGACTTTGTAAAATTTGTAAGTTCCATCGTGGCTGGATCTGTGACTACAACAGGTTACCATCGTAAACCATCGTGTTACAGATCAATGCGGCGTTTACTCTCCAAACGACCGCTTCGTATCTACGGGATAGTCTGTGAAAGATACTTCCATCGAACTGTTCTTAGACTTTCACGTTGAAGCAGTCGACTGCTCTTCGAAATGTACCTTTCCTCTTATTTTTTTCGTACTCACTAGGATTCGATGAAGATATTTTTGGATTCCCTGGGTATCGGTATCAGTTGTTCGTAAAACTAGCTACATAGGCAAAAAACTAAATAACAAGTTTACATCCCCTCGTGGAATAAAACCAAGTGGATCTACCACTCTTAATTAACTTCTTCCATTAAAATGGTCCTTAAAAGCCCTGCCGAGTATCCTGAATCCGCTGAGTTTTTGCGAAACATTCTAGGAAGTTTATGGCAAAAATTCCGAAGGGAACTGGCTTCTGTTGTTTTCGAGATGGCACGAACAGCGGAGCAGAACGAAGCGGAGCGAAGCAGAGGACTCGCAGGGAGGAAAAACAGCCGAACGAGAGAAGAGGATGATCGTGGATGCACGTGGGCTCCGACACGGCCGCAAAGAGCCGGCAAAAAGGCGCGACGGAGAGGGCACGGTTGGTTGGTGGCACATAATGCAACCGCATCGAGCACGATTCGAGTGGCTACGCCGATAATGGCCGTTGCCAAGGGGGAATAGCCGAGCAACAGTGTGAGCATTTCGTGCGGAAATCGATTACGCAGATTTCGCGACGATACAAAAAGAAACGGAACGCTGCGCTAGTCCGCGCTGCATCGCGGCGTGAAAATGCGCTCTGGAATCCAACCTGCTGCCCGCCACGTGACGTTCCACCGGCTGCCAATTTCGTCTCGCTTCGAAATATCGTGCGCGAGAATTGTACCGTTCGACAACGTGATTTGAATTTGGGCGCGACTAAACTGCGACACACGACTATTACCGATTAGAGGATTAACCCGATTTTCCTCGATAAGTGTGTTTACCCTAGAAAAGCTCCATTTCGATGTACACATAGCGAAAGCGTTTGCACATTTGTTAGAGAAAATCTTCGTAAATATATTGTCTTCGTTGTACGAATCTCCTTGAAATTTTACCGAACCTGTGACTTAACGACGCTATCGTAATTATATCGATAAAATTTGAAATCGAAAAGATTATAAAATGCAAACGTGCTTTTTGAATAATCCAGTTTCTTTCCTGTGTAATCCATTCGGTGTTCGTTACAATATGTACAACACTATATACAAAGATAGACTAACGTAGACGAATAATACCGATGTGTATCGAAGGGTATAATGAAAGCTAAGAAAACCGTGTTCACCTTTCTTCTTCGCGATGATTCTGGACCCATAGTCGCGAATCTGGACGAGATAACGCGGGTTTCTCCAACTGACACACATCTACGTATCTCGAGCAGCCTGTCCAGTAAAGCCTGGAACTTGTCGAGAATATCTGTTTACGGGTAATAGAAATATTCGGAGTAAAAAGAGAGGTAAGGTAATACAAGTGGTATGAATTAATTTTATTAGGGGAGAAAACATTCGACGTCGGCGAACGACAAAGAGACTCAGCCAGAACATGTTCACCGTATCGCGTTACGACGTTGTACGCGTTTCTTCCTTAACGCCGAACGTTCGGTATCGTGCGAACGACACCCGCAACGGTAATTGCTCGGACGCGGCATGATTCCGTCGTAAACGTTAATAATCGCGGAACAAATGGAAAGCGATAGGCAAGTAAACGCGCGAGGCTGAAAGCGGCAGGACGCGCGAAGCAAAAAGCTAGGCATTTACGAGCCATCACCACGGAAGACGGTAACGCTCTTCTTGTCGCTCCGAGGTGCCTCCGGTTTTTGCGCCTCACGGGGCAGCCGTAAAACGAAAGGTCGTTCGCGAACAAGCGATAAAGCCGCACGAGGAAGTCGATCGGTAATTACGGTATCGATTAATTTTTTTAATCGCGTCTCTGCCACGGATTTAATTGATAACCTAACAGGTTTTATCCAGATTTCTTTCGAACGAAAGCGACAAGACGGCCAGAGAAATCGAACCACGATTTTCTGCAACTCTGGGATACCAACAACGAGTCGACTGACCGATCGTTCGTTAAAGCGAATCGTCGCGGAGGGTAAATGTCGTGAATTTATACCCCGCTGCGATTACCCTTCTCCAATGGAGCATCATAAAGGATAGCTTGCTCGAACGGAACGCGGATTCGCGTCGTACAACCGATTCAATAGACCAGACGATGCATACCTTCTGTGACTTCCGGCCTCTGTACAGCACGGTGCAATCGGGTTGTAACCGCGTAGCGCGGACATCCTTGAATCGCATTCAGCGTCTTCTAATTACAGGTCCGCGTTATAAATCACGCTGCAATGCGAACCAATAACGGTTTCGGCCACGACGACGAGTCACGTTTGCACAGGATGCAACGAATTGCACCCGAGGCTAAGATTTTATACTTCGGATCTACCGTCTCATCCCACGACGTCCGTCAAACTGGATCTTGATCGGAAGACCGGTGTCTATTTGCGAGTACGTACAGCTCTAAATTTGACTAAATCGTAAGCATTCGATTACGATCCAACGCGCCATTGCGAGCTCGAAGAGAAGGAAACGTATTTGCTAAAAGTTGGAGTATATCGCTGGTCGGCAGCCAGCCGCCGTGCCGGCTCCATAGGATATCATGCTCCCTTTGAATCGAGCGTTAGAATGGGCCGAGGGAGAGACGTTGGAGAGGAATAGCTCCTTTCGAAGCGTACACGGAGGCGGATAAGCGATTCGACGTAGCCTACAAAGCACCTAACTCGACTTCCGGGCTGCTGGTAGACGCGTGCAAAGGGCTGCCTCGGCCTTTTACGCTGCTTCGCCGCGCCTTGTATGGGAAAACTCCAGCGAGAATCATTTTCATGTCCGGCTTGTGCGGGGAAACGATCCTTGCTCGTTTTCAAACGGATATATCGATTATCTTGCCGAATGTCGCTGAATCGAGCAAACTGAGATTCGAAGCAAACGTTATTCCTTTCGTGGACGACTTTGCCAAGTTGGATTCGAAGAGAATTCTTCCGCGGTAATGATTCGTTGAGAAACGACGAAAGTACCTCTTGCCGCTTATTCTATCGCGAATTCGACGTTTATTTGGAATAGTCCGGTTCACGGACTTAGTCACGGTATTAGGAAGATCGCGAAGCCAGATAGAAATAAAGCATATTCCGGGCACGAGAACAAGAGATACGATAGAACTCGATTTATACAAACTTTGTCGGAAGACAAACGGTTTATATAATTGGTGCTCGTACGGTAAAAGGTCGTTGCTACTTGCTGACAGTGTTTAATTCACGACCTCGCTACATCGTGACCGAACTCTACCGTATTCCGTTTTATCGAGCCCTGAAATGCGACAGCAAAGCGCAGCACGACTGGTTCTGGCGTTTCACGGCGATCAATCTGATCGTCGAAGCGTTCCCGTTTGCGAGCTGGCAGCTCGCGACGACTCTCATCCGCGCGTACCTATAAATAGACCCGTTCTGACTGAACGCGTGACCTTGACGAGAAATCGCCGATAGATCGAGCGGAATCGAGGCAGCGAAAAAGAAGGCCAAGAAACCGAGAGGAAGCACGGAAGAGAAGCAAAGAGAGAAACGAGAGCATCCCTATCGAGCATGTTATTACATATTCGTACGAACTGATCAGCAAGTACCATGAACGGAAATAACGCGAGGAGCTGCTGCTCGTGCGTGTTATCCTTTTTGGAAGCTTCGAGAGCTAAACTCGAGCGTTCCGACGTCGAACCGACGAGGCGGTCGGTTTGTTGGTCTGGGCGAGGCTGCCTACGGCTAGATCGCTCGAGGGAACGTGTGAGAACGAAGGTGCGCGACGACGGAAGTCTCCGAGGAGGAGAACACACCGGCCTGATAGCAGTAACGAAGCTGGATAAGCGAGCCTTTGAGCCGTGTTTATCGCATCCTGAGGAAAAATAGAAATGGAGTGAAACGGTAGGCGAACGAAGCGATACGAGGGAAGAAACGAGCGCGGAACGACCGGTGTGGACGAAGAGTTGCCTAGCGCTGCGGCGAATTTACAGGTCGAATGGGAACTCGAAGAGAAGCTGTCGGACAGCGTTTCGTTCGGAGGTTGCGATTAACGATGACCTTGGGTAGTAAACTACGGTCTAATGAGTAATAACAGTAATTAGCATCGGTGACGAGTGTTGAAGGAGATTAACGGATGAGCAGCTTTGGTCGGAGGAAATCGCGTACCAGGGAAGATAGGCACGAACAGACTCCTCTACGATCGTGGCTGCTCGTTGTTTGCGAGGACGGCGGCAACGGCGTCGTGCCGGCACTTCGCGAGTCCTTGACCGACCCTGAACCTCGAGGAAGAGTGGAAAGCCGGCTAGTACCTGATTGGCTGCCGCGCGCCACACTCGATGCCTCTCGAACCGGCCAACTAAAATATAGTGATTACGAGAGAAGCTGGTGTGGGAGGAGGCGGCGTAGGAGGAGGCTAGGTTCCACGAGAACGCCGCGGAAGAGCCAAGAAACGACCGAGCCGACGGCCGATCGAAAGGAACATCTTCCGACGCTGTTCCTACTCGAATACGATAATCCTTGTTATTTCCAACCGCTATCGTTTCCATTTATTTATTACGTTTCGCGTACTTTGTTGCTTCTTGCCTCGTTCGGAAACAATTAGAATCGTAGTACGATCTCGTTCACCTTTGACGCTCCTGTTTATCGATCGATCGTCGTACCATCGATCGACTCCTTTGTTCGCCACCTCCGACAAACATGGCGTTTCCTCGCGAATCCGGAGAAGAATGGGCAATTAAAGTAACGCGATAAAGAATAATCATAAGAACAGCACGACCGACGTCGGATCACGGAACCGACTATAGCGGGATAACGTAACGTAAATTAAAAGTAGCAGAGAACGACCTTTCTCCTCTTTTCGACTTCCTCTTTGTACACGGTGCCACGCATCTCTCACCGGGAGATTCCCGTTGCGGGAGCCTCTTTCGTCTCCTTCTCTCGGTAATTTCGGTGATGATCCCTAGTTTTCTAACGGTACCACGAGAATCGAGTCAAATCGGCCAACCGGTAGCCACCCGAAAATCACTCGACGACGTACCGTCGATAATTTCGTCCCAATTCGAACGAAACCGAACGAAGCTCCGCGTGACTACGCCGAGAGATGGGGGAACATTATTCTCGATCATCCAAGCGTTGCTCGAAATACCGGCGAATCCATCATCGAAACAGCGAAATAAGAAGATACGAACGAAGCGTCTGTACGATGGTTTCCAAGTCATCCGACAGAATTGTCATTCTTCGTCCATCGATTGATAAAAGACGCGCTGGAATTCGCTCTCATCCTCCTTGGAAAAATCACCTAAAGCGATTTATACCATGGAACGAATCGTGCCTCTACAACGACAAAAAAGAAGTTTCTCTTCCCTTAATCCCCGATTATCCACGGTGTTCGGGACAATGCTCCGATCCGGTTATTATTCCTTCGCCGTACGCGCTGCTCGATTCCGTCCAGCTCTAAGAAACCATCCGAACGGATGCCATTATATCGATCCGATTAATTATGGGAAAGAGCTAGGTACGCCGGCACGTAACGCGCTTCGTATGAAATATCGCAGCGTAATCAGTCGCGCTTCCGACCCCGCTTCGCGCAAATCTATTTGCACGCGTAACGATGATTGAGACGCACAAAGCACCAGAGGTTAGAGCCGTGGCATTTTTTCGACGAGAGAAGGAGGTGCGGAACGAGCAATGGCATTAACCGATCTCGTTTGTACCAGTTGGTAAACGCAACCTCTCAAGGCCTCGCAATATACGCGCTTTTTCGATTCAACGAGCCTCAACTACTTACGTCCAAGCACCGCGAATCAACGATCTACCAAGCGATGCTTGCTTTTTATAGTTTTCGCACCAACCGCCGTTGGCTCCGCTACTCTCTTTCTCTCTTCTTCTCTCTTCTTCTCTCTTTTTCTCGTCCCGTCGATTCGTCTCAGAGGTAAAGCTCGGAAATCGTAATCGAGTGGCATCCATCGCAAACGATCGCAAACGATCGCAAACGAAGCCGCGCTCATGCCCGAGGAAAGGTAAACGAGACGAGGAAAAGAAAGGAGTTAAACGGCGGGAACGGAAGGAAAGATGGGTGAAATCGCAGGGGGCGGGATAATTAAGAGGTTAACCCGCGGTGACCTCGTCGACACGGCGATTCTCCATATCTGCAAACGCGTGGTACTTAGTTAGACGGCGTTTCCTCGGGCGAACGCGAGGACTCGAAGGAGCTCGTAAAGCATCGAACGGCGGGGCCACAGCCCGAACCCGTATGCCCGATCATCGTCGTGGAATAACTTCGCACGACCCACGGCGAATCGTATACACGCCCGCGTGCAACGATGGATGAACGGATAGACAGATAAATAGATACTTTATTACAGGCTGTAAGAACCGTAAGACCAATCCGCCGCGGGATGGATCGATGCGAGTCCTCTACCACTGGGACAGCGAATGGATGTTCGAAATTAAAGGTACGGGCGAGTGCGCGTGACAGATGAATGCCTAGATAAATGAGCTGATTTTATCCGTCGGAGATTCGACCGGCGGCGCGATGGACACTTTGACCCGGCCACCGGACAGAACAGAACTTCCTGCGATTCAGGAGCGTTTAATTGGAAATCTATCTAGCCGCCGCGACGTGTTACGTCCACGGTACGACTATAAGTCCACCGGAGGAAAGATTCGACCGGTCCGACGCCGACAAAGAGAAATCGTCGAGAGACGAGCTGGACGAGGAAAAAATTAGGCGAAAAATGCGCGGACACGGTAGCGAGGATCGCGGTCTAGCAAGGCATAAAAGTCTACAGTTAACCAACGGTGACTAGCTGGGACAGAGGAAGGGTCATTTGCATGGTGGCCACGTGGTCGCAAACTCGACGTATGCAAGTTAGATCAACGAGCATAAAACGCTACAGTTAGGCACTTAGGCTGACCAGCGGCGCTGATTTCGGCTGATTGTTTTCCACGGTTCTCTTCATGGTACGCTGATCACGCTGTCACCGGGCAAACCTGTTCCGCAGACATGTCGTTGTTTGTTCTTAATCACGGACAATGCCGAGACCGTATCACTCGCCAACGTCTAGGCGTTGCTTAGACCGTGGTCTCCAAAACAGTGACACGCGATCGCCTCCTTCACGCGTTCGCTGCAGGGTTCGTCGTAAGAAAGTTACGTGGGATCGTACTGTAATTACTAGATCGCGGATATTTATGCGCATATGAGAAATTTAAAGATGCAAAGATATTCAGATCATGACGCTTTCCCTCCGTAAGAGAAAGTAAAGAAAAAGATGCCTTAATCGAAAATAGAGGACCGCCGTATAACGCATTATTGCCTCCTAACCGCTTGAAACGTTACTTCGCTATTGCTCGATCAGGCAACAAGCGAAATTGATCTTCGTTTGGATCGCATTACTTTAATTACATTTGCAAAAACATGGAATTGCATAAATATCCATGGCATAACGATCCAACGTCTCTCCTCAAACTTTAAATCTATCGCGTCGTTTGTTCGAGTAATGGGCATTCGACGTGCCTTCAGTCCGATGGTAGCAGAGTCACGCGAAACGACTTACACGCGTCGCGTGTTTAATTAACGCGATTCCACGATGTCCCGAGAACGCGGGCATCTCGTTCGTTCAGAGCCGTGACCCGGGTGAGCGTAGAACGCGCGATGTTGGTCGACTGTTAAACAGAGGGATCGCGTGTAATAAAGAACAATTAGAAAGGACGAGGAACGCAGGAACTCGAGATCACGGAACGAGATGGGACTCGCTGGTCGTCGGAGAATGTCGAATATCGCGCCTAAATCGGTGGAAAACCGGGAAGTTTCCTTGGTTTGACCGTTGGTCGGTGCGCGCCGAGATCGTCGAGAACGTTGCGTGTACATAACGACGGCCATTAACGACGAACCGCTTCGATTTGCTCTCGTAGCGTTTCGTAGAAGAAAAAACCATTATCCGACAGAGGCGTAACGAGTCTACGTCGTTTCGTAGAACTCGAGTCGCGGAGGCATCCCTCTCGAAAGCTCGTGATTCGTTGCAGCACGAAAATTTACTCTCGAATTCGAGCGGTTTACGAGCACGGTCGCGCGGTGAACATTTTTCCCGCCCCATAAATATCCCGACGCCAACATTAATGCGCTATACATACTATTCGTGGTGCAGGACCACGACTCTCTTATGACGTATACGTCCGTTAACGATCCACCTGCACGGCTAACGAGTAGAAAGAAACTTGGTACTGGTGAACCAGATACGTTGTTCGCAATCGAGTCGTAAATCAAGGTCGACTCGTTGTTCGATTCCTTCGTTCGATCACTGCTGCAGGTTCGCTCGCATCTCCTCGAATTCGATCGTTCCTCGAAGGTAAATTGCGATACTAATAAATTTCCATTTCGACGCAAGAGTCTCGTCAACGAGCCATCAATCTTCTTGTCTACCTATAGTCACGATAGATACGTAGACGCAACACGTGTTCTCCAACTAAGAATCGGATATCGCGTTCGAACGTCGAGCTTGACCTTTCCCGTTTGAAGAACGTACGATCGATAGACGTCAGTGGTTGGATCTTCGGACGGATCTTCGCGTGGGAGATTTCCACTCGATTTCGGCCAGCTATCGTTGCTTTGCATCACGATGCATCCTATCTGGAGGGCGAAATACCTTCTTCGAGAGTATTTCTTTAAAATAACAGTTTCATGCAGCGGTGATTGTCATCAAGGGCCATTACGGAGTTAGAGAGCCGGTTAGTATCCTCGTAAATGGCGCAGTTAGGATATTCACGGTAGTTTGATATCTACGGCGAAGGGTTCGGTCGGAGGTGACGGTGGTTCGGTCGCTCGAGGCAACGATCATCGTCGTTTCGTAGGAACACTGTGATCAGGCTCGAGGCTCTCGCGTCCGCAAGATAGCTCGTTAGCGACAGTTATGTTTATTTAGTGGTCGATTTATCTGAATGGGAATTATGTGGAATTGCGTGCACGCGTGGATTGTACACGCGCGCCACCGCTGCGAGCCGAGCGGGACGATACGCTCGCCTCTCGCTTCGCTTAATAGCCTTGTTAGCAGCGAACCGACGCTATCGAAACAACTGTATTTGCCCAATGCTAGCTTCCGCGGAATACGCATGGAATGTCCAAGATCGGCCTTTCGCTCCTTCGAGTAAGCGAAGAAATAGAAAAAAGACAGATGGCGTGGGTCGATGCAACGTGCGTGTTTCGATCGTGTCTTTTTCCTCCCACACCTGTGATGGAGCTACGGCTCGAAGATCTTGCCGATGCTTCTCAATGTCGTATTTCAACATCCCCTTTCAACGACATGCAGAAAGTGAAGTTCGAATTCGACTATTGTTCAACGGCGGAGGATAGCGAGGAATCGACGTAGGCAAGCATACCGTGCGCGCTCGGCGCAAGAGTCAGCGGATACGACCATACGGAATTGCAGAGACTCGCGGTTTCTAATCGGAGATCGCGTCGCCTCGCACGACCAGCCATCGTCTCCGTCGTTGAAGTTCGCCGCCCGACGCACCGAATTAATCTTGCTTATTACCTCGACTCGACCCTCTGCCACGAAGCACGAACGTCGCTCGGGCTTCCTGGTTGCGATCATCTTGCGATCGATCTTTGAAAAATCCTTTCCTCCGCCCCACCTTCTCTTGAATTTCTTCGACCCTCCTATCTTCTTGCGGGGCAGCGTGACCGACGATACCGTCGCGTCAGCGGGATAATATTCGCAAGGTAGGGCGTCGAGGGCGGCCCATTTTACGAATTCTTGTCAATGGTCAGTCAATTGGCGGCAGCGGAGGAGCGTTTCATCGCCGAGCAAATGACGCGACGAACGATTCGGTAGCGGTTGACGCGATCGTCGCACGGAAGTCAAGGCGAGATATAAAGAGAAGGAGAAAGACCAAAGGTAAGAAGAGAGAAAGGGAAGGAAAAAGCGGTAAAATGTCACTGTTCCCTAATTACGCGAAATAACTAGCCTGCACTGGGTTCGAGAGGAAAGCGAGAAGATAGAAGGGAAGGACGGAGAGAAAGAAGAAGGAAGAACGAGATAGAGACGCACGGAAACATCGTAGCCACGAAGAAGCGAGAGATCCCCCTTGGATGGAGCCACGGTACCGCTAGATCTCGCGGCCAATCGCGCGACCTGTTTACGCGAACGCGTCCAATCGCCGGCTAGGTTTGACCGGCAAGCAAACGCGACCACCACCCGGCCAACTCCGTTTATAAAGTGAGCCCGATGCGCCGCCTCGAAGACAGAGCCGTGCCGACAGCCCAACCATCAGGAACGTTGTTTTTTTTTCTATCCATCAACCCGTCCGAGACGAGTGTTCCGTCGTGTGTGATCGACCGGTGAACGAAAATTCGGTGAAGGTTTCTCCATCCTCTCTGTCCTGCCTCCTTTCTTCTCCTCCGGTTCTCCAAAGATTTCCGGTTCCGCGAAGTTTCGGCCCAAGTTCGAGCGGGAATCCAGTGATAACCGAGAGTGATAAGAGAGAGCTGGTGAACCGAAGAATTCAAGTTCGATACCGAGTGAATTTCCAACCAAGGTACGTGCGTACCCAAAGTGTTCTCCAACCTATTCCTGGTGGAATAAGTGTTCGAACGCACCGGTGTCGAAGATTCTCCCAGGTTGATAAGGAATATTCAATGATAAGGAGTCTACGACGATCGATCGAAACGATCCATGGATCGATTAATCACCGCGAAGACGTGATAAGCAGAGTGACGAGTCCGCGACGGGATTTACGCGATGAGAATCTTCCTCGCCGTTGCTTTCGGATACATGTTCGTCCATTGGATGGCTTCGCACAGTTTGCGAGAATAGATGGAACGTTTTGGAGCAGAAACGACGCGGTGGTGGTCGTAAACGATCGAATACGCGACGCGAAAAATATTCCAGTTGTAAATCGTACCAATGCGATCTGTTCTTCCTGAAGAGATTCTTCTCGGAGAGTAGAGGTTAGATCGAAAAACAGATAGATGATCGATCGAGTCGGGAAAATAAAAACTCGTGCGATCGGCGCGATGCCTCGTGGTCGCCATTCCCACGGTTCAGAGTCGAGCAAACGCGGTTCAAAGTCAGGGCCGTGTTGAGCAACAGTCGAGACCCGTAATATCGAGCGAACGCGAAACCGCGCATAAAACCGAAACGCGTTGCTCCACCACGCTCGTTTCGCCACGCCGGTACGCTTAAATTACCTTCTAAAACTAGCTACGAAATTGCGAGCGTCCAACACTCGCGGACAATACCGATCCGACCATTTTCATTGCGAGTAGAGAGAGAAAGAGAGAGAGAGAGAGAGAGAACAAACCTTTCTGGTAGACAATGCTACTGTAAGCTGCGTCGTGTCGTGTAAATAACACGTCCGTGTTTCGAATATATCGAATATTTTTAGTCGTTTCAATGATACATCGAGCTATTGAATCGTTTACTGTATTATGCCAAGCGAATCGTTGTATAGAAAGAAGAAGTATTTCGAATAGGTGGAGTATTTTTAGTCGTACACGGACACTCGGCCGTCGAATCGTTCGTATTCTCGATAGACGTCCGATTTCGTGTCGGCCCGCGACGCCAGTCGAATATTCATGCTGGTACCTTGTTTCGATTGGTCGGAAGTCCGTCGACCCTTCGAACAACGAGTTAGTCTTTCGATATGTAAATTCCGCGAAGCCAACGATATCGAGTTAAATATGACTCCAGTTAGGAATTTCGGAGAAGAAGTTATAAAAATTCAAGTAAAATAGACAGATCTTAACGAGAGATACGCGAAGAAAGCTTTTCGAAGAATCGTGCAAGTAGTTTCGTACCGCGAAACGTTTAGGGATGGAAGTCCGATGTGTCGCGAGCAGGTGCGCGTTTTCTAAGGTAGAAGCGCGGTCCAAGTCGGTGAGTTCAATGCCAGAGAGGCGTGACGCCTGCCAATACTCGCACCGCCGGCGTCGTTATTCCGCGTACTCGCACTTTCGCGAAGATTACGAATCATCGAGTCGAGGAAGTGCTTGCGTCTCCATACTATCGTCGATTATCCTTTCTGCCGAATGCAAGTCGAAACGCAACGAGACACGATCCACCGTACGTGTTTCTATCGTCTCTTCGGCGAGTCATTAAAGATAGAACGGCGGTAAACTCTTCTCGCGGAACGTTCGAACAATGGCTAACATTATTCACGACTAAGAAACGGAGCAAATGAAAGATCCGAATGAAAGTGTAATCGTCGAGTGACCGGAAACGTTATTACGTCCATTATGGTTCTCACGAAAGGTTCAACAACCATTAAATCATCGGGTATGTTCGTATATTTAATTACGTAACTCGAGCACACTTAATTACCTTTTTGTCACGCACATCTTACGCCGCGTGAAAGAATCCTGATTAACTCTGGAAACAATAAAACTAGAGGTTCTACTCTACCACGGAGAAACGATCACACGTATACACGTACGTATATCTGGTGTATCGAAAGAAGAAGGATGCATAGAGGGATTCGCATAATGTTATAGCACGTTATAATTTCACAGTCTCGTAAGAGGACGATGAATAATCTCTCCCCTGTACTTTCATAAATCGCCAGTCATCGTCGGTCAGAAAATTTCAGCGAGATCCGCATCGGCTCGTCCAGGTGCTATATTTAAACGACCAACGATGCGACGCTCGAATGGTCGCTGACAAAAAACTCTAATTCGTGTCCCCAAGATCTGACGCAGCATCCATGGTACTTGCACGGAGAATCGTTTCGTCTTGAAACGATCAACGCATCTCGGAAGATGGTAACGTTCGCGGGACTGGTGTTCTTGCACGATATAAAGTCCAAGAGAGAAGAGACTCGCTGGTAGAAATAGCGTGCGCGCGCAAGCTCACCGCGCCGTGACGGACTCCTTCTTCATCGCCGCCACCATCATCATCACCGCGATCATCATCCTCGTCGTTGCGATCGTCGCCGTCATCGTTCCTATGCTTTTCTTAAAGCAGCCCCACTTTTTGCCTTATCGCCGCTATGAATCGCCGAGTTACCAGCACCAATCCCATCAACAAAGTTGAACGAACTCGAAAACCATATTCGCCGCTTCGCACGGGCTTTGCAAAGGAGTTTGCGAATTCCCATGCCCCTTGCTAATCTCAATCGTTTCTTCTAACATCCGTCGTCATTCGATTCGAGCTTTTACACCTAATTGCGTTTGACAGGAAACGATTTGTTTCTTTCGCAGCTTTCATCTTATTCGTTAAATCGAGCGATTTGACTGCCGAGCGAAGATCGTTTCGCTTCGCTCGAGCTTTCGCTGCCGCGATCCTGAATGGCCAGCGAAGAAGAAAAGCGGAGTCCGCGAGAGGACACCCCGAGGTGACAAGCGTGACGTTTTTCATTTGGCGATTCGCGCGAATCTGCCATTCGAGTCGGCGGTGTTCTCTTCTATCCTGTCGGTGCCTTTCCTTTTTCCTTTTTCCCCGGACTCGTAGCCACGACCTGCCCCACTATCTCGCGTTCAGCCGATGGAGGATCTTCCAGGCGCCGCCTGGCCGTTGACCCCGAAGCTGCCTACGGCCCTGACCATCTTAGTAGCTCCGCGCTTCGCTCGCTTAGATCATCGTCGGACGACCTGCTTCTTCGGCGACCCTTTGGAATTTTATCCCGCGGAATCTTTTCAGTTAATTAACGTTTCCTCGTCGAGCGTTGTTTCAACGCCAATCGCTCGCCTTCGTCGACCTTCTCGCCTCGCGCGATCCGCGTCAACCGGTCCGCTCGTCACCGAGAAAGATACCAACAGGTGTGAGACATTCCGCTCAGGAAACTCGTATCTCCGTTGCTACTTCGCTGCTACTCTGCTCTATAAATCTGACCAAGAATCTGGCGTATCTTTTTCGGTGATTAACGAGTAGTTGCCTCTTGGAATATCTCGCATCTTAAAGAATTTCGGCCTCCGACTAACTTTGAACTTGCTGCGAGGTTCGACGAACGGAGTTCGTTTGGCTGGAGTCCAACGTTCGACAAAGACGCGATCGACTAGAAATAGCGATCCGTCGGTTCGCCACGGTATAGTCGCCAGGGGAATATATATGTGAACCGCATAACGGATGTCGGATTCATAAGTGAGACGCGTGGAATGTCGTAACAAACGACCGGTTAGAGAGCGGCAAACAAATTCTCATTTGCGAACAATGAGGACGGGACACAGGTTTCGCGAACGCGCCGAACAAAAGCTAGATTGCGATCGTATTAGATTGCTTCGATTTGTGCGTCTCCGTGCGACGACCTCGCGACGTTGTCCGGATGATCGTGAAGAAGGATTGCAGCTTCGACGCGTTCACGGAAGACACGAACGTTCGCAGAAGGTATTTAAGGTATCTCATTATGGCTAACAATATCCTCGAACGCGCTCTACCCATTATCTCTTCCGCCCTTAATCAGTAACGCTCAATTTCTAACTCGTAATTTGCGCGGACGGTGTGTACACGCTCGAAAGGAAGAAGGTAGGCAGTCGGCGGGAAAGTGAAAAGGAAGCGAGCCGAAGGAGAAACCAATTACTCGAACAGACCGATTAGTTGTCTAAAACAAACGGACTTGCCTGTGTGGGAAAAGCAAAACGAAGATAGCGGTCGAGAAATTTTCGATCAACGACGACGAGAACAGAAGGAAAGTAGAAAGATGGGAACGAAGATCGTGCTGAGAGTCGATGAAAAGTATCGATACGGGGATCGAGGATGAGCAATGGGCAGTCGAACGCGAAGGTAAACTCGTAAAGGCGAACGAACCCGAGGAGTGAACGCGAAAGAAAAGGGGGAAGAGGACGACAGGAGCTCATTATTGAACACTTAGCACGTTTTAAAGCTACTTCCTGGCCATACTGCACAGATAGGCGTGGACGCGCGCCGCCGCATCTCTTCGATTCGCTCGACACAGCCTTTAATGATTCCACGCTGCCTGCCATCGTCGGCAGTTCCTCGCGATTACAACCGAAGGCGAACACCTGTGTTCCCTGCACGGTCTAAAAATAAGGCGAAACCTCCGGATAAAGTATTCCACTCGCGTTCGAGGGAAATTACGCTTTAACTTAAGGCGATCGACCGTTTAGATTTCCTGCTTTCCTAGTCTCGCCAACGATCTTTTACGAAAGGAACCTGCCTGCCAGTCGGCCTTAATCAGTTCAGAGCGCTTCGTCCTTCGTAATAAAGTAAAAATAAAGCGTCGGGGTGTTCCCTGGCCCGTCTGAGAACACCTGCACGATCGGTCGTTTAAGGCGTACTGAAAAACGAAAACAGGAAAGATTAACAGCCTGTGTAATTTCGGCGGTCTGTGTAATACACGGAGAAAAGAAACACCATAATCTCGAAGCGTTCAGTTTGCCCGTGGTTATGGGGGGCAATACATCCGGCAATTTTGGGCCGATTTTCAATCGCTAAATGGAGATCGCCGATGAAGATCTCCAACGAAGAACACGCAAAGTACAGGATCGACGGTGAACGTTATGCATCCTCGGTCGATCGCGTAAAAATCATCCGACAAAAACTCGAAATGCAGAGAAAACGCGATATCGCGACAGATGCAGTTCGCGGTTCGCGTTATTTGCAAATTGCTCGATCAACGGTACCATGTTCGATTCTCGTGGAGGAAGAAGGTCGCGATGGAGGTACGCGACCTGGATGACTGGCACGATCAGGAGAAAAGGAAAGAAAAACCTCGTACCGATAGTTTGGTCTTCTCGTCACGAACAAATATTTGAACCCGTACGACTGGTAATGTTGGAACGTTCTGTTTGAAAGTCGTTCCGGTGAGTGCCCTCCGTTCGTTTCAGCCACCCTCGCTCGTAACTTTCCGTGGGCCGAATATGTGGGTAAAACGGTTCTACCGGTCTCCGATCCGGTTCTTGGGCCGTCCTTACATTTCGATAGACTACACGCTCCACTGCGCTAAAAACACGATTTAACTCCCTCCCTTCGTTCGATTTTCCAAACTTTTCCAACGACCGTTACGCTTATCGGTGTCCGCCTAACGCTAGCGGCATTCTTTGCTCGATTTTCACGAGTCGAAGAATTACGAGGCCGCAGGAATATACGGCGGAGCAATCGATTCGACTGCTTGAAGGAAGGAGCGTGCCGAAACCGTTCGCTGCAATCCGTTAGAAGGCCGGCCATCGAAACCGTGTCGTTCGCGGAAGGAACGCCGGAAAGAAAAAGCCGGTTCCTGTTCAGCGATCACGTTTGTTCGTCGACCGCAGGCGCCACGAGAAAAGGAAGTGTTACAGTTTGACCGTGATCTTTCGACGCCGATCTTTCGCCGTTTCTTTCGAAAGCAGCGCTCTACCTATCCGAAACCATATTGGCCTATCGGACTTCGCGATCCCGGAAAAGTCTCGAGAAGGAGTAGATTTCGCAATGAGTTTCGCCGTATTCGGTTTATCGGAAGGATCGAGTAGCGCGTCCCATAAACGGCAGAACGAAGACGCAGGGGATTAACGGGAAGGAACGGATACGGACGCGGTTCGAACGAACGCGAGTTGATATCGTTAAACGGTAACCAAGTTTTTGCGACATCTACGCGCGATAACAACCGCCTCGCAACGGCTTTTAACTTCGCGTGGGTGTGGAAATGGAGCACCTTGGACGGAGACGTCCTCGTTACCTGTATTCTACCGTATCACGACCAACAAACTCTAATATCTCTGGGCTTCGAAATCCGTTTCGGCTTCGGCACCGTTTAAAAATCCAGACGAAGCATCGTCTTCGCTGACCGATTCACGAAACTGATTTAAATCGTGCCGGGTAAAGGACGTATTCTCGGCGTTCGTGATCGAACTTGCACGATACGTTAAGTAGCCGTGATGGTCACGCGGCCTATAACAATGCCATAAACGAAGAAGAAAGATAGGAAACGAGAGGAAGAACAAGACGAAGATGGAGATGGAAAAGCAAACAGAGACACGCGATTCCTGGAGAATATCGACTGTAAGGAGTTTGTGGACCACGCAACGGTAACCGCTCCTCTGGAGCGCGAATCGCGGAGCTTGTGTTCGAACACCGTTACACTTATGAGCGCGAACTCCATAAAACGCCACGACCTTAGTTATCGGAGTTGGCCGGCGAGGCCACGGCCACGGCCGCCAACGACGCCCACCGCTCGCCTTTATTTTCTCTCACCACTGTGTTACCGTTAACCGTTGTGTTTCCTTGCGAATCTGATTTCGCGTCCCTCTCTGCTCACGACTTTCTCTATCGCCAATTTGTGCAAATCGGCGGCTGCTCGCAACTGTCGTCTTCCGGCGAAAGGGCACAGGCCAAGAAGATGTAGGACGAGAAGCTACGACGTAATGCTGAATCGTAAATTGAAACGCGCCAAGTAACGATAGAAACCTGACACATAACGTTAGAAAATTCTATTTAAAAATCGGTAAATCGATAAAAGTAAAATGAAAAATAAATATTAGAAACCATAATAGAAACAGATAATGACGGGAAATTCTACCGAAAAAATCGACGAATCTCTTGGCAATTTGTGGAATAAGATTAAAAAATCTTCGCAAGGCGAAGGATTGAGAAAATGAAGGATGAAAACCAAACCGGAAACGAAGAGCCGCCATCGCGGGTGAATCAGTTCTCTCCCATCTATATATACAACATCCTGTTGATTCCTGGCAGAGCTCGCGAGAGGCAACCTTGTCGTTAATGGCGATGCCGACGTCGAACGACTATTTATCTCCGATCTCGTTGGAGCATAGGAAGGAAGACTCGGAGGGAAAAAGGAAGAGCATCTTCCAGGCAACGATCTGTTAAGTGGCCGTTCGCGATCGAATTTCCCATTCGATCGATTATGATATTTTGAACACGGCCTCTCTGTCGTTGCCGAGTGGATCGAGTACGCGGTTATCGTCGATAACGATCGTGATAATGGACCATCGAAGTTTTACGACTGATTCGACCGTTCGCTTCTGGAAAATGACATTCCTCTAGGAGCTTTTTTCGTGATTGTCGTCTATCGAACGATACGCATACGGTAGCCATCGGTGCATAGCTCCCCGTTTCTGCCGATAATGCCACGCAACGGTGCTTCTGCTCCTGGTCGCGGTATTTGCGAACGCCGATATATAAATATCGAGCAATGGCAGATGGTGTACGAGTGTGTCACGTTCCGATTGCCCATTAACGGTACATCTTATGGATAGGATAGGATAGGATAGTCGTGGGATCGCGATCGCGGCCTTTAATCGGTCGTTCCGACAGATGCCACATAACTTCACGCATCGAGCATTCTTCCGATGGAAAGCGTTTCTCATCGCTTCGACCTACCACCGATAGATCGTGTATTAAAACGTTTTCGTCTAAACGGCGATCCCGGTGAACTCCCGCCGGCTGAAAGTAAGTAATTACCGAGTCGACAGGCTACAAGCGGGCGTACGTAATTGCTAAGAATTTACGACGCCACCGTGGACGATTAATCGAGCAAAAGGAGGAATGTAGCCGCGGGGGGATCGTGCGCTCGAATTTAAAGGCGGTCGCTATTCGATTTGGCTGGCCAGTTTCGACGATTTCTTGGAAAACGATCGTATCGAGGCGAATAAGCGTAGCGACCTGTAACGACACAGCGGAAAATTAATAACGCGATCGAAACGCCGATAAGCGTCTCCTTTTCCTGTGAAATCTCGAGGGAAGGGCAAAGGAGAGATAACGAATCTTAACTGTCTTAACGCGAATCTGTGATTTCTTAGGGTAAGTAGGGACAAATTAATTGCTCTTCCTCGAACAAAATGCTCTCAGATTTACTATCTCGTAAAAGATTAAAAATTGTCGTCGATTCTCATCGATCACATCCGTTTTTATCTTTCTCGTTGTTCGTACGATTCGATGCTTGCGAATAAAACGTGGAAGACGCGATTGTTCGCCGGGTATAATCTATTTTTTCCTCTCGTTTGTCGTTTCGTTGTTTCGTTCTCGACCGCGTACACGACCGCGTAAGAAGACAATCGGCGGTGTCGAGTGTACGCGCGATTCCACGAACAAGCTTAATTAAGTAAAACAAGTAACTGTATCAATTAGGGACACGCTTTGGCCGATTGTTCCGTCCGACGAGAATATTTTGTGATTTATAATCGTTCAAGACCGTTACCTTTCTCTTCTCGCGACGAGGTATATCGCGGCGAAGGAAGAGAAAGAGAAGGAGAGGCGAACGCGAGAACCGCGACGAACCGAGTCGAAGAGAAGGGACGAGATAAAATCGTCGATTCTAATTCCACGCGATGCGCGCCTAACTGTATGCAATAACTGTGGCACAAGGTGAACAATCTTTGTCGACTTTAATGCGACTTTAACGACAGCCGCTCGCACCGTTACCGGTATAGGAATTTCCTGAGAATCAGTCGACAGAGAATTATTGTTTTCCCGCGGATTACACGTTGCAGCTTAATACCGTATCCTGGGTTCGTCGTTGCCGCGCAGATTCATCGCGTCAACTAACGTTTCGGAACGGGTTTCCGGCTTAAAAGCCTCGCGGTAGGCGTGCGCTATCTGGATCCGTGACGATTGAAGAGTTTGCCGTTTAGATTTACGTCTCTGCGAGACGAATCGCGTCCAACTTGTACGGACACCGTTGTATGCGCGATAAACGCGTCATTTTTGCAGACGTGTCTATCAGACGTCGCGTTTCCGCCTTCGAACGAGACTGTGAGAAGGTTAACGCGTACGGAATGACAAAAAGAATCACGTTCTTTTTATATCTGTAGATTTATTCTTCGACGGTGCGTGTTTTCTTAAAACCGTCGCGTTCGCATCTCAGCCGTATCGCGTTCGTTTAAAAAAGACGCAACCGTAACATCGAATTACGATACACGTGCGTATCTTCGAATCGCTGTTCCAACAAGCGTAAAAGCAGACTCGTTCGAAAAGGATCGGCTGGCCTAACGAAAGAATTTTAGCCGAATCGCTGGTTCGTTCCTTGCCCCGGCAGGGCTCTCGCTTCTCCTCTTTCTCCTCGATTTTACGACGAGCTCCACCCCATCGTCTAGAGGCTGTTTATCATGGTGAGGAACTTTTATCGACCTTATTTTCATTAGGAGGAAAAAAACGAGGCAGGTCTGCCGACCTCGCAACGTATAATTTAGGAGCGATCGAATCTGCGCGGAACAGGGCCCACTAACGTGTTCTATCTTTCGCATGACGATCCTGGGAAGGAGCGTCGTTCGGTATAATTTTATGTTTGACTATCGAAGCACCGAACATCGAGCGCGCAACTTTCGTTCCTGGGCTCGCTATTAATATTCAACGAACGACGCGACCGGTCCCTCTGCTTGGCTGCTTCTTACACGACGAGTCGCGTCCGTGGCAAATTAAATCACGGTTACATCGATACAAACAGAGATATTGACCGACTTAGACCGTTCCGTATCTGTAAAGTTGCATCTGCCTGAATTTCATTAATTATAACGCTAAATGGAACGGGAGAGACTGGATCGCACACTCGACCGCGTGGTAGTATTCTCGGTCGTTGTGCAACCGTAAAGGGAGGCTGATACTCTTCCAATACCGTTAAAAGCAAGCAGACGCAACTTCGAGCGTCCCGTTCCCTTTTCCATGGTAAACCTCTGATCGCCGACGCTTCGACGTGGCAAAAATTCTAATCTCTCGTCGAATCTTCGAACTCGCCACGCCTTCCCATAATTTATGGATAATAGAAAGAGAGGATGATCGATACGAATTTTTTGTTCATATCCATATCTAATTAACGCTACCGAATTTATCGATCACGATCGTGCCGTGACTCTGCGTTATCGACCGACGTACGAACGAAACGTCGTACTTACGGTTGGACGAAAATCGCACAGCTATAGCGACGATCGACGAATCTGTGCAATTTTTCTGAAACCTATGGTTGTCGCTCGAAGCGAAGGAATTGAGGCGAAGCGTCAGCGAAGAGTGACAACTGCAAATCGACGCTTCGAGTTTAACGGTAAATCGCGTAACAAATCGAACGGCCGCGACCGATGAGAAATGGTCAATGAAACGCGGCACGACTAGTTTGGTAACTCGAATGGTTACCCGATTAAAACCGTTGTTCGGTCAACTTTTGCTCGACCTAATTCCAACTGACCCTGTACGAAGTTCAAGGCGAATTTCGGGACGAAAGTGGGCCTTCCCTTCTCTTGCCGGCGAAATACCATCGAGCCAGTAGAACCGCCGCAAAAGGAAGTAACCTTTCTCGATTGTTCTCCTGCCGCGAAAAGGTCACGAACCTGAGTCGGTATATAACAAGTTCTCCATCACCCAAATAGATCGTAAATAACGTATCTACATACGTAATAATTATTTTATTACGCTGTCTTATCAGTAAATCCATCACGGGGTTCCTTTCGCCAGACAACGCTCGCGAATTTCTATTCGCTGAATTTAAATGCCATTAAAAATGGCATAGAGACTGCTGAAATCGCTTGTGTATTCGTTTTCAATCGCCGTATCATCCAATTCGAAGGCAAGCGCAAAAGATGCGTGACGAAATAATGAAAATATATAGCGTACGATACGAGAAAAGTGCAAGTTACGATCGTGGAAAGGGAATGAAATACAAATTATTAAAGATTGTTAACCATTTCCAATTCGATGGCCAAGAATATTACGTGGATAGTTGATTTTATGTGCACGTGAGATCGCGCGCGTTATTACGATAATTTCCATAGAGTGGCGATTCTTCCGCGAGCTGGCCGTGTCCGCGAATAGAAGAGGAGAATCCGCCTCGGGGATCGCATGAACTTGACACCGAGATTGCTTGTCTACCCTCGGCCGTCAGTCGTCGACCACCCAGATGGAGCAGTCTATTAGCTCTTAACTACGCGATTATTTTCAAGGAAGGTTCGTTTCGTTAAAAACGATCGGATCGACTGGTTTGTTCAATTGCGTAGCTTGCCACAATTTCAGAGAGGATCGTTAAACGAAGCATTACCTTGATCATATAAAACGCTCTCGTGGGCTACTCGTGTTTGCCATAGTCGCTTGGATTCCCCTCGTCTTCGCCACGGAGTAGAGCACGACGGTACCTACGGTTAGACACTCCTCCTCGAGATTCGTTCCATTTTCTGTTTGTAACGCCGAATCTTGTTCGTCGAATGTAACGGTCAACTGTTTTAATAATTGCCGTTTCCTGCGATCGCGAAACGAACGAAAGAAAAGGCATCGATGGAGAAAGGAGACGAGGCTCCCAACGTTTTCTCCTCCTTTCGACTCTAGTGTCGTGCTTGTCTTCGCTTAACGGTATAAACTTCCTCGAAACGAGGTCGAAACCGAGCGTTCGAAAAATCTTGCAATTGCGCAACCACGCTTGGGTCTCTAGCGATTAATCGTTTCGTGAACACCCAATCGCATCCATCGACTCATAATAAATCGGCGTATTTTCTTTCCGCGCGATCAACCGCCGCGTACCGTTAGCTTCTTCTTTCCGATTCTTTCCAAGAAACTGCAGTTCTCCGTGCAGAGTTTTAGATTCGTGGAAAAGAATCGTTCCGGTCATCCATTCTATCTCTTAACGTCAGTTAACGTCCGCGTTTCACAGCTACCTATATCCTGTTCTTTATCTCGCGCGGATAATTCTTCGGAGAAATTTCTTCGGTCAACTCTTTCGCAGCTATCGACGCATGTGTTACGCCGCATTAACTATATTCTTCTCTCCACTTCTTCTTCGCGTTTTTATCTTTTACAGATGTGTCCTTTCTTTGGGATATTTCATTCGTAAAAATCGTAGGATACGCAAAAGATAATAAAATTATATTCGATACTAAAGGCAAATATTGAAATATAGTACTTATTTGGGATTATACAGGCTCGAGAAGAATAGCTGAATCGATACTATGATGAAGTATACTTTGTTTCCGTTTGACGCATGTCTAGCTCTATTCATGGATATACTGCGTCATACTAACGTTGTCCAATATTACCGAGGCAACAGGTGTATCTTTATTTTCATGCGGCTTTAAAAACCACGCAGTATATAGTCATACTCTAAACATCTTTATGGATGAACAGACTTCTGAGAAAACACTCTTGCCCGCGACGTGCAACATAACGAGAGAGTGCTTCAAGGACAAGGCGATGACTCGTTCGCGGCGCGCGGGATGCTCCAAAGAAAATGTGTTAATCTCTCAAGCGTTTTGCCGGTATACCGTTCTAACGGACTCGAACTTCGCAAGTACGTCACGTTTGCTCGTTCTTCGCAGAAACATTAAGATCGTTACTGTGAAAACAGCGACGGTGACGTGTCTCGAAGGTAAACAACGTGCAACGTGGATCCTTCGTCGCGATAATGAAGCCGGTAACCCTATGATCCGATTCGAGACGCGGAAACATCGAAACTGGCTTCTGCCGTTTTTGTCGATTTTGCACACCCGTCGATCCACTAATCGTTTAACGAAGCAATTAGACGATTCGAGTCCCCGAACGAATCCCAAAGGACTCGATGCCTCGCAATATTCGTTTCCTCGTTGATTCTACCCTTTCGATGGCATGGAAATTCTACGAGCTTACTATTCGTGGTATTCGATTGACGAGTCTCCCAAGTTGCTTCGAGTAGCGATACATCGACGTTCTACATAATAAATGTATATAGGGAATGTGGTTATGCTCGTAAATCGACGAAGAAGAAAATGTAGCGTAAATAGTTAATCCAAACAGAGAAACGAAATCCTTAATTATAAAAGGCGACGTTCAACTGGGCGGACTCGGTTGCCCTTTAATTTGGTGTTCACCGCGAATGGATACGGAACGGGATGCCTAGGGAATGAGGATGTTTGTTCACAATAGCGAGCATGGTTGCTCGTGGCTGGCGAAGGTACGTAGCGCGCCTGCGGATTGATTACAAGGTATGCAGCCCTGCTTACAGCGGGCCGCTGTTGCTTTACCACGCAGCTACGAAAGAGTAATAAGGCAAGCGATTTTGGTTCAGAATTGCCACGTCCTACGTAATTCTATTTAACCGCTGTCCACGAAATGGATGCAATCGACTGGATTCTGTCGACACGATGACGCGATTCATGAAATGTAACCGTAAACGACGAACATTTAAAATTGCGAAACATACGTACGTGTAACCAATGCCATCTTCTTTTCGTATAATTTTATAGTCTTCTTTTTGCACAAAAATAATCGTTTATTTGTCGAATACGAAAGTAAAGGACAATAACGACGAATAGACCAAAGAACAGTTAATTCGGTATTGTATCTTTCAATTTCGATGAAGAGAATCGGTTTCCGCGCGCCATTGAACACGCAGAAAGCAATGATCGGTAGTAAACGAATCGTTCTACCATCGGTTCAGCTCATCCTCGGCAGAGAGGAACGAATGACAGGGAACGGAGCGAATGAAATGACAGAAAGAAACGAAAAAGGGCGAAAAGTTTATTTGAAAGTTCTTCTACCCCGGAGCTGGACGTGCCGGTCTTGCCAGACGATCCCTCGACTGTTCTGCAATTTCACGGCTGATATCGGGTATTACGAACCGTTTGCTCGTTTTTATTCCTTTCCCGAGATGATAACGAATATGCAGGATTTTTTCTGACATTGAAACAAAAATCTCGCGATGAACCGGGAAACATCGAAAATCCGTAGTTAGCGAACGAACCGCAGAAATCGACATGTTCTTGACTCTCGTCTAGTTCGATGCTTTCTTGGTTTTTCATTCGCGTTTCTTCTAATTAACTCTTTCTTATGGACTCGATCTTCGCTCGCGTTCGACGAAACAGATCGACGATAGGAAAGATCGAAACACGTAACAGCGAACTCGTCTTCGCGATACTTGGATCGATTAGGGGGCGTTAAACTCGTTTTCTCTTCGTCAGACACGTCGAAAGCGCGTGGCTTGTCAGATTCTTGTTTAAACAAAAACTAGACGCGCCGAACCACGAGAGGCACGTCGAATGGTGCCCTTTGATTTCGAACGATCGCCGCATCCGCCATTCGTGCTGCACGCACGCGGTGGTGCACGCGTTGATCAGCGCCGCGGAACAAGCGTACCATGGTTCGTGCTTCTTCCACGTACTCCGTGCGAGCTTCGTCAACCATCCAGTTCATTAACTCTAAATGATTTCTCGTTCCATAGCGCACGAGTCGAGCGTAATTGCGTAAAAGCTATCACGGGTAATAGGAAGACAGACTCGCTCCTTCCCATCGTCTTTGAGAACCAGGATATATCGAATTTACCAGTCAGCCCCTTCTTTTCTTCCTTTTTCCATGCGCGACTGCTTTACAAACCTCGAGTGGTTTACAAAAAGGAACCGAGCAGTCTCGCAAAGCAACCTTCGCTTAAAAAGAACGCGTAATGTTGATATCGGATAACCTCGCTCCTCGTTTAACTCGATATTGCGAGTAATATCGAAGTTAACAACTAAATCCAGGATATTTAACCTCGGTCGTGTTGTCTGACCTGGCTCATGGCTATATTCCCGAACTTTATCAACGAAATTGCCAGCAATTTCGTTCTTTTAGTACGTATCGTGTTCTTCGTGCTTCGAGGATAACATAATACGTACGCTTTGACGAAGACGAGAAACATACCGAACAAGGTGGAGTCGCGTGGCCAACGTTTCTGCGGCTTTCGAGTTACGTAAACGCAATCACGATTACCTCCGAGTCTCGTAAGCACGGTGAAAGTACATCTTCCATCTTCCACTCGACACTGACCCGCTTTTTCAGCGACCGTGAAACAGACTCCTGAAACTTTCTTTACGCGAGCTCGTGCGGTTTTGTACGATGATCCTGAAAGCTGATGAAAAGGAATTCGCGGCGCCTGAGATTATGATTACACCGTGATGAGCGTTCCGACGAACTCGGCACGTCGTATCGATATGTAGACGTATTTGAATGTGTGCATTTCGGCCTTCGGATTCGTCAAGACGTGCAGCTACCGTTAGCATTAGTCCAAGTCGAAAATCCACGCTTTAGCGTCGTTTCTCATTTTCCTTCCGACTCGATCGACTCTAGCTCTTTATCGATATTTATCGATTCAAGTGTCCAGATTATGTTAAGTATGTCGTAAAAATTAGTAGGTATCCATCGACGATCTCAATGGTCAATCAACATCGCTAGATATATTTCAATGACCGTGGAAGAGAAACGAAGATAATTACTCGAGCTGATAAACGAGCCAGTCATCGTATCGTCGTCGTGAGTCGAGATCAACCGGTAGGTTAATCGCGTAGTTTAAACGTTATGCAGGCGAACACGGTTGAAACGTCGAGAGAAACTGGATTCCGAGACCATTCCCGCCGATACGTCCGAGTCTCTCGAGCTTGACTAATTGATCGGCGCTCGTTGCACACTTCCTTATGCCGAGTAATCTACGCTTATCCGCAGCCGTTTAACTCGAATTATGCAAAAGTCCGGCCGGCTCGCAAATCATCGAACAACGAGCTCGCCGAGAAAATTACATGGCCAACTACGAAATCATACGCGATTTCCTTTACTGCCGGGTCATCACTTATCGCCTGGCGAGCATTCCCATGGACGTTCGATTACAGGCTGTTTCGCGGCACGTGGGAGCCGCTTCGAATATGCTTTCACAAAGTAAAACGAATCCATGAAATTCTTAAACATTCTAAACGATCGGAAGATTATCTTTCGAACGAAACTTCGCGCCTCTTCTAACACCCTGGATGTAGACTTTCCTACGAGCATCGACGCGCATGGGGTTACGAATAACGATTGCTTCTCTTAATAGCAAATCGAGATAGAAATTTCAACGAAAAGTCCTCCCTCGACCAATTCTTTGTAGTTCGTTAAAGCGTTCCGTTTGTACGACGAAGACGAAGGTCCGCAATTGCCGTGAAATCTTTAAATATCGTATATTACGAAAGGAATAGCTTCGACATCCTGAACATAGATTATCCTACAAGCACACACGCGCATACCGTTGTAGACAACGTTGCGTTGCTTGCCTTGATGCCAAATTGAGATAAAAATTTCTTCAAAGTGTTCCGTCTCGAAAAATTCTTCGTGGTTCGTTAAAGAATTCCACCCACGCGACGAAGAAAGGAGAGAAGAGGGAACGACGAGCAGTCGACTCGATGCCCGTGCATCGTCGTCGGCGAACATCCTAGGGAGAATCATTAGTTTCGAATCTCGGCAGTGTCGGGACTGGAATAGCGAATTTAAAAGAACTCCACCGAACAAGCAGTTTCGTGTAACCAAGATCCACGAATGACTCTCCCTGGTGGATCCTTTCGTTCTTCTCGCGTTCCGAGCTGCATTCTTCCTCCTTGTTCGCCGGCTTGGGCATCCTTGTCACGGAGCTCGGTGTTGCGGTAGATCGTGTCCTTGAGCGGTACATCTCCAGCTCTTCCTCGGGCTCCTTTTTCCTTCCTCGTGTTCTTTTTCTACCGCCGGCTGCCGGCGTTGCTTCGTGGCGGGTTTCTTTCGCTCGCCTATTCCTGGCCGCTCCATTTGCATGGAGCGCAACAAGAAGAAGACAAAAGGAAAGAGAGAGAGAGAAATAGTGGGGGGCGAGGGAGAAGAAGAAGCAGAAGAAACAGGAGGTGGAGGCAACGGAGAAAAGTCGAGAGATCCGCTTAGACGGCTGGAAAAATCGCGGAACACGAAAGCGAGCCGCTCGTGCATCGAGGGAAGAAGACAAAATGTCGCGGGCGATGGTTTTACATGGTCGTGGCTACGTAATATCTCCCGGCCGGCTGCACGACCGGATGCTGCGTCTCCGGCTCCGAGTTGCCTCGTTTCGCGGCCGAACACCGTGTCTTGAATTTGCAACCGGCGTTTCCTGCGCGCTCCGAGCCATCTGATAAGCCGCCCTCCGCCTCCAACTCCATCCTCTGCTCGTTTGCTTCTGCTTTTTACAAGATCGTGCCCTTCGACTCTTCTTACTCCGTGCGCAGGTCCAGCCGCCGCGACCACACCGCGGCTACCGATCATGCCGCCAATAATCTATAGCTGCCTCGCGACTCGTCGCAACTATACGATTCCACCAAAGGCATCGACTCGTTCCGCGACACACGTTCCACGGCGACAGAACCAACGGCACAAACTCGACAGCCACCCTTGCAGTCACACCGCTGCAAACACCGTCATGGACTTTTACCTCGCGCCGTTCGCCTACCAGAGTCACGTTAGGTCGCGACAGTGGCACCGATCTAACGGACCACCCGCGGTCGTCTCGCTTGCAATTCCACATATTATACCTACTATTGTACATCTACGTAGCAACCCTTTACAAGCAACGGCTCTCGCTTGCGGTTCCTCGTCCGGCCAGGCTGCGTACCATTGTCCTATCGCCAACATCCGCAACTTCTAGCTGTATAACGGAGTCCCCTGGTGTTCTTCTTCGGTCGTTGCGAAGTAAGTAGTAGTACGAATCCCCGCAGACCGCTTTCTTGACGCGTATCGCGTGCTCGACCCACGAAGCGTTCTCGGTAGGTCGATCAGAGGCATCGAATTTCATTTCAAAGCACGTCATACTTTTTCACGGAATGCGCGCGTTTATTGCTGCCATTTTGAATCATATAAATACTTCTATCAGTAGCGATGACATTCACCGTCAGTTGCAGTTAGTTGTCCATTGAAAATTCAACAGATTCCCGGTAATCCCGTGGATTGCATCGCGAAGCGTTCCGAAGGTGCAGTCACGCGATGTATAGCGCCATTTCGATTCGCTACGTTGATAGGCTACTTTATCCGGGCGGCGACCATTTCCGCGCGAACATCCATTCGTCGACTAAACACAGTAATCGAAGGGAAGAGGACGATCCAAAACGGAATCGACTCGCCACCACCTTCCACCAGCTTCTTCGAACGATAAGACAGACCTTCGACAACTGCCAATTTACTTGATTCTCCAACGAAGAACGATCTTGTCTCTTAGCTCCTTTCCGCGCCAAGGAATCGGGGAAACGCTTCATCGAGCTCTGAAATCACGCGATTCGAATCGTCGATAATAAGCACAGCCAAAGTACCGATCGCTCGCGTGGAATCTGACGGAAGAAATCGATGGAAACTCGCCAACTTTGCGAATCGATTCCACGATTTGCCATTCCTAGGATGCAAGTCTACCACAGATCTACGAGAGATTTATGCGCTCGATGATTCTGTTTGTGCATCGAGGCGTGACGAAAGTCGTAGAATATGGAAGAAAGACTCGTTCGTCGTGGAATCGCGGTTTCTAGCCCGATACGTTGCCTGGTTCGTCCTTGGCAGTCGATCGGAGGGCTATCGGAGGTTCGCTTAGAGAGAGTGACGTGTTTTGTGCGATTGAAATATTACGGCGTTCAGCGGGACGCTCTCGAGGATCGTTTGGAGGAGAACGAAGCTAGTCTTGGCGCACAGCGTTCACCGCGATGATTAAATTTACATGAAAAAGGAAAAGCCCGAAGCTGGCAGGCCGACGTCTCTGCCTCGCGGATGTTACGTCGGCGTTGACGTGGCACCGTGAAGAGGAGCTGACAAGCTGGAATAGAGTTCTCATCCGTGGATCCTGGCCGGTTCGACGAGCGTTCACCTTTCAAAGTCGATTCTCGTTTCTGTTGTCGACCCGAGGAGTAGCTCGATCGCGTTGCCCCCTTCCAATTAAAGCGTTTTCTCGTTAATGACCGCGCGCTCCCGTCGCCCTATCGAATAAATCAAGCGAACGCGCGACCCCGAATAACATTCGTGGCAAAAAGTCGACAGCGCGCAACGCTACGAGCGCGTTCGATTAAAATCATAATTAACGCAGAAGCGGCAGGGTCTATTCGCGGAACGAAAGATAATCGGACGTGGATCGAGGTCGAGGCGGACGATAGCGCTAATCCGACGATCTTGAGTAAATTCGAAGGCGTAGATCGAAGCGAAGAGGTCGCGGTCGCGCTGCCCCCTCGTATTATTATTCCCGCCGTACGAGAGCGCGCAAGGGAAGCGAAGGGCTTCTTCTCTACCGGGACGAGGTCGTTGCTCCGTGCATCTCTCACCGGCAGAAGGTATAATCATATTTCTTACCGCGTCCCCTTCGTCTATCGACTCCCCTTCGTCCGTCCACTCTTATTTCGTTTACACCGTCTCGCGTGTCTCGAAACGGCCATGAAGACAACTACGATGCAACCGCTAATTACTTCGAAGATTTATCGAGATCAGTTCCCGCGCCTGTGTACCTTCGCCGGATCGATCGTTATCACCGAGCCTTGTGCTTCTCCGTCGGACAACGTTCTCCTCGCGACAAAATCGATCGTGGTCTGGACTTTGCGCGAACGAAGAGTAATTTCTCCAGTTCCAGACGGACGTCGCAAGGTCGATTGTCAAAGCGATGTCAGGACGAAGATCTTACGGTACGGTTCGTTAATTCCTAGGTGTCTACTCGCGGAGGAACTATCGGAATTAGAACGTGTTGGTTCCTGCGGGCGTGCGTGATATAACCAACTATATACGACCGTATAGCTCGCCGCGTTCTTTCTCACGGAAGACGAACCCAGATTCCAGAGACGGAACGCTCGATTTATACGATCGACGAAACGGCGGAAAAATCATGGAACTTGGTTCGCGGAGATCGCGACCGTACAGAAGAGCTTCCGTGGAACGAGATCCATTGCACGGTGGAGGATCGAGGCAGCCAGCTCGGCACCGATTTACGTGCCTTCATTGTTTATGAATCTCTTATTCTCCGAAAGGAAATCGCTGCTCGACCGCTCTACCCCCTCCGTCCATCGTCTCATTATTTATGAATCTACTCGCGAGCTACCGTTCGCCGCGGTGCTCGTCGAGATGCACTCGTAAATCAGATCGTTGAAGTTGACCGTTGCAGGGATCGCGGCGTGATAACCCTGCGAATGCCGGGCAAGCCAGGCCAGGCATCCCTCTTCGATCGATGCGATCGCTCCGAAGCTACAGCTACCGACTCTATGTCACTGACCATAATATTCTCGTCGACCGTTTACGATCCGCGCCGAATGGGCGTCCATAGGAAATGGTCCGCGTCGTTAAAAGGAAAATTGAATACTCGCCCAGATGGTTGGCGGAATGGCTGTTGGGATGTGTTCTGTTGCTGCGGAGGGACGCGAGAGGGCGCCACGATTTACGAGCGAACACATCGTCTTCCCGTTTGACCCGCACCTACGTAACTTCCATCCATGACTCTCGACGATGAATTTGTTTATCGCGATCGGCGTAGATCCGATCTTTACGCTGACGCGAACGTTCGTTCGCGAAGAGAGGCTGCGTGTCGTGACGGAAAACGCGTTCGTGGTCCAAGCGGTCTTGAGCGAGGACCGAGTCCCGGTTCGGGCTCAGGGCTCGCTATCGGCGAGGATCTACCACCGAGTAAAATATGTAAATGACGTAGACCCTGCCGGAAACGACGGGTGGGGCGAAATTAGCCGACGGAAACGATAGTATCGCGGTTTTTAATCTGCCACGCACTATCCTCCGCGAATTCCCTTTCGCCTTCGAGCATGCGTTTCCACGGAACGCGAACAACGAACGAGCCCGCTAATCCGCGCTGCTTCGCGCCTCGCTCTTGACCCGTAATTGCACCCCATATTTCGGACATGTTAAACGAATCGATCAATTGTACGAGGTGCTGATGAATTTGTGGGTGTCTTTCGAAGGATCGATTCTAGACGCGAAAACTAAAAGTTGGGCAAAAATATACGTCGAGGCTTCTCTCTCGATCGAATTTAAAGATATACGTGTAAGGATATATAAGGGCGAAGCTCAGGTAACTTGCGAACGTGCGAGTGTCTTGCGCCAATGTTGCTGCGCTGCTACGAATAAATTATCGAAACGTACCGTGAAATGACCGAACGTACGATTGGAAAAAAGGGTCGATGTAAAATCGATGGACTCGGGGGACTCGTTAGCGAGAAGGCCATCGTGCGGCGATCGCTGTGCGAGAAAGACTACGCGGAAAGACCATGGACGACCATTAATCTAAAGAACGGAGACGTTGCAAGGAGCATAAATCTGCATGTTGCAGTAGCTGTGCTCGCGCAGCATCTTCCCGCTATCTGTCCAGGACGCAGGATCGCGAGATCGCGATCGTACGCTCCAAGACTTTATCTCGATGCGCGAACTAGATTTATCCGGCTAATGTTGGCCCTGTAGTTCTGCCCCGCCGTTTTACACCGCCGTTTTACATCGCCGTTTTACCACGTCGAATGGAGACCGCTGAAAATCGTTCGAATTACGTGGGAATACCTAGCGATGGAGAAACGATGCTCAAAAATCTTCGAAAATAATCCCGTGAGCAATTTTCTCGAGGCACGTCTCCGCACCGTTACCATCCGCGTAATTTGTCGGTAATAGGCGGTAGATAACCGTCGATCGACACACTTTTGGCGGTGCGGCTACGACTAGTTGGGACGGGAAATAGATACAGAGTGCTTAGGATCAATTTCGAGTCAAAGACCTCGAGAAGCAACTGTGTGGATTATTCTATACTCTGTTAGATCGTGTCGCATCGCGTCAGGTCGTTTTATACTCTAGCTTTTTCGGCCTACGATCCCTACGAAAGATATTCCTACACCGTCGTATTTATTATTGTGCTATTTACGTACCGATCAATTAGGTCCAAGTATATTAAATTACGTATCGATTCTTAGTACTTTCGTACGATTATAAAAGTCTGATACTGTAGCGGCACACGAGCTAGAGGACAGTTCGAGCAACGTTGTTGTCTTACCTCGGAGTATCAACATCGTTAGGACATACATACTGTAATAATAAGTAAACTGCGGGCAAAAACAATGTCGCCGCTGCGTGTAAAACGGTCTAACAAAGGCGAATGGAAATTTACCGGTACCCCATCGACCAGTAGAGATAAACGAACGTGATAGTAAGGTGACGAGTTTATCAGTCTCAATCTCGTGCGATCTTATTAGCGATTTATACACAATCTTTGGCGTATTTAATAATTATTTGTTAATTATTTTAAATACACTTGACGGTTTTAACATCGAGTCATCCCGTCGTTTAAAACCAACGACCAACCATCCTCCACGATACTATGAAAATGAAACGTAGAATCGAATAAAAAGATGCTTCCTCTTCTCTTTTCCGCGAAACGGTAGCACGGACTGTGAAAGTTAAATCGCAAATCGCGATGGTTCAATGGACGGAATAAAAATGCATGCGACGATTCGCATGTAAACGATTCGACAGACGTTCATTTTCGGTACCGTGAACGGGAAGGTGTGCCGGGTAATTGATTCTACACGGAACCCAGAGATCCCATCGCGTAATGGCGCGGACGGATCGCCGCGAGTGCTCCGCATAATTCCCCGAGAACAGGCGATCGTGACTTTGTAATTAACCACCGCCAAGAAGTAGCCGATTCTAATAAATACCGTGATCCGCGCTCTTATCTCGTCTAATGATTAACAATTTACCGGAATCGCTGGATTTAATTAAAACGACATGGAACGCCGACCCCTGTTCCTGCGTCTCAGCGGCGGTCTCGCGAACGCGTCCTCAGGATGCGTGGTGTAGAATGTCGCTCGATTCGACACAGTGCTCCAACTACGGTCTCGGTTACCAACAGCAAAACCGATTAACTCGGAGCTGGACAGTCTGTTCGCGTAGCCTGCCTCAGGCAATTTTCTCGTCCGTTACGAATATCGTCTGCGAAGCATTTTTCAAACGTTCTTCGCGAAGAACGCTGACCATTCTACAAATAGCCATTGCACGTTAAGTCGCTCGATCGAGTCTTTACGCGGTAATCGGTTCGTGTCGATGAAAAATCATTGCTGTCGCCATCGAGAAGAAAAGATTTCGCGGCAACTGTTGGAAGAAACAACTGAAACGAACGATATCGACGACTAAAAATCCTCTTCTCCCAGCGAGGAAATGGTTTTTCGAGAAATTAATTAACGGATTGTTTTACGATCGCGCCAGGCAACGAATAACGCGCTGTCGGGTTCTAAGATGCGCAGGCTATACGCTTAAGCAAGAACCTAATTGGAACTATCTACTCGCGAGAGTAATTGCTTACGGTAGCGGGAGAATGCGAAATTATTAAGCCCGCTTTAAAAGCGCGATGACGCATAGCAACTGGACGTTCTAAACGCAGAAACAAAACGTAGAAAAATGCACATAAGCGCAATTACATTGCTCATTACCGTTCGTCATTCTCGTTCGAAGCTTCGAAAAAATCGCTGGCGAAAGAACACGTCGCTGAGGATGCGCGTCGCTTATGCATGCAAACGTAATCGCCGTTCGTTCGTTTAACGAACGCCAGATAGATAACCGTTTAATTGCCCCTGCTCGAGTTCGCAGGCTTTTTCTGGGTCGAGGGAGGAAACGCGTGGTTGGCGACCTGTTTAGTATCGACGATTCGATCGGTTTCTGTGTTGGGAACGGCCGCTTATTGCTGTTCGAGGGCCACAGATCTCTAAAACTAGTTCGTTACCGGTGGACGAGTTAATAAGGGGGATAGATTCGCTCAGGGCGATCTCGTCGACGTCCCAAGGATACGACGGAGGAACGCCTCCGCGAGAGTCGAGTGCATTTGTTACGAGATCATTGTGCCTAGTCACGAGGCTGGCCACGAGAAAGCCAAGACAAATGGAAATTCGTGCTCTCCCCGGGACGCCAAGGAGGAGGTCATGATTCACGAAGCGATTTCGAGCGAGAAGGAGGAGAAGGCTCGAAGGTAATCCCGGGGACCCATGCCTTTCATAAACAGGATAATTAACTGGCCAGAGCTGCGGCCGGCAACGGTGTCCGAGTCCGGATATCAATTACGCCACTCCGAACTATCGCAGGGCCGATTCTACCGACCGTTTCTGTACGAACGAATCCAGCGCTGAATCCGAGTTGCTAATATATTATTCCGGCCGATGCTATCCGTTTCGATCACTGCCCGATTCGTTACAACGTTTCTTAAGTTTTTCACGCTTTCGTTAATCGACGAGTTGTTAATTAACGAGACGATAATAACAGTTGCTTTTAACGAAACTGTTCGCGAATATTAGCGCGTCGTGTCTCCTTTATTCACCAGACCGAAACAGTTTGTTTCTATTGCTCGTGATTAATAAAAGACAAATTTTTCTACAAATTAACACGATGTTCGGGCGTGGAAGAGTCAAAGAGTTCAAGCTTTTTGGCTACTTGGAATATTATATACCAGTATACCAATAACGTGCAATTTACACATTTTACCAATTAACCGCCACGCTTTTCTTCTTTTCGTGTTTGCTGTTATTCCAGATAAAGTCGTACAATTTTAAGAGACGATATACTTGTTAATCTGTTTAACGTTTGACTTTCTTCGACGTAAAGACAGTACGTTCGCGTTTTGCGCTTCAGTATTCTCTTGCAGGGCCATTTTTCTAAATTGGCTTGGTGCATGTACTTACATACATACCCTTCACATGTTGCGTTCGCCCGTAAATTTACGGAATGTCCGAGACAAAGAACTCTTATTGTTCTCTGTCGAATAATCCGAAATTCGTAAAATCGATGAACAATGGTACGATATTCGTGCTGGAGCGGTCGGTTCTGCTTATCATGGAAACGTAGCCACGATTATGGCCAAGAATATAGCCGAGATAGCGTTTATTAAAGACGATATCCTTCGTAAAAGCGGAGGGCTAAGAACGAAGGGTCCGGAAGCGGCGTCGTTCGCGGAACGAAATACCGGAAGCCACTCTCTATGCTGGCAGGGCCTTGAAAAGCCGTGGAACATCTCGCGAGAACTCGTCGGCCAGGTTTCTCGCTCGTATCGCCGGTAAGGACCGGTTGTGACGTAAAGGTCAGGGATACGTGTGCACACGAAACGACTTTTCCTGCGGGTGGAACGCCAGTTAGGACAATGCGCTCGGAGAAGTTCGCGCGTCTGCTTTCAGCTGTTTCTCCCACCTGCACCTTTCGATCTTTCTTTCGTCCTTTAACGATAAAACGTATAACTATACGAGTTCGCGAAAGATCAGAGGAGCCGCCACGCGAAAGCGTCGAAAGCTGACACTGCGAAAATACATTTCTTGATCCCTCCAAATGAGAATAGGATAGAAGCCAATTTATGATTCCTCGTTCGTATATCAGGAATTTATGTTCGAATTACCGAATTCTATCGATCGGAATTCGTTAAATCGGGCAATGAGTAAAATTTCATTCGAATAAACCGAGTTCCACCGTGCTTCGTTAGACCAAAGGAACCTTGCCTCTCCGATAGGAAATCGAAGTTATATGTCTCGGAGCGCTGCCACATGTGGAAGGAAATGTCCCGGTTGTTTGGTGGTGACGTGTTAGGCGACACGTGTGACGTTAGCACTTGGACTGTCCCGTACCCGAGATGAAAGTAACGCAGTGTCGAACGGTAACGCGATAAAGTACCGCGTTCCCCTCGATACCGACGTTCCTAGAAAACCCAGTGTTCTCAGATAACTCGGTAACCAGCCGCGCGCCGGAAGAAAACCGCGCTTCTTCTCTCGGCTTCTTTCGCGGCGACCGCAACGAGAACATTAATCTTCGTAACAGTGCATCAACCCGTCCGCCGAGAGAAACACGCGCATTCCTTGTTGTTAGCGGGTGCAACTTCGCAACGCTCGCAACTTTATCGCAAACGTCAGAAAGAAATTCGCGAATCTGCAAAATCAAATACGTATCTTCGAGTCGTAGGCGACACGTTCGATGCGATTTCTACGTACAATAATCGTTAATTCCGACAAACGGCTAACGACGTCGTTTCGACCAATATAGACAGATTCTTACGAGTATGTGCGATTCGATGGTTCGTACGTCAGCACACGGGCAATTCGCCGGTACGCGTACCCACTGCAACCATAGTCTAAAACGTGTGTACAACGAAGAGATTGAAATCGATTGCACCGAAGCTCGAAACCCGTCGTCACGGGGCGGTCTGGGGGAGGAGACAAGAAAGAAACGAAGAAGAGGAGAAGGTGGGGATCCAGGCTGAACCTTTGACCTCGGTGCAAGACACGACAAAGCTCTCCTCCTCTGTTACACGGTCCTCGGCTATTGCAGGCTCGATGACCTCGAACCGAGGCTACGAAACACCAAAGCCTAGACTCCATCGTCCGAGGTCCTAACGCGCCGTTATCGCGTTACGTTCGTTTCAGCTCGAGCAATCTCGCGTCATTTACGTGCTGCCGCAATTACTAGAGGGCACGTCGCACGACATTGAAACGTGTACACCGAATCCCTTGGATTTTAGCGAAGACGAACCAACGACTCGCGTTTCGATCGCGCTTCGAACGAAGATAACCGACGGATGAACCACGGGTGAACGAACCAGCTGCTCGCTCGAGGCAATAACCACGTTTCGAACGATCGTTCGAGGAGGAAACGAGTCGGTTGATTTTGGAAGGATCTAACCAACACGCGGGAAACGAAAATGAACGGCGATCGGCGTAATGACCGGTCTCGAAGCAGGATTTACGTGTTCTCGAAGCAGGATTCCGGAGATCGAGAGAGAAGAAGAAGCTAGAACAAACCTGCGAAATGGCGAGCCTTACACGGCAGCCTACTGTAAGTATCGCTGGATCGCTCAATCGACCGGCAGGAAAAACGAGGATCAAGTGGAAGGGGGAGGCGAACGATCTTGGACGCGCTATCCTCGCACGAAGATGAAGAAAGAGAAACAGAGGGAAATAGAAGAGGAAGGGAAGAGAAGCTGGGTAGATACAGGAGAGAAGAAATAGGGAGGTGGAAAGGGAGCAAAAACCGAGAGAAAGAAGAAATCCAGGAAGCAGTCAGTTGTTGAAACACGAGCAAAAGGTACACGGGAAGAGCCGGTGACTTGCGTGCTTCCCGACCAGCTTGCACGGGCGAATTACTCGACCGACGCCAGCAATCTTGAACGACTTCCTCGAGCTGAGATCGTCTCTTAACACTTTTATGAACGGACTCGCTCGACGAGCGGCTATCGACTTCCAACGATTTATTCTTCGCTGGATTGATTTACGAACGCTGTACGGCTGCCGTGGAAAACGAGTTATCGGGAACCTCTCACCTCTCGCCTTTTACCTCTTATCTCTTATCTCTCGCCCCCTCTAGCCTACGCCATCGACGTTCTGCCAGTACAAAAGGCTAGAAAACAAAAAGAGATCGCGAGGCAAACCGACTGCGTTACGCGCTACGGCGGTAAACGAATTTCAAATTCACGCCATCGATTAGATGCTCGTTTGACTCGTCTTGGAACGAGCGGAACTTCGCTTGGTGAACTATTTTAAACGCGCAAACGTTTCATTACTCTGTCTGTCCCTGTTACACGCGCGCAACATTCGTTAAACGACTCGCATAGGAGCGGAGCCACCTTGGGAACGAAGGACGAGCACGAGAGAATCGAGCTGAGCGCGAGGGGGTAATTGCGCTTCTAACCGATATCCATTGCTTCTGTTCCAGATGGGCTCGTCCGCGATCGGTACGATGGCAACTGTGGTCGCTGGCGTCGCGCTGTTGGCTTTCGCCACTGTCGCTCACGCTGCTCTAGGTAAGTACACCTATACCTCTGTTAGTCCCTTGAAAGTACCGAACGAGATGCTCGAGAACCACTTGTAAACAAGTAATTCCAGTTACGCCGTTCCTTGCAACCTTTTCAAAGGAGTCGCGTTCACGTTTCAGCTAGGACAGCGTTCGAGAAGCTGACAGACTACGATTACCGCGGAACGACGTACTACAGCGTGAGGAACCTGTCTTTGTACGAGTGTCAGGGCTGGTGCCGCGAGGAGTCCGAGTGTCAGGCGGCGGCGTTCTCGTTCGTCGTAAATCCTTTGGCGCCGATGCAGGACACTCTGTGCCAGCTGCAGAACGAGACAGCGGCAACGAATCCCGCCGCACAACCGCAGAGAGCTGCGAACATGTACTACATGACGAAGCTTCAGATCAGATCAGGTGAGCGGACTCGACCAACAACACGCTTCGAAAGTTCGCAACGCGAGATCGATCGAACACGGCCGAGAGAACGGCTGCTAAATGCTATTAGGAGCATTTTTTTCGACCAGAGAGTCCACGATGCTCGTGCACCTGTCTAGAAGACTCGACCTTGAGCAGCTGCTACACTCCGGAATAATCGAGCCACAAGCGCGTCTACTTTGATGAATGTTAATATACCGATACCTTCGGCTGTAACTTTCTATCTCGCACCAGACGGTAAACTCTTTCGAGAGGTTGGTGAGAAAACAAAAAAAGCCAACAGGCCATCGAGCTGCAGGTCGAAGTAAAATCTCGCAATAAGCGGCACTGCCGGAAAGGAAACAGACAAAGAGAGGCACCGGGTACGATAATCCGGGTTTAAACGCTAGTGGCAAAGTCGTCTGGGGGCAGGTAGATGCGCAAATAAGCGCGGGTACCGGTAGCCGTTAGATCGCGTTGCACGGTAACCTAACACAATATCATGGAAACAACGATACCAGATCCTTTCTTTGCTAGATTCCGTCTTTTCTTAAACTTCCATCTTTTCAGAATTAAAAATAAAAAAAAAAGGGGGATAAAGTCGAACGAAATTGACAAAAATACAACAAGAAGAACGCGAAATTGAATTTTACTGAAACGTTCCTAACGTCTAAACGTACAGTGCGCTCGTCCATCGTTCGTCGTACTCGAGAAACGAGAGTGGACGAGCTGCCAAACCACTAGACCATAATGCAAAAGCCGCATCCTGCGTGAGCATAGGCGGTCAAATTTTCACCAAGGAAAGGTAAGATTTTACAGAAAGGGCAGGTTAGATGGCAGTAAACCACCTAAAAGATTTATTGGTACCTTTTGGGTAGTACGGAAGATAGCTTAAGTACGGTCGCCGTTGTAAACAGGTACCTGCAGCCACTTCCAAAGTGTCGAAAAGATCCCAGGGGCGTCTAAGAAATCTCTAATATTAGTTTAACGAGCCTGCTGGTACCTCCGATAACGCCAACTATCTGGACACGATCGTAAAATTCACAGCGGCGAGTCCCCGGACACTCTCAACGATACCGTCCAGGTTTGGGCCTGAGTCACGCTCCGAAGGACAATGCACGTGAAATCGTTGGTTTGCTCGAAACGCGCCAACACTTTTCAAGCGCTTCGTCATCCTTACATTACATTGATGATCCTGTTGACAGGATAGAAAATAGGTTAATACAACGAATAGCCTGTGAATGTTAATGCGTATTGATATTTTAGAGAATTTATAACTGGAGAAACCGAACGTAAATAGAGATCTGTTTCGTCTACTAAATATTTTCCTCGCGTCTATAAAGAAAGAAGCGATCGTGGAGCGAAGAAAATTTAATAGCGACTTTTAGTATCGAAACGACACGTTTTTCAGCTGGTAACTTCCGTTCGAAATCCTTCCTCTCTTAAAATAACCGAGAACAGACGAAACAGACCTCCGTCATCGAGGTCTCGACACGTTAAGAATTTGCATGGGCGCGGTCGATCGGCCTCTCGACGACAGGAACTCGAGCGTAAGAACTTGGCTCGTGCAAAATTTTACGCAACGAGCCCCGTTCCGTTCCCGTATCCCAAAGTTTAATTCGAGAAAATAAAGCAACCCGCAACGGCGATTAATTTTAGCGAATTCGCGTGAGTCACAGATAACAGAGTTCAACGTCGGTTCACTCTGTATACAAAATATTTTCAGCGAATAAAAATTACCGCCCGTTTCCTCGTCTCTATCGTCGTACACGCGTTTCAGTCGTCTGAAAATAGCGAGCGACTGAAAACAAGCGGCCGGCGTATTTTTAAACATTCCGACTGTAATATTCGTGGCGCGATTGCAATCAAACTCGTATTTAATTCCTTCCACTCTTGGGAAACCTTTATCGACGAATGATCGGATTACGTAGTCGCAAAGAAGCCAAAAATGAACGAATAAATGAATCAGAAGATGTAAAAAGTCTAAAAAAAAAAAAAAAAAAAAAAAAAAAATGGAACAATTATGTTCAATAGGACGTGACTGTCGAAGAAACGAGGCTAATATATCGACTGGTATATCTCGATGGTCGTCGATCGATCATAGGAAACGAGGAATTCGCTCGACCGTGGTGAATCATCGGTGTCGTGGTGACGCGTCGATTCGTTGGCATCGGTGCCCGGTGTTCGCCGACATTAGCGCCGGTTTCGAGGGCGGAACAAAAGAAATTGGAACGGTCGGCCGGTCCTCGACGAAGTGTATTCTCGTTTCTCGGCTGAAAGTCGCGCGGTCGTGCGTCACGAAGCGGCGGATCGTTCCATCTGCCAAGTCACATGTTCTCCACTCGTGATTTCGGCATCGAGGCAACGCGCGCGCGCTTCAACTCGTGCCCGTCTCGCGGCCGTCACGCTCGCGTGATCGGCCAACCGAGAAATTCGCCACACTTCCTCGGACTGGCCGGATATAGTATAACTGTTCCTCGATCGACGATCCGTGCCCCGAGCGTACGCCTCGCATTCTTTTCGTTTTTCACGCAGCCGTGCTTCCCTCTCAACGAACACGAATTACCATATTTCACGGACGTTGTCCTGTCCTACACGCAACTCCGTATCTGCTTTGGAGTTAAAAATAGGAACAACCTTGAAGTGGCCTTGACTTTCAGAAAATAGTTCGAAAGAGGAATCTCGAGTAATTCGTAGAAATATTATTTACACCGTGCACTGTAGACGCTTTGTTAATAGGACTCTCGAAGTTTGAAATGTCGCAATGTCGAGGATGCCAACGTCGATCGTTTCTCGCGTAGCTACAGGTGTCGATATATGAGGCTCGTGTGGCATACTCGAGGGTTACGTAAGGAAGAACTCCCAGCAGCCTGCATATGCTTCATCAGGTGTGCAAACGTCGCGTCTGCGGTCAGGCGTACGCACGTGCTCTACCTCTCTATAAACAAAAACATTTCGCTCGTTATAAAATTATACAACGACGATATGGCACGAGACGCTGTTGCTCTCGGGTCTCTTTTTAATTTCCTCTACTCGAAATTCGAACGTTCTTAACGTTTCTTCGCTTTCTCATCCAACTTTTTCAGAGAACGTCTGTCTGCGACCATGGTCCTTCGAACGTGTTCCAAACAAGATGATTCGTGGCCTGGACAATGCTTTGATCTATACATCGACGAAAGAGGCTTGTCTCGCGGCTTGTCTGAACGAACATCGATTCACCTGCCGCTCCGTCGAATACAACTACGTGACTTTACAATGTCATTTGAGCGATTCCGATCGAAGAACGACCGGCCAGTATGTGCAATTTGTAGACGCCCAGGGCGTGGATTATTTCGAAAATCTATGCTTGAAAGGTACGACACAACGGACATTCGTACATCAAAATATGTCATACGAATCGACGAGGAAAGTTACTCAAGACATCGGAATTTTCAGGGAAAGAAGCGTGCAAGTCGCAGAGAAACTTTCAGATGCCACGAATCGGAGTGGCCGATGATAAGGTCGCGCAATACGCGGGATTACATTATTACACGGACAAAGAGCTGCAGGTTCAGAGCGAATCCGCGTGTAGGTTGGCTTGCGAAATTGAGAACGAGTTCCTCTGTAGATCTTTCCTCTATCGCGGTGCTCCTCAAGGATCGGCATACAATTGTCAGTTATTCCATCTGGATCACTGGACTCTTCCTGATGGGCCTTCCACGTACCTCAATGCGGAACGACCTCTGATCGATAACGGAGAAAGAGTTGGAACTTATTTCGAGAATTATTGCGAAAGTAAGAGAGAAATTTCAAATGTCCGTTATATTTCTTTCATCGTATGATCGAGCCCATCGTTCGATATATTTAAATTGATCCACAGAGGGTGCAGGACCATTAGCGGATCCGCCAGTCGTTTTCGAGACCACGGAAGACCCCACTATCAATAACCTCACGAGAAACGACATAAACTGCGATAAAACTGGTACCTGTTACGACGGTATGTACATATTAAACAGACATTAACTAATGGCATTAATCGATTGAAAAATAACAAAGTATTCTTCGGAGCTATCCTCGTTATCGTGAACCTGAAAATAACGGATCGTAAAATATTATTGCAGTATCGGTGGACTGTAAAGACACGCGAATTGCCGTCCAAGTTCGTACGAACAAGCCGTTTAATGGTCGTATTTACGCTCTCGGCCGTTCGGAGACCTGCAACATTGATGTGATTAATAGCGATCTCTTCAGGCTCGACCTGACCATGAGTGGGCAGGACTGTAACACCCAGAGCGTGGTAAGTGATTGGTATTACCCGTTCACACTCTGGCCATGTATTCGCTCGAGTCGTTAAATCCTGTTCAAACTCTCTGTTCACTATGGCAGCGTGACGGTTTTCAGACTGGCATCTACTCGAATACGGTCGTCCTCCAGCATCATTCCGTGGTGATGACCAAGGCGGACAAAATTTACAAAGTGAAGTGCACTTACGACATGTCCTCCAAAAATATCACGTTCGGGATGATGCCTATCAGGGACCCGGAAATGATAAGTATCACCAGCGCGCCGGAAGCCCCTCCACCAAGGATTCGCATTCTCGACAGCAGGTCCAGGGAAGTCGAGACTGTTCGTATCGGAGACAAGCTAACATTCAGAATCGAAATCCCGGAAGATAGTGAGTTTTTATCGTCGTTACGTCGAGATACGTCGATTTTAATGTTTCTGATCGTGACCTTTGTTTTTTTCGATCCATAGCTCCCTATGGAATTTTCGCAAGAAGTTGCGTCGCCATGGCCAAAGACTCAAAAAGTACCTTCCAGATCATCGATGACGAAGGGTTGGTAATTCTTGTATGCAGAAAATATTGTCGCAATAATTAATAAGTTACTTGAACAGATAATTATTTCATTTTCAGATGTCCAGTAGATCCATCCATCTTTCCAAGCTTCACGCCCGACGGAAACGCTCTTCAATCTGTCTACGAGGCATTTAGATTCACCGAGTCTTACGGTGTGATCTTCCAGTGCAACGTCAAATACTGTTTGGGACCGTGCGAACCGGTGATTGAACGAACATCGAACATAATTTATATATCTACGTATTTCGTCGACGGCTAACGAAGATGTTTAATTGATTATAGGCTGTCTGCGAATGGGGACGAGAGTCGGTGGAATCATGGGGTAAGAGGCGTCGAAGAAGCATCGCGAATGCCACTGAGGAAAAAGCAGAGGACATGACGTTGTCTCAGGAGATCCTTGTTCTCGACTTTGGCGACGAGAAACAGTCAGACTTCTTGAAAAGTGACGCCAGTATAGACTTCAACGAAGCCGGTAATTGTACAAGAGACGATTCAGTTGTCTCGAAGTTTTCGTCTTATATATTCCATATATTATTATTCCATATATATTATAAGGGATATTCATATATTATTCCAATATATTATAAGGGATATTTTCTAAAAAATATTTATTTTCATTTTCCAGATAAAACGGTAACCATAATAGAACCCTGTCCAACGAAGACTTCGGTACTTATTCTAGGATTGACGTGCGCCCTGTTGGTTCTTATTTACATTTCCACGATCTTTTGCTACTACATGAAGAAATGGCTGTCACCTCGCAAGATGATGCCCTGAAAAATTCCCATCTAGGCTGAGGACCCACCGAGATGCTCGGGTGGTGACGAAAGAAGCGACAAGGAAAACTCCAGATAAAGTGCAAACTCACCTCGCGTAACGCGTCATACGTGTTACCAGATAGCATGCGGTGAACCCGATGGACACGTGTTCGTGTAGACGCATGGAAAATTTGCAGTTTAGCGCTGTCATTCTCGATATTACTCACGGTTCGCGCCTCTCTCGCAAAGCTAGCAGCCGTGCGGTAAAAACATTCCTGTTTCCATACGGGCTACGCGAACATATTTTTCATTCGGACGACGCGGTTTCGGGTTTGTCGCGATGCTTCGTTACTGTCGAGGACTTATCATTTACACATTAGGCGAGAACATGATATTCGAACGTTGCGTTTAACTTGTGAAACAATTTAATTAATCGCAGTACAGATGCCCCTTACTCTCAAAGCTTCCAAGCATAATTCGCGATGAATATAACGTTAGAAAGACGAGGCAAAATTAAACAGAAGAGGAAAAACAAGGAGTATCTCTAAAAAAAGAAAGCTAAATCGAAGATCTATTATTCGCCGTTAAATCGAGGACTTGCACATGGCGGAAGTCACAGGTCGGTTATGCAACGCTCTGAAGAAAATCATTTCATTGACGATGTTAAAGCACACTCATTATAGAACACTTTAAATATAATTTCACACGGACACGCGACATTAAACGATGTGGCGTGTGACGAGAATCACGAGGCTCGCCGCTTGTGCAACGCCTCGAAAGGGGGATTAGTTTTACATACAGCTGAGGATCGATGTCGTATACAACGACAGAGGTAGACACGTTGATTTCAGAATATCTTACGGGACAAGCTCTACACTTACGCATTTTACGTCTGACATTCCACTCATTTATACATAATATTTATCATACATATCGGATCTTTTAGATCGCATGGGTCGAAGATCGCAGGGATCTTGCGTGCAATATTTCGTAGGGAGTCGCGGAACATCCATTTTCTCGACAACGATGAAACTATGGGAAGTAAAGGAATCACGCCTCGCGTGGACGTCCCTCTGACGTCGTGTTCCTCGTATCGAGAAAAGAAATGATACATTTGATCGAGGATCGTCGATCGGACGAAAATTGTTCCCCGATCCGCGATTACTACGTTCTTTTCGCTAAGAACAACCAGGGACACCCTGACGACAAACGTTGTAATAAGTACTTTATTTAAGGACATCTTAGACACAGCTAACTGTCTTATCTCTTAAGGGCTACTTCTGATCGGGTTGCAAGGGAAATAAGGTGTAACGAGCGACAATTCTTTCCCCCTTCGTTGCTCGATACAATCTCTGTGAATTTTTCAGGTTGTTGCCGAACGAGATAGGTTTCTCCTCGATCAAATATCGTTCGGCACAGCCTTAGCCACATTTTATATCCCACGGAAATCTACTTATAACCCGTATCAAGACTAGCGATATTTAAAGGTTCACGCTTCACTAACGTTTCTAACGATACAACTAGCGTTTAAGGTAGAAAATAAACGAAGCATGTAAGCATAGGTAGAAGCAAGAACAAAAGAACGAACGAGAAAGAGCATTTTTCATCACGATTAATAGATACGCCGTTGAAGTCATGCTGGCGCCTTTATCGACCGCTCAGAACTATCTTCCCTGTTTTTATGTAATCAACTATCAGGATCTTTGAAAAATTACAGTTACCGTGGCAGTACAAAAAGACGAACGGTAAATTCAACGTCCCCAATAATTGGAAGATTAATGCACGAAGTCTAGCATGAACTCCGATCATGAAATTGAATTTGATGAAAATGTTGATCGCTCGAAACGAACTGCGAGAAAAGCCGAGCTTTCGGGATTATTAGGTGCAGATACTTTGATCCTCGATATCGAATCACGGATATTCCAATACCGAATCGCGCTAAATTTCCATTCCATCGTAGTTATAGGTCGTTGAAGCAAATGACACCATCATCCCAAAATGACAGATACAAGTAAATCGTTTTAATGAAAATTTTGTGTAGGATCGTATTTTTAATAAAACCCAAATGATCCATATCTTACGTAATTCACGCGTATGAGGAATTATATATCAATCATAAAGTGCATGAAATATTAGCGACATTGATCATACTTCGGTATATATTGCATCAAATATTCTCGAAGCATTGCTTCAGAGGATCGAAAAAGAAGAGGGAAGGGACAATAGACTCGCAACAATTGCAAGCAGGCATCCATAAACTTTCTCCGTATGTCATTCTTAATTGTTCCTGACTTCGTTTATCGGCGTGATGATTAAAGCGGATTTTAAAAAGGGTCGAATCTCAAGGGTAGAAATGGAAAAATACAAATGTATATATTATTGGATCGTAATAGGTATTGAGATGAAGAAGACATACATACACGCATCAATATCACATGTATTTGTACTCTATTTATGTACGCGAATGTTCTAATAATTAAACGAAGATCAATTTCCAAAACACCCTGTTTCTCTTTCTTCCTGTTCGACGGTTAATCGTTCGTGGTTACGTTGCGCGAATTGCTGTTAGATTGCAAATAATCTGATAAATTAGTGATAAAATTTCACAGATCTCCATTGCAATATGCATTCGAAGTCGCTATCGGCAATCGCACCACAAGATTCCTCAACAACCAGACGTGTAAACAAATTAAAACAATTGGTCGACGGCCAACGATCGGTTCGAACTTGTGATTAATCGAGCTGTGTAGAAGCACGTATTAAAGATGCACGTGTGTGAGTTTATTATTGCGACAAGTAATAATATGAATCACTTGATACGGTTGCTGTCGATGAATAGTCAGTTGACTCTAGATAAAAATAATTACGGAATTTTTGTCTAAAAATAGACTGCAATTGCATCCATCGAAAACATATTTTTAAATCGTCTCTGTAACGTTAACGTAAATCGATCGACCGAATTTTTAAAATTTACCGTCGAGTGAATTAAATGAAAAACATATTTATCCTTAATCGAGAACAAATTGTAATCGACGTGTAAATTTCAACGTATCCGGCGTACTGTAGACGTTCCGCAGAACTGCATATCGATGACGAGTCATGTTTTAATGAGGTTTCAAAGGCTAGCATTAATCGATAACAAATTTAACGAGCTTAACTGCTCTCGACCCTCGAAGACAGCGGTTATCTAAACGATAGATATTTTCAGCTGCTCGTTAAAAGAGATTTTGCAATACCAATGAAACGACTGAATCATTTGAACGGCGAACGAATATCATTGGCCACATTTAACTTCATGGTTAATCTAATTTGAGGATTAAAAATACATATGAAAACGCTGAAGTAACGTGAGCGGTCTTAAACAGTATAGTGTGATTAAAAAAAACTCTACTATACATTGATATGTAAACACCGCAAGAAAATAAATGAATCGATAATATCAATAAATCAAAAAAGTGAGAAAAGAATTGGATGAAAAATAGGATCAAAAGTTGCATCCAAACGTCGATAAAGCAAATAACGGATAATACGTGGCTTTTTAATCCTTTAATTTTTTACCGCTCGGTCGATAAAGCAAATCGCGAGGCGGTAACCATCGAGGTCAGAGGGAGACTACACCCGTAGCGATCCCCGTGTTCGAATTCAAGGTTTTCGCGAAAACCAAATACGAAAGATGCTAGTAATCGTTTCGAATCGTGGTCATCCGCATCGTCGTTGTCTTTCATCGTCGTATCAAAAGCAAACGCATGGCAACCTCGTCAACCTCGATACGCCTTCGCCAATGATAAGATAAAGGTTAGCATGTGTACGTTTCTCGTAGAGTTGCAAATGTGGGCGTTATTGTATTTCACTTACTCGTGTGCACTTCGATCCTTGCGTTCGTTCTCGATAACGTTTCTTTCTACGCGTTCTTTTTGTTCTTTTATTCCATCCTTCTTTGTCTTGGCGATAACACGAAAGAAAGCGAGTGGATTGTGCAAAGGAACGAATCGAAGAATCTCGATGAAACAAGAGTTTGCGAGGTTAGCCTCGGGCTTACACAGGTATGCGCAGGTATGCGCGAGTAGGCGCCATCGTGTGACCGCCCACGGAGAAGGTATATTTCTGCATTCGTACGTGGGCAAACGAGCGATGCGACCAACTGTGACGCTTAACCTACGTATACGTATAGATAATAATCAGGGCTGCTTTTGTCTGTCAAGGTACGAGGCGACATATTTCGTTCCCTGATGCACTAAATTCATCTCGTTACGAATTGTTCAAGCTTCAAAATTTTGCATCGAAACCCCGCTGTGATTAGAAATTCTTACGGACACACGATCTGTTACGGTTCATCTATGCGACTAGATTTAAAATACACAAGCGTTCACACATATACACGTAGAATAACGTATACAACGCAAACACCAACACGTAGCAATGGAACTGTATGTGCTGGTGCACGTGTGGCGCTCTCCCAGTTAGCATGTACGTAAATAAACTCAGGTTATAAACTCGGACCTGCAATTTTAGCAAGTGCCGCTCTTCATTCTGGACAAAAGAACTTACATACGTATTATCCTCTTAAATTGTCTACAATTATTCGTTATACTGCACGATGTAGAGTATACGGAGTTGATACTTTTCTCGTGCAACTCCGATCATAAGGCCCAAAAACAAAGACAAATGAAGGTATAATTAGTTGAACGAAGGAACAAAGCGTTGCTTGACAGAGGCTCGTTCGAAACGTATATGTATACACAGCAAAGTGATATTACGTACTGGACAGAAGCCAATTATACGAAAACTTGGACAGTGCAGCCTCAGACAGGATTCAATCAATCATCCGAGCAAAATAAGTATCATAGGCGACTGTTTGTCTCGTGTTTGCCAAGAAGCCTTGAACGATGCCTCTATACCCGTGTAACGCAGACAAAGATAACGGAGAGAACTGTCTAATGCGTTTTTTGCAAGGAATTGCAACCGGTACGCCCTTTTCTTTTACGCTGGTATTCTCACGTGACTTTTGCCCCGCAAGTAAGGTAGGTAAGGGCTATATGAGTATAGTATGGTACACAGAACTCAAAGGTGAGGTGTCGCAAGTCGAAGCAATGGTAAATAGAAGCATCTTATCTCGCTTACTCTCACTTTCAATCCGGTGACTCTGTCCTTTGACTGTCGCGCGCGCACACACACACATACACGTACACACGCTCACAAGTACAAATGCGTGAAAAGAGAGCAAGGAAAGCGAAGGCTACGAAACCGAAGCAAACGAACATGGGGGAGAAAGAGGGAAAGAGAATGGTCGGCGTACATCATTTGGGCGCCGAGAAGTCTGGCGCGACCAGGCCAAGCCAGGCCAGGCCAGGCCAGAGGCGCGTCTCTGGTTACGCGACCATTTGGGGCGCCAAGCATGGAACGCCGCAGGGACGAGAAGAGCGAGAGGATGGGCAGATAGAAGAGGAAACCATAGGAAGGCAAAGAGGGAGAGAGAAAAAAGAGGGCCCCAGGAGGAACAGTGCTGGGGAAGGTAGGCGTTCGAGCATCGTCGTCGAGCTTTGAACCGGGGAATCGCATAGGGTGACGTTGAGGGAGGAGAGGAGGGGAGGAATCAACGATGGGGCCCCTGCAGGCTACATTCCAGCGGGACGCGAGTTTTCAAACATGGCTACCCGCGTGAATGTAGGTCCACGACCGATCGTATAACACGCACACACGTTCGACCTTACGAACTACAAGATCCCTCTTTCCTTCCTTCTCCTTCCTATTCTCGGTCTTCTCCGTTTCGCCTGTGTAATCTGTTCGGAACGATTCCCTCTCATAAACGTGCTCCTTCCCCCTAATGCTTGCTCCGTCACACGCTTATACAGACACTAACCCACAGAATCCCCCTGCCCCTTTACACCATCGGGTTGTTCGTTTCCCCTCTCCCCTCGTAGCAACCCGGACGGCCAGGCCGACCGAGCTGGCGACACCCTGTCTGGCAAGACCGGCCGGCGGACAAAGGAGGGGGAGCCTGGCCGCTGCGTTGCCACGTCCTCGGACTTCGAGCTGCACCTACCTTCGGCCCCAAGGACAAATCCGATGAACGTGCCAGCCATCGTGGCGTACTTAGGCGACTGTCGGTCTGCTACTGCTATGCCTCTTACCGATATTATTCCATGATCGGCTCTCCTCTCGCTTCTCTTCCATAGCCCCAGAGCTCGACTACGATCATGAGACGTCCGACGATAGAGGAAAACAACATTGAGTTCGGTAGAAAAAGGAAAGAAGATACGATCTCGTGATTTGAACGACAAGCATAAAATACCAAAAAGATGAGACACGCTCGCGAAACTATGCGAAGGTCGTATCGCTTCAGGAGGCACGTTCCTCTCGTCGCGATGTTAATGATTGTCAGATGTATTTAGAAACGGTTCGGAGTTGGAATGATCGACGGAGCGAGAATAAGCAGGCAGATTCTTAGAAACGCAGTAGGGTGCTCCTTCGTGGAACGACAGGAGGATCGGTCGAGTCTCAGTTTCTGCTAGTGGCGCGAATCGTGGAAATTTACGAGGCCTCGGTTCGTTTCTTTCTACAAGGCCCGTCTCTCTCACTCCTGTTTCTCCAAAGTACATATATACTAACACGAGGCTTGCGTCATTGCTTGCAGGTCTCTCCGCGTCCGTATACGTTGCGGCCTACGTGCGGCTCAGCGACATGGCAACCGCGCGTAAAGCTAAACATATTAACTGTCGGCTCACGCCACAAAAACAACATGATCTCATTCCACTACGTATATGCGAGGAACGTGTGATCCGTATGCACGCTTCGAAATCTCATTCAGTGATAACCAAGAAGTGAATAGGACGAGCATTCGAGAAACAAAAAATAAGAATGCGACGAAAACTATGAATAGCCATCGTAGTGACTGGTAACGGTAAGTCGGTAGAATGCTGGTAATAATCAGGAAAGAACAATACAGATCACATTACCCTACCGTGATTATAATAAGAACGGTACTTCAACCCTAACGAGACCTACCACTACCTGGCAAAGCTGACACGGCCACAGGCATTTTTCCTGGAAGGCAAAATCCCCTTGCCTCACCGGCCTTTCCCCTTATTCGATGCCAATAAAACTTCCTAGACGACGGTCGCTGTGTTGGCGCTCGGTACGGCAAACTTTCAAGAATCGTACCGTATGCGAAGTCTGACGTAGGTCTTCAACGATTTAACCTAGATAACACGCCTAATCTCAGCCGCGCGAGAAAACATCGTAGCTCGTCGAGTCGAGTCGAGTCGAGTCGCGCGTCCACAATTCTTTTGACGCTTTGATTCGATTCGATTCGATTCGATTCGATCGCAATTCATAGACATTGGAAAAGATTCTGCACAGCATATGCTAGTATAGTGAATGCCGAGAAAAGACATGATCGAGTCGCACTAGGAGAAAGGCGAACAAAAATCATGGCTCCATGCTGGCTAGTGCGAGCCGAGAGTTGGTAAGCAACGAGCGAGTGAGCGAGCGAGCGAGCGAGCGAACGGCAGAGGCAAGCAGGCAGGCAGGCAGTCAGACGAGTACGGCAGACAACATGGCGCCGAGAGCGTCGTCACGCTGGCGTGACGTTTCCCGCGCGCGTCATTAACGGAAGTGAGCACACAAAATGGCGGAGTTTTACGGCGCTGAGGTGTGAAAGGGAGGAGAGAAAGGCGAGAGGGTGCGACGGGGGGGAGGGGCGGGTGGGGCGCCTACGGGTGCGGGCAGTCAGGCAGGATGACGAGAGCCGTAGAAAGAGAGAAGTTGGTGGAGGTTAGGTCGGTGGCGCAAAGAAAGAAGAATGACTGGTGGCCGACGGCGGTGGACTAGCGCCTGTGCTACTCGAGTGGGATGCGGGACGTCGAGGGGCGCTTACTGAATACGGAGAGTAAAGGACAGAGAATGGATCGCTGATAGGAAAGAGAGAGAAAGCGCTAGAGTACGGTCGATGCGGGAGTGGGGGTAGTACGGTGAGAGACCGAGAGTGCGGCAATGAGAAGGGAGACGCGCGGCAAGGGGTGACAGAGCGAGAGCGCGAGCTTGGGACGAGGGAGGGGAAGGGAAAGATCGTTTCAGTGGGAAGCAGCCGCATTCGTCGCCGGTGGTGGGGATGAAAATTAGTTACGGCATCTACCAAGACCTAAAAGGAACTCCGTGCGCGGCGCGGCCAGGCCACTTCGTGCAATGTTACGCGTTAAGGTACCCCCGTGCGTCGTTGGCAGTGCCCGGTTTCGAAGCTCATCGTCGTGTTCTCGTTCTCGTGTTCGACGTGACGGTCATCGTCACGCCGCGAAGGAGTTCGGTTCGTGAAATATAACACACGTTATGGCTCATGGAGTAAGCGAAGTGCTCGGTGAGGAAAACACAGCAGTGAAAATGGTGCATCAAAAACAGCAACAACAGCAATCAGTGCATCAACATCAGCAGCAACAGAATACGAGGAAATCGGTCGGTGTGATGGGAAGCAGACGGATATTTGCGCCGGCCTTCAAGCTCAAGGTTCTCGATTCGTACAGAAACGACATCGACTGTCGTGGAAATCAGCGTGCCACCGCGAGGAAGTACGGGATTCATCGACGTCAAATACAAAAATGGTTACAGTGCGAGGATAATTTGAGAAACAGTTGTGCCGAGACTGGAAATACCAGTGGTGGAGTGGTCTCGACAACGGCGATCTCTCCCGTGGGTGTTTCCAAGCCGGACGGTACCGTGACGGAAGCCACGGGGCCTGCCGTGACTCCAGCAGCGCCGGCCTTGAACCTCAGCCTCGCCAGACTGCACGGCGACGAGCTGGCTACACAGCAAGGGCCCCCACCTCTTCTTTCTCATCCTCCTCATGGTGGTTCACCCTCTTCGCCCCAATATGCTTCCCAATCTGGAACGGCGACGGCGCCGGTTTTGCCCGTTCGTCTCGGATATCAAGAATATTCCGGCAGCAATTCCGAGCAGCATCATTCTTGTCGGGAAACGGAGGATCGAGTACAGGTAACGGTGGACGTTCACGGTTACTCAGAGACACGCGCAGATCAAGAATCCACCTACTACGTTCTAAATTCGGACGGCCAACGAGAACACGAAAATTTTATCGACGGTCGAAACGAAGCGAAAGTGTATCAGACTCTGACGGCGTATCGAGTACCTGTTCATCAGGAACACCACCGATACGGTGGTAACGAGGCTAGCAACGAGATTGCGATCGCCACATCGTCGTTACATCGACATCGTTCTTCGACACCTAGTGCTACTCATCATCATCATCGATCTCAGCAAAATTACGGGGACGTGGATTCGTCGTCATCGATGGACGGGAAATCATCGTCACCGCCGTCGTACGGATCGCTGCTAGCGCCGTCGATGATAAAGACGGAACGAGCGAGCCCAGACTCGGCGGCGACGCCAGTGCCGTGCGAATCGACGAGTTCCCCCGGTGTCTCGAGGGTCCCTCTCTCGCCCGTTTCGTATCCAGCCAACGGCACCGGTTCCAACTCTAGCTCCAGCTCCACCATGTCCGTTCACTTCGATTCCCCACGGGCCTCCGCGAGTCCATGCTTGCACGTGCACGTCCACGAACACGCACACGCACACGCGTCACCAACGTTGGATTCCGAGAAGCCGATCCCGTCCCTACACCACCGATCGGCGCAGCAGCAGCAGCACCAGAGAGAGTCCAGGGAAACGACCACCACCGCGGTTCGTATCCACGCAGAGAAGGAAACGGAGAACATCGCCGAAGAACCGGAAATCGGAAGGGCGATGGTTAAGGAAGAGATCCAGCTGGAAGAGGATGTCGCAGCACCGATCGTGGAAGAAGGAAGAGAAGCCGTTGTCGCGTCTTCGTACGTCGATTACCAACGACCACCTGCCGCTACCTCGACACTCGCCGACTCCTGTCCGATAAGCCCCGTACACGATCGAGAAGGGTACTCTTTACCCTCGAGCCCTCAGGAACCAGTCAGCTCCGGTAGATCCAGCACAAGTTGTTCCGACAGCGAGATGGACCCTCTCGACTGCTCTTCCGGCAGCCACAATTCATCCAACGATCTCGCTCGTCGACGATCTTTCTCCCTTCGATTCAAATTGGACGTTCTCGACGCTTTTCATCGAGACGTCGGCGTGGCGGGCAATCAACGCGCCACCGCCAGGAAATTTGGCATAAACCGTCGTCAGGTACAGAAGTGGCTCGGACAGGAGACGGAACTGCGAGGCGAGATCGCCCTCCGTGGAAACTCCAGACAACGGCTCGGCCCTATCCAGGATGCCGCTTCCGGTGACTCACCGGTAGATCTGAGGACGTCGAACTACGTTTCGAGCTTATCGCAGGATCGTATTGAAATCGAGTTCGAGCGATCGCCTCCGCCTCTTTACTGTTGCGACGTTGGTTCCTCCTCTTCGCACCATCTTCCGTACTACCAGCATCCAGCCGCGGTCGATGTATCTTCCGAGAACGAGCCCGTCGTTTCTTGCAATCTCGCTTGTTGCATGGACGGCCACGTCGTAACACCGGTCGCTTCGTGCTACCAGGAAACCTCCTTAAGAGGATCTTGCTACTCCAGCTCGCACTCCAGACTGTACTGTTATTCGCCTCGAGAATATTCCTCGGAGATCACCTCGGCTCCCGAGCACTCGGAGGAATTGTCCTCGGCGTTTAAGAGACAGCACTGCACGCTTTCCTGCTGTTACGAAACTCTGCCGTCGCCGAAGAGGCTCTGCCTGGAAGCCGAAGACCCGATCAGGACGAACTCCTGCCATGAAGTGCCTCCTCAGGAAACGCCGCTCTGTTTGGTGAAGCCAAAGAGGCTCGTCGTCGCCTCTCCGTCGAGAACGGAGCCGGTATCGAGCACCGTGCCAACACCACCGGCGTCCACCGCGCCTCCGCCACCGGGACCAACGTTGAAGAAGGACGCAATTCTGTTCAAGCCGTATTTGGACAATCCTGTGACCAAACCTATCAAGGAACACGCGATCCAAAGAGGCTTGTCGCCAGTCAGTAGCCAGAGTATAATCGTGAACAACAACAACAACTGCCAAAGTATCTGTAATTTGAACGAAGGCAGAGGTCACGACTATGCTCTCGAGCTGAGCCTGAGATTGCCGGTATCCTGGAGGGCTCACCCAAGTCCGTACACTGAGTTCCCACAGGTCAGGAGTGCGTTTGTTAGGTATCCAGCGAGTCCTCATTACACTTAATTGGTAAATCACGACTGATCCTCGATTGCGCGAAACAGGAGCGACGGTTTGTTCTATCTTAACGGGACAGTATCCATCCAAATTAATCGAATATCAAGGAGTCGATATTTTATGTGAAAACAATTTTTTAAAGCCGATATCTCCGTCGAATGTAACCGTTACCGATGACATTTAATTCGGAAACAAAAAAAAAAAGATTATAGTTAATATTTTATCCGTATCAAGGACGTTTCAATCGATTCGTAGATATTCGTTGGATAGCAAAAGACCTTCCACAAAGGATTTAGCCGGGCAGGATCGATTGGTACGTGATCTACGACACGTCGTATGCCACGTAAGCGTTTATCATTTCCTCGATCATCGGTGTCGCGTTATACATCACGATAAGTCTTAATCGACCATTGGACGAGCCGGGATATGGAAGGAGATTATACACAGTCGCGTCTTCGTTCGGCATGTTCCAACTTCTTCGGATCTGGCCTTTTTTCTCCCGCTGCCCTCCGCAAGGTTTTTTCACTCCTCCCCTTCTACTCTCCCTCTTTCTCCCCACCCATGAAAATCGTCGAGAAGTACACACACGGAGAAGTTTTTTCTCGTGCCGGCTTTATCGACGAGATTAGCTCGTTCGACGGCTATCGGCTAGGCCGTTTAGAGGTCGAGTGTGCTCGCTATAATTACGGAATTATGTCAGTCTCGGTATGATATCGATCACGAGGAAAACTCGGTAGCGTGGTCTCGCGCGCGGCACCGTGCCGTTCCGCAACGCAACACCACGACACCGCCTTTATTTCGCCGCCAATTGCCTTCGCGGAAAACACTCGATTCGTAATCTCGACCATGGGAAACGGCTACCGGTTTTTCTTTTTCGAGCCCGGTTCGATTTCTTGGTAAAAGCAGATCGGTGTCGCGACACCGGACTTTTCCGCGAACCGACGCCGCTCCTCTCGTTTCGCGTTCAGTCGAGGATCGATCTCTTAATATCGTTTAATTGCTCAAACAATTTCTTCCATACGCGCACCCGTGTGCCACGCATGGTGCGTAAGTATTACGACAGGGTTTCGTCTCAATTTTTCCTCTCTAATTTTCCGGAACTCTCTCCCCTCTCGAACAGCCAGGCGATTTATTTCCTTAGGTGTCTCGTTTCCTTCATCCTGGATCGAATTTTCTGTAAATATGTATATACGATGGTATAGAAAGATCGAGCCGAGTAAACTCGGATTTCGAACATATCGATGCATCTTTGATAATAATTTGGTTCGATCTTCTCGCTAGCATCATCATTCGTGGTTATTTTTCTATCGAATGTGCGATCCCGAGGAAGAAGGAAAGGGACACGAAATGTTGAAGAAGGACTTCGCGAGAAATTCGCCGTACACGCTTCCCTTCGAGGCCGCCATCCGTGCCTTTCTTCTCGTTGATCCTAGAGCAAACGTGTTGCCCAATTTAGAGCAAACTTACACGTAGACTTAGTCGTATATAGAGCTATATTTTGTACAAATTTGTGTCTCGATTCCGCTAAGAAATCGACAAGGATAAAAAGGGAATGTAAAACGGCGAATCGATTCCGCGTGGAGAAACTTGAAATTATGTATTTGTTGCGATAAAGTAATTGTAAATATTTTTATTGCTATTGATCGATGAAATTTTGACAATCCAATGTTCTACGTCGAAACGATTCGTTCGTTGATCGCACATATACGTATACTCCAAGTCGGGATACGAGACTGATCGTACGGGGAGACTTTCAAAAAGACACACACGAAAACGTTCCGTAAAATCCGCGTGCCTTACACGATATACATATAACGTAGAAATTAGAATCACACAGGGACTCAACATCGTTATAGCATCGAGTGTTTAGAGAATATGATCGCGATTCTAATTTAGGTTAGCGCACTCGTTCGCGGTACAAAACCACGAGAGTAACGTTCTTAATTATTCTTATAAATTATTCACGCGTGTACATCGTTTCATGCGTTCGTTCTCCGGTTGGTATTCCGCCGGCTTATTTCGATTCTCGAGTCGATAACGCGTTCATTTTTATCGTCGAACGACCTTCGAGCTATCACGGCGAAGAAAGTTTCTGAATCAGCGGTCGGTCGCGAAGCAAAAAAAAAAAAAAAAAACTCGGAAATGCCTCGTTCCGTTTTCTGTGTCTGATAATCGATCGCTATCTGCCCGAATCGATTGGAACGAGATAATCTACGCGTACAGCGTGTGCCCCACGGTCTGCGAAAATAGAGTACTATCCGGCGAGAAAGTTTCCCTCGGATGGGAAACCGAAAATAGCGTTCCACGAATGTTCTGCGATCCGGCAATTGAGCACGTCGCGGCAAAGAAGGGCAATTTTGTAAATTACCATCGCAGACAGAGCAGTTACGTCAATGTTTCAATATTCAGACTCAATCGAGCTCGTTCCAAGCGCAACTAATCTCACGCGTTGCGATAGCCGCGTGTATTATCAGACCAGAAAGATGCACTTGCGTTCCTCGGGGATAGTGCTACGCACGGGTCAACGGTATTTACCTGGATTCATGCCTCCACGGAGCAGAAACTAAATTCCTCCGGTTTCCTACCTCTATTGGTAGATGGAATTTCATCTACCAAACGTACCGCTAATCTCTTTCTTTTATTCATTTTCTAACTGAGATCTTTTTAACGAATTTCTTTGGCAAAGAATAAACCTCGAGAATCGAATATCGCCAAAGTGGGAGAAGAAACCGTATTAACCTTGTCCGCGTTCGCCGATAGGGTCAAGGTGGCAATGTACAATAAAATATAGCGTAATCTTAAGCCATAATGAATTACATAATGCCATAACAACGTTTTACATAATAAACGTACTGTCGAACCGACTGACGAGAGAGAGAGTGTGTGTGTGTCTGTGTGTGAAAGATAGATAGATAGATAGAGAGAGAGAGAGAAAGAGAGAGAGAGAGAGCGTGCGTGTTCGATAGCGCGAGAAATAAATGCGTGGTTGCGTGTATGTCGGCGCGCGTTTTGAACGTGCGCACGCGTGTGTTTCATGTGCACAGCCCACAAGAGTCTATTAAACGAGGCATAAAGCGTTGTATAAGCAATATTTTTTAAGTGCATCAAACTGTGTGAACAGAAAGTAAAAGAGAGGGGAAGGAGACACGAAGAGAACGAACGATTGGTTCGAAGTGGGGAGAAAAACTTCGTGGGCGAACCCCCACGTTTTAAACCCACGTGCAGGGAGGCGATGTATATACACAAACCATACACACACACACGCGCGCGCACACACACACACACACACACACACACACACACACACACACAAATAATTACGTTGTAAGCATAATGCTCGTGTATCTTATATGTGTAAAGAAATATATATATATATATGTAGTGTTGAACGATAGAGACAAAGTGACTTTATATATATATATATAAATAAATATGTATATGTATACATAATTATTATATTTTAATATGATCAAATTGTATGTAACGAAGCGCTTGAAAACTCGCCCGGTGCCTTTTAAAGATCGCTCGTGCCTTATAGCTTCGCTGGCGCGAGAAGGAATCAAGGACCAAAGTGTCTCGCGTCCTTAGAACGAGCCACGTATTTTTACGTCCTCTCCGCGGCAAAGAAGCGTACCCGTGCGGGTTGTTGGCAAGGATACGCTCCGCGAAAGAGAACACCGGTGACTCGTCCAAGCGTGTAATAATATCAGTATTCACATTTATTCTTTTATTTATTTGGTCGCTAATTCGACGCGTCAAAACCATCATTTTGTTTCTCTTTTCTGTTTTCTAATTGAATAAACCAGATCGATCTAGATGTCGTATAAATTCGATAGATTACGCTTCTGTTCGTTTCTTTCTTTTTTCCTCTCCTTTTTAATATATATCTTCCGCTCGTCCACTGTACATCTCCAGTCATTCTGATCGGTTGGCATTTAATTCGTATTCGATCGTAAATCATCCGGATGATATATGGAAAACTGTGTTAGTCGAACGTGAACTCGTTCTGAGGGTTGATCGAGAGCTAGAAACGAACGAATCGGGTTCCCTCGCCAAGAGAGGCAGCTCAAAGTGTGATAATCGTTGAATCGTTGATACCTAGCCTCGAGGGCTTATCCATTTTTTTTTCCTCTCTTTGTACGGTCGAAATTCTCAGCGGACGTTAAAAACAGCGGCGAAAGCAACGATATTCTGCGCATCGCCCGATCCGCATGTTTCTCAATTTGTCGGTAAAATTCGACCGATTACCAAGCATATCCGCTATTGTGATTCACCGAGAACAACGTAGCGACAGCGTGAGAGGGAGAGACTGAATTTATTCGGAGAGAAAGGGAGAGAGAATGCTTGAGAACGATTTTAATGTACGGTGAGACAGGCATCATGAATCTGTCGTTTATTTCACTTTTTTTGTACGCTCGAAGAAACAAAAATTACTGTATTAAATATTGTATTATATACACACGCGTAGATTATGAGAATTTGAGAGAAAATATAAGAGACTATTTTAAAAGAAACCTTCGTGTATTATTTCCATTTTTGCAAGTAATTAACAACTTAACGTAACAACTTAATTATAGTGTCACGACCTTTCCCTTTAACCCTGACTACACAGTACGTGTTTATCGTGGAATACAAATTCGCAACCGTTTTCGTATCACGTTTTGCCACCATCGAATATATAATGCAATCAGTACATCCTTTTCTTTTATTTCTTGTAGCTTTAGATAATTCTAATCGTACGAGATTACGTGATTGTGAAAACGCATTTGATTATGTATATACATTTCTCAGAGGCGCTTACACGCGTGGCAGACTGAGCGTCTCGAGATAACTGGGATACTGATAATTTGAGAAAAGTTGACAGAGTCGAACAAAGATACATACACACGCCGATTTACAAGTTGACTTCGAGGGAGCGGTACAGTCTTTGATCTCGATCTTGTTCCATCCTATTATTTATTACGCGACGTGTCGATACATCGAGGACGAGAATATAATTAGAAATTCATTCGAGGAAATAACAGACATGGCTTACAAAGTAACTTTTGTCTTATCGACCTCGCAACTTGCCTTTGCCTTATGCCTTTCTTTTTTGTGACAATAACGCGAATAAAGTTCCAATATTTCGAGAAATAACTCTAGAAATATGGTGAGAAATAAATCCAATAACTTATGTCGTTAGGAACTACGTTCGAAGAGGTTTGTTGTTGAAAGCTCGTACGAAGAAAAATGTCGCAAATCGGTATCATTGCTGCTATTGTTCAAACGATTGTTCTTCTTTTCTTTTTCAGCAAAGATGGTAATCTTATCTAATAAAACGTTTCACACGCTGAAGAAACTCGTGAAATACTACTGCAACGTTCTATTTCGAATTACGCTAAATTCAACTTAAAACCTACAACTGCGATACAAGCTTACAATATGTCAACGTCATTCGGTTCGAAATTTCGTCATATTCTGAAATACCGACGTTACACACGTGTTACATTTATCGTTAAAGTACGCTTCTCCGCGATGCTTTTAAATAATTCTGTCGCATTTGAACGAGGACTGAAGTCATATCGAAGATAAGGACAAGTCAACTTAGTGATTCGTATACTGAAAGTAGTCACGTCGGATGCACACTCATACAGTCGTGCGATCTGCAATCGATGCAACCGATGCATTGTTTCCGTTATCGTGGTTGATTGGTAGTATCCGAGGATCGACGATCGCACACGTACTCGCTAAACTTTCTAGGCACGCAATCGCACGCCTGCCTGCACGCCATGCAGTTGCTGTTCATCGGCTATGCACTTGTGTCGATAAATGACGTAAAAGATCTTTAACTTGTAGTTGTTTTTTCGAATCGCTAAATGTCTTCTCATTCTTAAAATTCGACGAGTCTTTTTACAATATAAAGACTACATGTTTATTTATAAATCACCGTTAATGCAACAGGCTAATGCGAGGAGAAAGATTGAATTGCTGTTTTTATTGACCGTTTCCTTGAACTTATGTAGCAGGGGCTAAAAAATGTAGCGCGGGCAGTTGCATACATGCATGTGATGCAATACATATATTCCTATATATCTCTAGAGTAGACGTATAATTGGATTGGAATACATGATAATTAAACCGGAAGCGCGATTAGTTTCGTGCGATAAACTTGTACTAATTGTTGCATTCCTATTTAAATGTGACTTTAACAGCTTATTTAAAATTGTAATGTCCCGAATGACGTTGATCAAACAAGTTTTGAATCCCTCTGCAGGTTTATGGAAGCTCTTAACGTCAATCGTATAATCCAGGCATTTTTGTTATCGACGGTGGTAGCATAGTTGCACTGATTTATCGATACTTCTCTCTACGGTTTTTTGAAAGATTATTAAATATCTTATCGTTCTTATTGTAGGCCATATTGCGTTCTCCCGGTACGTAATTAGCTTAAAATCATATGGCATGATTAACACTGCAAATGGGAAGAAAATGAAATCCGCGATAACTCTATTTGTAAGTGGTGTTCATTATAGCCGACAATTTCGGCTGTATTAAGGAATAAACGATGTTTATCGAAAGTTCCTAATATTAAATCGCGATTCGTTTTTATTGAGGCCACCGTGTGCGCGCAAAACAGACCTTGAATCAAAGTATGACTGATGCAACGCTTCAATCAACGCCAATAAATGTCACCGACTGCTACAATGCAATTAGGAAGGGTACAGTGGCATATGCGCACGAAAATTCATACTAACGTTACATATTTACTTCGATCGTGTAACCTTGCAAATGTATCTGTTCGAATTAAAGTTACGATTGCGTAGACCCAGTTAATTTCCTCTCAGTAAGTTGTACAACTGCATAGCATCGTATCTTTTGCTAAATCGTTTCGCATTCAAAGGTAATAAGCTGCTATCTACAACGCTAAAAAATTCACGACAGGATTCCACGCGTCTGGCGTTCTCAACCGGAAGTTCGAAAGGGATACCAAAAAGTTTCTGGCTTCATTCCAATAGACGAATAACGTGTCTTCTCTGTTTGCGAGTTAAAGATCAGCGTGACGACAAAGTCTCAAGTTTCGCTGATTATTCTTACCGTGTACTTCTTGTCCGTCCGCCGATACCATCAGACAGTGCTTGCTTATAAATTGTCAGCAACTTTAGAAACCGCCGACCTGCACCGTATTTTATCAACCATCGTCCGTACAACAAAGTTGTTTGAAAAAGCTGGGCATCGTGTTTAATTTACCGGTATATAGATTGCATGTTCTCAAACTCGATTAGAATCACGGTAGAGTCATCTGTTAGACGTAAACGTTAAAGAGAAAAAGATAGCAGAAACATTCAACCATTATCATTTTGATTGTACGATAATTTAGTGCTGAAGGAGGGAAAAAAAGAAAATCCTTCTCAAGAAACGGAAAAAGAAAAGACCAGATTGCGTAGCTAATCAAAAAGAGGAGGGGAAAAAAAAAGTAGAGAATATTAATTCTGAAAATAGTTGGAAGACAGCGTTTACTGCGTTGTGAAAGTCCAGCCAGAGTTTATTTTTACCCTAGACGAACGTGTGCCTTCTCTCCATCGTTTCTCCTGCTTGTTTTCGTTCTCTCGTTCTCCTCGGAATATGCCTCTTTTCCCCACTGTCTTTTATCTCTCTTCTCTTTTGGTAGACAATAATTTTCGAGCGACAGATCGTACGCTTCTTTCGATCGATGATTTTGCTGGTTCGTTAAACACAGGACATTTTATGACGATTGTCATGTCGTTCATCAATCTCGGATCTCATTTGTATATCGTAATTTGTAAATCGATACGTGTTACAGGTTTCCTATACAAAGACCATTGAAAAAAGAGTTGTAAATGACGGAGCGCTATGTATCGCCCGAAGTGAAGGCCGTAGTGACCAAGGAAGAGATTCACAAGAGATACCAAGACGCTGCTCTGATCATATTTAAAGTAATTATTTATTTACGACGCACAGGTCTACCAATTAAAAACGTCATATTTAAATTGTAATTAAATATAGAAACAACATTTTATTGATCTTCTGTCTCAACTTAGAATCGTTTTAATACATAAATTGTATTTTAAGAACACATTGTATATGGTTTTGTACATTGTTCCGAGTAATAATTATTTCAATGTCTCGTAAATCTCTACATTTCAGGAGCAACAAAGTAAAAAGGAACTTGTTAACTATTTAACTTTTGGGACGAGTCGCAGAACCATGGAATATAGTAGCTACGGAAACCACCCTGTTATTGTGCGGAGACCAGTCGGCTCTTTGGCAACTCGTAACGACAGTACCATATCCTCACAAATATCAAGGATATATCGAAAGCCTCGAGATAGCTGTGCAATAAACTAATTTATGACCCAATTATGGTTCTCGATTGTAAATTAAACGACCATGTCTCTATTTTATAGTTTAGCGTCTTTAATGTTTCATTTCCCTTTTTTCTTCGAGTAAGACAGCAATCAATCCTCGTTTCATTTCCTACTTAAGATATTCACATTGATTTTATACGATATCCAATACAATAGCAATTAATACGTTTATATACATAAATGATTCTTTAAATATTTATATAATTATATTTATACAATATATTTCCTTCCGGATACAATATTGTGAATTGAATTACAATCCGATCGATCTATAATAAACGTGGTCCAATATCGATTCGATTTTAGCACAAGTCCAACGTTGCCGTCCAACGTTACGACAGAGTTTGAGTATGTTCGTGCGTTACAAGAATATAAGCAACAGTAACAGCTTTGCGTTTAACCGATATCATCCAGGAAAAATTAGAGGGTCATTTATGACTTCGTATAAAATAAATATACGACAAAGCACATAATATTAAAAAGACCCGTAGTATAGCGATCTTGATTAGAATACCAGTAATACTGGTAAGAGAAACCAGCACTTAACTCACGATTTCATTGATAATTAGTCAATTGGCTGTTTCATCGTGGGTTATGATGTCACGACTAAATGTAAAAAATTGTCAGGATAGCTCATGTGTTCTGACATCCATTGGAGGGGTGTTTCCAAAGGTGGGCTAATACCATGAGTGAACACTGTAACTATATAAAAAAACAAACACATAAAACTCAAAATATTCACAAACAAAATAAATATTTACCATTTTCATTGTCTGGGAATACTTCGTTCAGCAAATGCCTTAACGTCTTCCTTTGGCCTTCCTCATTTACAGGTTTTACAAGTTTTTGTACATATTTGTCTTCGCTTATATAACAACGAAATGGTATGTACTTAAAACCTTCCTCCGTGTTACTAGCCTCCATAAGTTTTCGATTTACAGACCAGAATTGATCAAACTTATCATTGAGTAAACCAGACCATAATTGATTGTGATCTTTCTTTTGCATACTGGATACAACCTGGCTTCTGTGCTTTAATACATCTGCTTCCTTTACACAGGAGAGAAAATATGCTTCCACTACTTCTCTATAATTGAAATTCAAACGTCTCGTCGAATCAAGTATCTTATTAGAAACAGATATTCGATTATTTCTGAATATACTCACTTATTTTGACAGTGCATCAGCACATTTTCTGGGAACCTGTCAAAATGAACGACGATATTCCAAGGCAATTCAACGTCATTGGAATAGATGTCCAAAAGAACACCAATTGGATAGTGCCACTTTAGGGGGATACCGTTAAATTCTAACCACATCTCATGCTCCTGCTTACTGTCACTTTGTATATGTCTTATAAAATGTTTTCGTATCTAATAAAAAAAAAATGTGTAAAATGGATCAATTAAACATTATAGAGATAATTGTTACTGATAGCATTTTACTTATATCTTTTATATTATTTATGTTATTTATTTACCTTATCTGTGCATAGTGGGAAATAACTTAACCTAGGCACCATAAGATAAAATGGGTCGGGTCCTTGTAATTCACATATTTCCTCGGAATCAAGCGTAAAACAAACAGGAATTTTACCATCCCAAATTTCTCTCAGTACCTCCCTGTCATTCGCCATTATGCATACGGCAATAAATAACCTTTATTCTAATTCATTCGAACTTTTAACAAGAAACGAGTATCTTGAAATAAAAGGTTATGTTTTTCGTCTGCTACAAAAATTAACTAAGTTCATTCAGATAGTGCCCAGAGATGAGTGAGTAGGATGGTTGTCAATGAGCATGACAGAAATTTGGCCAAAGGTACGCTCCACGAATTACCGCCTCTAACGGTCAAACGGTCGAACTATACGCACATTTCTTCGCCCGATGCTTTTGGTGGGAGCATACACGGCGAGTGGAGAAATGTGCGTTCGTACCGAGCCGTACAGAGTTACCCGAAAGTAAGCGCTTACTCTATAGTGCGATTCGAAAAAAAAGCGATAGAACGTTACGCCCATTACTATGACTACGATTTTCACGTAATTCTCGTCGCTTTTGTGAGAAAAGACTCGTTCTAGATCCATCGGTCGAACAAAGAAGTCAAATTTATAGAAGATTATTGTAAATCTGCAAATGGAAGTAAATAAAACAATCTTATTTTGCAAATGAACAAAGCGTTTAATAATTCAAAATCCTTCCGACACCCTCGCGTAAAAGGTATTCGAATCCTTCTGAAATTTCTAGTAACAACGTCGTCATTCTATGAGAAAACCGGAGAGCAAAAACTTTTCCGACCAGTTTTGGGATTTCGTATCAAGAGAGCACACGATAACATACGAAGTGACACAATTTCGCGATCATTTTTTAATGATCTGGCTACTTATGATATGCTGATTGTCGTTTCTGTCCCACTGCCCTCACCGAAGTGGCAGTTCTATACTCAATTCAAAAAAAGCAATTTATTTTTAATTACCAATTAATCTTCTAAGCAATTATTATGTGTATTCTTCTTTATCCTTCGCTGGTCGCTGTGCCGGTACGAATGTACACTTCCCCTCACGCCGTACATACGTCCGTTTCTCCCGCCAAGACCGTCGAAGAAGAAGCGTGCGTATATTTCGGTCGTTGGCCACCAGAGGCCTTTATTCTTAGTGCGCATTTGTTGGCTGACTTTTTTAACATTGTATAGGCGATCTCCCTATTCATCTCTGTAGCGTTTATAACACGCAAGTCTCTTAATGTCGTTAAGTGTACTTTACAAATTGATCATTAGTCATAGAATCGTTGCGATCTAGCAGGTGTTTTCATTCATTTATCGATTTATGTATACAACGAAATATGCATCGAACAATTGATACGCCAGAAAGAGAATACAAACGTCTGCGTTTAAAATATTTCTGAGCGTTTCCACGAGATGGCAGCACGAACGTAAAAAATCTAGTCGATAGGCTAGGAATCCGTGATACCGTCGGTCGGATAGCTCGGATAAAATTGCGATACAAAAATACAGTATACATACATACATAAATAGATGCATAAGCGTATATAAAAAATATTTTTCGTGTATTTATTTTAAACGTACATTGGTCACGTTTCCGTCGAACATGCAACAAGACAGAGGTTCCACTGATAAATGAAAACAATTTGTTTGTTTTTCCGATCTGTCTGAATGTTCGGGTTTACGTTCCTCGTAAAGCAAACATTTTCGATAAAAAATTCTTTTTTGCGATGAAATTGTCAATAAAATCCGAAGAGGAACTCGAGCATAAAAGGAAGCGCGATAACGCACAAAAGTATCGGACACGTGGTTATATCAAATATCAAATATAAATAAGCAAGGCAGATTTCTTATCAGTTAAGCGATGTCGGGCGAGTGAACGTATTATCGGTCGAACCTTTGAACTTTGAGAGGGCAGAAAGAAAATTCACTCTCTTCGTCACGATAAAAGCTTCTGCTTCGTTTCGACTGCCTAGACAGCCGTGCATGCACGTCCATTTCACACTGATCATTAACACACGTATCATTAACAGTCGTAACGCGACTAAACGCAACATCGATTTTAACCACCTGTTGTTCCCTCTGCTCGCAACGAACAGTATTAAATCTCAGAGTGCCATGTGTTAGAACGCGTTTAAAAAGATAAACGAAACGTCGCATTTCCGCTGCTAGTTAATCTTTTAACTCTTTATCTTACGTAATCTATCGCGTAATTTGCAAACTTTCACGCATAACGCGCGCATTAAACGCGAACGTTATTTTCCAACGTTTAATTCAGTGTGCCGGTGATACTCGAAATGTTTTTACGTAAATATCGTTGTATCGTAGGCAAAGTATGCCGAGCACAACGCGCATGCGCGTTACAGACATTCTGAAAGAAAACACTGGTAAAATACACGATCGACCGTCAAAGTGGCTAAACCGCGGCATATATCGTAAGACGCGCTAATCAGAAGCAAATTCCGTAGCTCGTTAATCGAGGCATACACGTTGCTTTATTTACCCGGCAGCGATGATGGATTCGTAGCGGTGGTAGTATCGGCCGACGGTTTAGTTTATCGTTACACCGTTTTTTCCAAAGGCAGAACTTTTGATCGATCAGTCCGGTAATAACTAGCGCGCCTTCTTACGTAGAAATTGCAAATGGGCGGGCGGCACGGCATCAATTTCGCGTACAGCTGCACGCAGTGCCGCGTGTGCGTGTTTCGCTCGCTCGTGTCTCCACCGACTGTCTGACCCGACTGTCCGTCCCGATAAACGAAACCTTCTGATAAATTCCTCTTATAAACAGCAGCTCGAGACCGACCAACGATCTGCCATGAAAACTTTATCGTCGAGCACTTACATCATGCCGGGGAGAGGGATATCGAACCAACATCGTATTACTAATACGTGTATTATAACCGACGATAAAACTGTCACCGAGAAGATTTTTCTGTTTCGTCATTTTTAATTAGGCACGATACGACAACGATGACGAAGAAACGTTTTCATCGCGTTTACAAATAAAACAATTTGCATACGCTGCAGAAAAGAAGTCGCGCGCGGTTTTACGTTTACAAGAGTTCTTCCGACACGAGATCTCGCTACAGGAAATACGTTATTGTTATTAATTGGGTTATCGCGTCGGTCGATTTATGCGTATTCGGCGATCAAAAAGACAGTACGCCCACGCAGCCAGTCGATCTGGCTAAGGTCATCGACGAGTTTATTGCGGACTATGGCTCTCGATCGGAAACCAATGCCTCTCGGCGATAAACGTATGAAAAAACGATCTGGAATCTGGAATCAGCGAAGGGTGGACAAAGCGGAGTACGTATAAATGTATGCGCAGTGCGGATAAAAGCAACGTCTTTGTCAAGAGAAGCGCACCGACCTATCCTTCAATAACGATCACGGTTTATCAACAAAAATCGCTAGAAGGAGAATAAGAGGGCATTTATTCATTCCCCTTCTTTCTTCGTTCGCGATTGTTCCCATTGTGAAATGGCTTTTAAGTTGTTTTTCGCTGTTACGCGAAACGTAATGCTCTTGACGACGTTAAGATCGTTAGATACACGGTAGACGCGTACTTTAAGAAGGATAGAAATTTTAATATCGTTGGAAATTGTATAAGTACGTGTCCGTGAATTTTGAATATTTGAATGTTTGCGTTTAAACCGCCGAGTATTCGAATATTCGAATTCGAATATCTCAAAGAGAGATTTTCTCAAAGAGAGAAGGAAGGAATCGAGCGACGACGCTTTCCGCTGCAATCTCCGTTTGATCTGCTTCTGACTGGTTTTCGCGATAAAAACGTGGCAATATAAGGCAACGAGAAAAGGGGAGAATCTATCGCTGGAATAAAAGTCATTTCGTCTGTGCTGACACGAACTGCAATAAAAGCTCGATTTATAAGACAACCTTCGACCCCTGGTAAATGGTTCGCAGTTATCGTTACCGCGTTACAACGTCCAGCAATATGATCGCGAATATAAATAGCAAAGTTCCACGAGCTTCCAGCGAAACGTCACGAAAGTTGAATTGGAAAACTGGAGAAATTGAAAAACCACCATCTACTACAGCAGATACGTGCAGTTGACCAACGACGAAACAAAGAGGCGGTACGACGGCAAATCTTTTGGGAATTTCGCTGGAAGGATCTCTGGTTCGAGTTTGGTCGTAATTTTCGGCTCGCAGTTGCTGCCTCGCAGGCAACCTTTAATTCCGAATAAAACCGATGTTTTCGGAGTCACTGGCCGCGCCCACTGAAATCCTCGATGCCACTGATTGCCAGAGAAATGAGTTTCCGGCTAGTCGATTTACTAAACCGAAATTATACCACCGAAATCCACCTTGTCGCGGTGAATATTCGCTAAATTCGTCGGAAAGAAAATCAAGCCGATCGGATTAAGGCGATCGAGGTTAGGAAACGGGTCGTCCAACTTAATAACGAAACCACAGCTATTTCGATAGTTGGAATCGGAACGAGGTTAGGCGACGACGCGTCAAAGCGGTGTAGACGCGAATACCCGATGTATGAGCCGGCGCTTCCGGTGTCCCGGTGCCGGAACTGCACGCCCGGCCGGTTCGCTGTCGCGACGAGGACAGACCGCTCGCGGCAGAACTCGCCCAAAGTCATTTCACGCCCGGCGGAGCGCGGAAACGGGCGTTTACTCGAGATTTTCGTTCATAAATCAAGCGTCGAGCTTTCATGCAGCCCCTCTTTTCATCGACGAGGTACCGACCCACTCTCACGGGGGGTTTACGCCGCCATTCAGTCGCTTAATCGACGCTCTTGTTCGTCGAGATCGTAATCGTGGAATTTGTCCATACACCGGAAACGGAAGAGTTGGAATCACGGCGCAGTTCCGTCGTGCGGCGAAGAAGAATTTCCAAACGGAAGTCGCAACTTGTACCTTCGCGTCACAGGTTGCAACGTTGGCAAATGGACGGAAAATATTCGCGCTGCCTGGAAAGATATTTCGGAGTTGCGACTTCCGAACGATCGGTCGTCGGTGACGGCGATTCGTGCGCGAACGCGCGCGCTCTGGGAAACCGGAAGAGGCATCGAGTTTTTTCGTAGTCGTATTCACCCTTCCCCATTCGGAGGAAAAGCCACTGTGCGCCGACTGTGCACCGAGCGTGGAAACTCGTAGAACGTGATATTATTTTGATTTAAAGGAAATCAACAGGTGATCGCCGACAGACGGGTAGCGAGTGTCGAAACCTGTGTAGATAGAGCCTCTGCTATCCTCTACCTGTTTCGGATCATTTTCGATGTTATCCCGCAACATATGCCCGACAAGGGGCAGATGGTAAAAAAGCGTTGAGCCGGAGCAGCAGCGTGTGACACGGGACAGTTTAAAGGACCCCGTTGCTGCTCATCGGGCCAGCCACCAATCACTGTTCCCTTTTGATTCGGCGACGCTGCACGAACGCGACGGCCGTTGCACCCTAATTATTATCCGTGAATGCTCCTTTTAACGGGGACGAGCGCGTCGGCCAAGCCTCCGATTAAACGATTCGCCGAAGTCGAAGCCGAAGCCGAACTCGCATCACCGGGGGGGCGCGTCCCGTCTCGCAGGGGAAAGATCTTCCTTCCTTCGAAGCAACGTACTTCTCGAGAGCTTCTATCGTTCTTCTTAGAGAGACCGCCACGACCACGCAATTTTCCTACAACGAGACGGAAATCTCAAAGATTCATAAGTGGTACGTACATATGCTCGTTTCGTCGTTTAACGAACACCGCGACCGATTTAGCCGACGTTCGTCGATCCCTACCGCGTCCATCTACACCGCGGCAATTTCTAGGTCGTTGTCGCTTCACCCGTTCGCCGTCCAACGGAATTTCCAACGGATGGAAACTCGATTTCGCCGTAGGCGGCGAGTATTACTTCGCACTTGCCTGCGATCTTCCACGCTTTACTACGCGATACTTCCTCCTTCTTCGTGCTCGCCCTTGTTATTATACCAACCGGCACCATTGCCATCGTTTCACGCGTCCATCGACCATGTATCCCCCGACTCGATTATTAAAGAGCGAACAAAAAAGACCGATCCTTTCTCGGGCGTCTGTATCGAGAGACGTTCGAGACATGGTCGAACGAAGCGACGACGACGACGACGACGACGACGACGAGGAACGGTACGTGGACGGAGATCGATGGCGAGCGGTGGTCGTGGAGCAGCGATCGTTCGGTCGAGCGGTCGATAGCTCGAATTCGAGCTTGGCCAGGAAACGAGAGAAAATTTATGATAAGGACGGGAAGATGGTGCGAGCCGTTCGAGGAGAAGGATGATGACTCCGTCCCACCTGTACGTACACGAACGCGTATCGGTATACCGTGTGCGCGACACGCGCGCCCGTGCATGCCGGCCCCAGCTGCCATCCATCCCAGCCGCGCTCTAGCGAGGAGAAAGGAACGTACAGGTGCAATCGTTAACTCAATTGAACTTTGATAAGTAAAAGTGCGCCAACATACGTGTATGTTTACTGGCGCGAGCGCGACTGTTTTATCGTCGCGTCTTTTATCGCGGTCCGCCTCCGTTCGATTAATTGGCCTATCCATAAATGGACGCGTCGGTGGTGCCGGACCACCTCGTGCCTCCGGTTTCCATAAATTCACGAGACGGCAATTGCTTTCTTCCTATCTCGCTTATCGACCAACGTCGTTTCCTTCGGACTCTTTAAAAATTGTCCTTCGTTTAACGATTATGACGGCTGTTGCTCGCTCGTTCTTAACTCGTTCATTACTCGTCGGTCGCTCTCGCTTATTACGTATACAGATATACGAAGACGTATTAGCGGACGAGAAGCGTTTCGAAGGTTACGCAAAAGTTTGTCAATGGGAAATTTGAACGCGTCCGTAGGACGTTTGTGGGTCATCGCGTTGACGCGCGTCGAAAAACCCGAGTTGGCAGCAAGTTTCCACGATGATCGCTGGCTCGAACCGTGGTTGGCAACGACGAATAGAACGAAACGGAATGGAAACGGAAATCCGGGAAGAGAAGTCCGAGAAGAAAGGCCATCCACGCTCGCGTGGGACAACGTGTCATTAATTCGAGAAAGCACTCGCGCCGCCTGCACTTGTCCGTCCAGGAAGAAGCACCTGACGGTGAGCCACCACGACACAGGGTGGAATTTCAACAGTCGGAAACATAGCGACGCATAGTGATTTCGAGGGTAGCGCCGACTGGAGGCCCCGTTCGATAGATGATCGATAATGGGACGCAGGTGTTTCTCTCCGACTGGCATCCTCGCACTCTTCCAACGTATCTTCTACCTTCCTCTTCTCCTCCTTCTTCTCGCCTCTTCCGGTATTCCTTCGTGTCTTCTTTCGTCGTTACCGTCTTTGGATTTTCTCTCTTTGCCTTTACAGGGGCAATTTTAAAAGGATGGTTCATTCGCGGCGATCGATCTACGCTTCTAACTAGAGGAATTCGCATATTTCCAAGGAATACGCGTTGAATTGCCCATTTCTAGAAATACACGCTACGATCTTTACTATTTCAGCGTGTAAAACACGAGTCTCTAGGTTGCTCTAGTTTGACGTAGAGATCTTATGTTCGATTAGGTTGTCCCAGTAGCACCGTCAAAGACGTACAGCGCATAGGATGACCTGACTTCGGTTTTCTAGGCTTCGTGCGACTGGTTCGGAATAACAACGATGTTATCGATTTTCGAGAAAAATAAGCTTTTACGAAATTCCGAATATCGACGAATATTCCGTGTAAAAGCAGGCCGTCTCTTTTAGTACGGTAAAAGTAGTACAAAGGCAGATACTTGATCGTTACACCGATACTTTAAAGTCGTCTTGGCCGTACGCGATATGCTTCTGCTCTTAATAAGAAATGGTTTTTAACAAGACCGGTAATTCTACCGACGCGTTCACTAGCACGCTCCAAACCAAGTGCCCTCCTTCTTCTCTATCGTCTCTTTCTTCGTCTATTTCGTGGATTGCGCCACAAGAGCGAGTTAACTAGCTAGATAACAAGATCGAGTTCCGGGGTGGATGGAAAGTTAGGTCGCTAACGCAGAAGGCGGCGAATCGGAGGACCGAGCTCGAGTACCGGGCCTATCGATTGTTTCTTTGCTGCCGTATGGTATTGTGCTGTCGCGGCAAGACGAAGAACGAGTGGGATCGTCGGATGGTTTCTTCGATCGTTCGGCACCGTACACGGCGAGTGTAGCTTCGTGGGGTGGGAGTCGAGGGGTGGTGGCGCTGAAGAAAACGACGGTTGAAAGTCGCCCGGTTTCTCGTGTGGGACCTTCAGGTGGACGTGAAACTTTTTAGCTCTCCACGGCACTCTCGATGCCGCTCGGGGTGTGCACCTGCTATACACCTGTTGGCCGTTGGTTGCTCCTGCTGGCTGCCGTGAAACAAATGCGACCGCGGCTCTCTCGCCGCCGCACCGCGCCGACTCCTCTAGCTCGTCCGTTAGAGGGAAAAATCGCTTTGACCTTCTTCGCCGCCACCTTCTCTCGCCTGTCTCCAAGGAGGCGCCCGCGCCTTCTGCGCGGATCACTCCACGACTCCACTCCCCTTCCTTCCTGCCTTCGTTCTCCTTTTTTATTTCCACCGCTTTCAACGTGTTTGGTAAATTCTCGAAAGTTGCTACGGCTCGTGGCGAGCCGAGCAAGCGGGAAATGTCACCGAAGCACCTACGTATCGAATCGGTATTAAGCCGGCGCGACGTTGAGAAATGGAGGCAGCGGATAATGCCTATGCGATGCCGAGATTTCTCGATAGAACGCTCGTAAAACGGAGACTACCGTTGCGAAGCGTAACTAAGCGTCTCCAGCGACGAAAATGAGGGGAAAAAGGAAGGAGAGGACGATTGCGTCGGAAGAAATCCCGGCTGCTCCGATTATGTAATTACCCTTGACTTCGTTTTGGTCGGTTCGGTCGATCGGTAGTCTTGTCCCGTTGGTCGGTGCTCGAGCATCGAGCCGATCGAGATTAATGTAAAAAACACGAGGAGCCGAGTTAGCGGCACGGTGAACGGAGAGAGGCGGTCGAGACGATCGTAATGGTCGACAGTTTCCGGCCGTGGAACATCGCCGCACCCATTCTTAGACCGTTTCCAGCAAAAGCACACGGCCAACAGTCGGCTCAACCGGGATAATTATCGGCAGAGTAGAATCATCGGGTATTTCCAAGTGGGAGGAGTACGAGTACGTTTCCAAAGTGAAATCGAATGGAGGCTCGCGAGCGGGAGCATGCCATGACTACGGAGCAGCGAACTAAAGAAGAGGAGCAGTACAAGAAGAAGAACAAGAAGAAGAAGAAGAAGAAGAAGAAGAAGGGAACGAAAAGGAGAAGGAGAAGAGGAAGAAGCTGGAGGAGGAGGAGGAAGGCCTGATACACTTTTAATACGGGACCAAAGGAGCCCCCTGCACAGCAGGTGCACCGCAGGTGATTCTGCTCGTCCTTCTCTCGCTGCGCAGGCTTCCTCTCACGACTTCTCGACCGGCCTGCACCCTGCGTACGCGATCTCCCACAGTGGTAGACTCGTCTTTTTTCCGCGAGAAGCACACACGGCGATCCTTTTTCGAGAGACTTCCTCCTCCTCTTCGACCCTTCTTCCTACGTCTCTTTCTTTCTTTCGTTCTTTCACGAATCGAAAACCAAAGGTTCGATCGCGACGGTTACGTCGTCGGCCGCTTACATCTCGGACTAACGACTCGCCGTTTTCACGAGGAGTCGATCGCGATATCGAATAAACGGGTGATTTCTACCTTTTGCGATAAAAGTATCGCAATCTCCGAGTTGCACTAAACTCTTCGTTCTTTCGCGGACGTTCCTTGCAACTTTCGGACAAGTAAACGTTCTTAATGCAACGTATCGAGTGTTATGCCGTATAGAAGGTAGGACTAATAACGGAAGAGACTCGTTAGCGCGGCAAACGAAAGGAGGGCTCGAGTGGAACAAGGTCCCGAAGGAGTTGGCTACGACGAAAGTCGGAGTGTCGACGACGCGTGGGAAAGTCGAGGGGCGCCAACCGTTTTTCGAGAGAGTAGAACGGCGAGACCAGAGACGCTGGGGGTGGACGCGTAATTGATACGCTTCGCAGGGTCGTGTTTTGAATTTCATTAAGACCCTGACGCCATCTCGGAATCCATTCCGCTTCACTGGCTCGTCCACTCGAACGATCAAGAATCCGCTAGCCAGCCACTCTCGTTCTCTCTCTCTCTCTCTCTCTCTCGATCGATCGAAACAGTCTCACGACCGAAAAGTGCATCGCTCCTCGAGCTTCCCTACCGGAGGATTAGCTTCCCTGAACGTGTAAAAATCGTATGGGAAAGTTCAGGGTGAAAGAGGATAACCCTCTGATAGTTTTTGCGCGTAACCTGCGAAGGTCAGGCGGATTACGTTGCATCCTCGTGAGATTTGCCGACGAGTAATCGTTTGTAACGAAATGTCACGAACTTTGTCCGTTAAATATCGTTTAAACGGTGCTTTTCGCAATTTTTGGAGATGTACGCGTCCGGAGAATAGGCTTTCGTGCGTCGATAAAAATAAAACTTGCGCATTTTTGCAGTTACGTATAATACTAAAATATAGGAACAGAATTAGAATGCAAAAAGTTATATCGGGCAAGAAGTTACATTTTTGCTAAAGGTGTCGTTCAAAGTTCGTACTCTTCGAAACAAGGATCGGACATCTCTGTTAAATACTAATAAATAAATGTCACGTTTGCGTCGATGGAGTGTGCTAGCAGAGTACCATAAAGGATTTCATTTGTACGTATCCAACCATATACGTACGACCATACCGCTGAAAGGATTAATGAAGTTGCAAAGCAATGGAAAAGAATGAAAAAGAAGCGGAAAAAGTCATCGATATTTCAGCGGAACGATGCCTGGCGATCTCCGTAAGGAAAGCTCGGATCGAATCTCCCTTATTCCGGTCGCGCCACCGACGCAAATGGGCATCGACCGGTCCGCAAAAAGACAGTGACGTTACGGGTTGTCGAGAAGCAGGCGCGTGCTGCTCGCGTCCGTCAAATTACTAAGCTTTTCTTTCGCCAGCAGCGAATTCGTCGCCCCGACGAACACACTGGGCATGTGCACTCGTGAAAAATGTCGGTTGCACGCGAATCGTGCGACGCGGCTCATTGTCCGACTCTGGCTCACCTGCTGCCCTGCCGATGAAGAAATTCTGACAAAGAACCTCACAGGTGCCATTCGTTTTTCTCGCAATGTTACCGAGGTGCCTAAAGCATACAATTTTATAACTCGCCGGCCGCCGCGTTGCGCAACGATCGACCGGCGAAAAAAGTGTCAAACTCTCTTTCTCCGCCTTTCCCGAGTATCGCCCAGAGATGCGCGCAGGATTCTGCGTCGGGGCCGCTAAAAGTCTGGCACGGTGGAACGATGCGAGGGACGTCGATCGTCTAGCGGTCGCTATCTCCGAGATGAACGCCGTCTCCGAGACGCAATATCCCCACGAGTAATTGCGTATTTAACGAGGAATGAAGCACCGATCGCGGGCCGCGCGTGTCGGTTAATTACAGACAGGGTCGATGCCGAAAGGAACGGAGGCTGGTGTGGCGTCGGTAGAGAGCTCGGAAAAGGCGAAACACGCGTGTCACAAGCGTGCAAGGTGCACGCTGTTCGCGTTCGATGCGTCTTGCATAGCCAACGGACCCCCATAAAAGAGCAGCGCAGCTGTGTTTTTTTTCGAAAAAATCCGAGCCGTGTGTGCGGGGGCATGCGGTCGATTCGAGAAGACAGTCGCGAAGAAAGAAGAAGGAGGAAGAGGAGAAGAGGAGAAGAGGAGAAGAGGAGAAGAAGAGAAGAAGAGAAGTAGAAGGAGAAGAAGAAGAAGAAGAAGAAACAGAAGCGCGGAAGGAGACCGAGGCAGGGAGAGAGGCAGAGGCGATGGAAAAAGAAACGAGCTGTCGCGAGCAGAGGGTTGAAGAACGGGTTGAAGAAGTGGAAAAAGAAGGACGAGAAGAAGCGATGCAACAGGCCGAGGGTACCGGCGGCGGAGGTGAAGGAGGATAGCGAAGGGGCAAGGTGCTGCCAAGGTGGCGGTTAGGGCAGCTGATCTTCGAATAGCAGCAGGTGAATGCGAAGAAGCTCGCGCTCGTAGAACGAGCGAGACAACCGAGATGGTAGTTGCGGTAGATGCGCCGCTGGCTGTGGAGGAGGAAGAGGTAGAATCCACGCGTGCATAAAAGGTGTTTCGTTATTGTTACCAAGCGCGCGCGCTACCCGGCTCCTTTCGATTTATTAATCTTGTTCTCGTGGCAACGAAGTTTCTCAACGCCCAGACCGATCGAATCAACCTCCGACGTATCCTGTCTGCCGTCCTCGACTCGTCTATTCGTAATGTCAAGCCGCCAGAAATTCGTCGTTCGTTTAAAATATATCCTAGTAGAATTTCGTTCGTTCGAATCGGGAGACGAGTAGTTTGCGTAATAGTTCGCCGTTTCCGTCATTCGTGCTCTTCTCGATTATGCAGTCACGATAAAACAAACGACCACGTTCGGATAAATACATTCGCAAGATAGGAGTTAATTTAATCAGAAATTTCGAGTAAAATTTCGTTCGAACGAATCAAGTAGCACTGTATCGCGTTTTAATCTACTCGCCATGCCTGTTACCTATCCACGCGTCGATTATTGGCAACGGAACCGGTCATAGGCTACGTTTTCAAATCGCCGGCGGTAAAAAATCTCATCGAGAAATCGACAGATACGAATTACCGATCGCTATCTAAAAATAGTGTTCGATTCTTGCAGCGTGGATCCCGTTAGCGCCGCGCATGGAGAAACACGCGTTTCGAGCGAATCGCTGATGAATTTATGACCGGTTCCGCGGCGCGAAAAGGCTCTCGATGCGCGTGCACGTACTCGATCAACGACATTCTTTCCCATGCCGAGTCTTCCGTAGACGATGCGAAGGACGAAGCCACGTCGTCGAGGGTACACCGATGCCTGCTGCTTCTCGAAACCTTTTTCCCCTGATTGCGGTTTTCAGGCTGAACCATCGTTCGAAACTTATCCGTTACGTAATTCCGCGCGTCGAGCACCAACTACGTGCTTTTTTAACGGAATTACGTGGTAGGTACGTATTTCACCATGTCGCTACTTTCCTCTTTACACGATTGACATTCTTCGACGCGATATTCAACCTTCACCTTCGACCAGATATTCTTCTCTTTCGTTTGTCAATTTGTTTCTGGATAACGACAGAAAAATCCGTTCATTCTATCGATCATGATCAATTCTGATATAGACGATATTTGTATCATTATATGTTAATCTTAGTTTATTTCTATACAAGTTTGCGATTAAATGTAGCGTGAATGATAAAAGATGGAAGCTTGCTTCGCGTTTACTTAGGAATTACTACTACTAATTAGGAATTGCGCTTACCAGAAGATATTCGCAGCCGTTTAACCACGGTGAGCAAAGGATTCGTTGCGGAAGTTTAGTCGTATCAGCTTCACGGTAGAAGTCAAAGGACCGGAAAAGTAACCTCTTGGAAGTATCCGCGATCGGTGATCGTCGTTTCCTTGCGGTCACTTAGTACCGAGCAAGAGTAGCTCGCATCTTGGCGCTCCTTCTCCTCTTCTTCTCTATTTAGCGGAAGACGAGAGGGACGACGAACATCGTGCGTAAGACCGTGTAACTTCCTTGCGAACGCTCGTTCCCATGTCCTCGACCGTTTATGGGGCTTTCCGTTGTCGCCGCTTCCCATGGACTTCCTAAACATTGACTTCCTCGAAGGAGCCAGCAAGAAGCAGATGGCCTATTAATTCGACGACCACGAAGGAGAACCCACCACCTTCGTGCACCCTCTGCGGCACAACTTGCGTCCAGGGAACACCACTGGCCTTCTTCCCACAAGTGCGTCGTGCACTTGTTCCGTGGCGTGTTCGACCGTTAAGTTTCACAGATTCCTCGGCCACCTTGCGCCCGCACTTCCTTCCCAACGGCCAGTCCAACTCTCTTCCTCCACACCTTTTCAACTTTTCCATGGAACTTGACGGTACAACCGTTACGAACGAACATATTTTAGTTGCAACTGGCTAACCTCCGTCTTGGCGTATATCGTTTTCACGTATCTTTCGGTATCTTCGCCATTTTCGTTATTAGTCGAACGAATGAGAAATTCGAAAGATTTCGGCTGGTCTCAATTCGATTCAGCCAGCCGGAAGACGAGAATTCCACCGGATGGCTCCGACGAGCGTAGCGCGTTTCTTTGCACTTTCTCGTAACATCACGGCCGCAGGGAAAAAGTCGAGAGTTCGGGGTGAAAACTATCAATATACGATAACTTCGGTGAAATTCCTGCGAAAGGTTAAGTCGAGAGAGCGATCCGTCGTCGCGTGTGTTCGCGATCGGTGAAATCGTCGGGCGCCTCGAGTAGCTAGTTTACGCAATCGAGCTACTGTTATGCAATTAATCTTCGTTGTGCAGTTCATGATTTCTGACGTGGCCACGTGAACGGTCGTGACACCGTAATTTGTCACCATTAACAGGCACCAACCAATTCCTATCTTCGAAAGATCGATTTTCCACATCGTGGGTCCGAACTTAACCTAAATTCCGGCGTGAAGAGAAGCCGACCGACTCTGTATTTTTAGCAAGACTGGAAAAAATGACCCGTGGACGCAAGATCCGAGATCAGATCTTTAACTACCTGGCGCCAATATGTTTCTGCCCGACGAAGAACCTCCGTGGCCACGGCTGACGTTGTCCCCGGCTATTCTGCGGTTGATGGAAGGTCTGGATGAACTGGTGGAACGAAATAATGCGATAGGTAGGGATTGTGGAGGGTGAAAAGGGATCGCGAGACAACAAGATAACCGAGTAAGAGGACGGAGGAAAGAAACGAGAAGGATGAAAGAAGGACGGAGATGAAGAGGACGAGAGAGGAAAGTGGCGTTAGAAGGTTACGCGATGGCATCTATGAGGGCTCCTGTTTTCAGCGTGACTGGTAAAGGACTCGGATCCTTGGGCCGGCCTTTGACGATAGGCGACCAGCAAGATCGCATTTACACGTGTACACCGATCTTCTACCGGTATTGTTTTGACGTACAATTACGCTTACTTCTGCTTCTTCTATCTAATAGACGGTCGTATCTAATTGCACCGTCAACGGTACGTTACGTTATAAGAGACTGAGAGAGAAATACGTAGATACCGCGAGTATCGATCCACGAAACAGACAGATCAAATTATCTAGCAGTTTGGAATTCGTAGACATAACTGTCCGCGAAAAGATAGCAACGCTCCAGCAATTTCTTGGACAATTGTACCATTTCCCGTTATATCACTTGCGCAATTATATTACTTGCTATTGTTTTCTTATTATTTTACGATATTATTATCACTCTTATTAAGATCATCGGACTCTAGTAGGGTGGAGAGACTGAGACAGAAATATGCTATGGGGAAGACCGCTATCTAATATTTATGAAAGTTAATCCTAACGATAGATGAGACCTACGAGACGAAAACAAGTCAGTTTATTCCGAGAAAGTATCAGATAAACGCCATTATATCATAACACGTCTGAGAGACTCGGTCAGTCGCACGACGATACCTACTCACGAAGGGTTAAACGATTCGATAATGATAATTATATACGACGCTTTGGCGTGGCTGTTCGTCAAAGCGTTAGAAAGGCTTCTTACGGAAATCGGACGTACGCGTGCAAAGAAAGTCGTAGCTGGAAGCAATTGGGAAAATTTCCATGGATGAAAGTCGACCACGAATGGACGGGTCAGGTGGGCTGGTTATCTCCGTTGTATCTAGTCAATCGTTCGTGGCAGATGGTAACGACGAACAAATTCGGATATACGCGTTCGCCGCGTAATTATTGGTCGCGGTAGATGTCAGATAAGATACACAATCGAATTATTAATGAAACGGCGCCCGCGCAAGAGAAATCGGCCGGAAAAGGGAAAAAAAAAGGCAGGCAGGCGGTGGAACTTGTTACATCATCGCGCTTCCTTGACCCTGGACCCGAAACTCGTCTCGCGATACTTTTGTATCATTCCAATAAACTGGTTATGCGTCCAGTTCGAGGATCGCCATTACGTCAGTGAGCAAAAGATAGCGAAAGGAAGTTTGCTGAAAACGTACCTTTGCAATTCGAATATTCGACTTTGTTCGACAAAGTCGATATTTCTTTCCAAGTTACTGACATCAGCATACGATGTCCATCGTATTTGAACGAAATTTTAATTAGCGTCCGATCGGATCGAAAAGTATGTAACCAGGTGGAGAGGAGAATGAGCGGACTCTTATTCCATAGTCCGTATAAGCAAAGTTCTAGCGTACATGTACTAATAAAATCTAAGGACACAGATACGTAGTAAGACCAGGACACTGGCGTGAGCGTATGTTTCCGCGGCAACTCGGCGGAAAGAGCGTGAAAAGGAGATCCGAGATGGAAACTGGTTGGCGTGTGCACAATGGCGGGCAGGGTTACGTAGGCGCCCTTGGGATCCCTATTCAGGGTCAGTCTCGTCGAATAGGAGCTCGAAAAGGATACGATGGGTTCGGTATCGTGATGTCCGCGTGCACCCACGCGAGACACAGGGAATCTTCGTGAAAAAAAGGGACGGAATAACGGTAAGGGAAAGGTGACGCGTAGTAACCGCCTTTATTCCGTCTCCGTCTATTTTCATTTACGAGAATTTAATTTATCGTCGAAGAAGCGACGTTTATTACGTCGGACATAAATTTTTAATCGATCGATGTTCTTATCGATGAGACAATTTGAGAAGCTCGGGGCGGGCAAATTAAATTACTGGCTGGTAACAGGAGGCAACGTGGCGAAAACACTCGACGATGGTATCGCGACGTGAACTTCGCGAAGAGAGATGGAAGTAGAAGAAGAAGAACGGCTGTACATTATGGATGCGCATGATAAACGGCCGTTCTACTATCGTTATTTATTTGACCGATATCGGGCAAACTGCGAATTAAACGACCAACTGCTCGACGCGGTTGCGGGAGTAGCGGTAATTGAGATAAACCGGCCGCTCTTTGTATCTATAGTATACAACTATCACCGCGCATACTCCGTTCCAACTTTATCGCAAGAATTCTAGACACGAACGTCGCCGATAAAAAGCTAGCAACAAGTTGAGAAAACGGCGTAACGGGACGAAATTGTTGCTGACCGCGATATAAAAAAGTTATAGGGGTATCAAAGTCACGAGCTCTGTCAAAAAATCAAGGCGAGAGATTCGCTATGCCTTTCTCCTTCCTTCTAACGTTCTTCGTTGGCGAGACAACGTTAACGCGCTTCCTTTGTTCGTAAGACCAACGATCCAAACGAAATGGCAATAGAACAACGACGTATCAGTCGATAAGTAAGAACGAATGGGAACAACGGAAACGACGAAGTTGGCTACTAAAAAAGGTAATGACGTGGTCCACGATGACATCGATAACGAAGACGTAAGTTTCATGACTTGCCCCTATTTTTCGGTCGGCATACATGCTCGTCCACCTGTTGCTCCCTCCTCTCGAACATGAACGTGCAGACCCGTTTCCTAGAGGTACCGCGCGTGTCCTGGGTCGAAGAGTGAACGTGGAGGATCACGAGCCGCTTTCGAGCGGCAACCGTCGCTCGATCGTCTAGTTCGGAGGAACAAGGAGGGGAGAAGCTGTTGAAGAGAAACGGCGGAGAAAGGATCTCGAGAGGAAGGAGACAAGCAAGCCGCCCCCAGCAGAGCATGCAGCCTCCGCGGATCGTCCTGTCCCACGTCTGGCTACGCTTTGCTCGGATCGAGTTCCTTTTTTAATTTCTCATCTCGTATCTTCAGATCGTAACACCGAGCTCCGATAGGTTTCAAGTAACGCCACTACATTTGCCAACGGAGAGAGGCTGCAAATTTTTAAAACAGGTTAGAGCGAAATTTGTCATTATTTTATATTTTATCGTTACGTATCGTTTTTATATTTTACTCTTAGAGGTAATCGAGGCGTGCGATCGGAGAAATAAAATCGTAGACGATAGTCTTGCCGATAAATATCTATCAAGGTAGCACAACCGAGTGGAAGAAGAGGAAAAGTTTAAACAGATGTTAAAGTAGAAATGAAATAACTTTGAAGAAGTTCGTGGTTATCCCAGACATTGCGGAGTATATCGTCGAAAGCGAGGCAGACGCGTCCTGGCTCCTTAAATCAATCATTTTGTGGGCGTTTCAAGAGTACAGCGTGCTTTCGTTGCTCCATTCGGAGCAAAGTGGTCGGAGGGAAAAAAGAAACGCGAGTGGGACAAGATGGAACGGGAGAGAGCGAGAAATAAAAAGGGAACGCGAGGAGAAAAAAGTGAAGAAGCAAGAAGCCGCCCCCAGCAGAGCGCGCAGCCTCCGTGGCTGGTCCTGTCCCACGCAATATCACGGTTTACTCCGCGCAAGCTCTGCTATACTTCTACTTTGCGTCCCCAACGGTGTCAAGATAAATAATCTTCGCGTCGCTACAGTCTTCTAAATTTCTTCCTCAAACTTATCGAGTACCGTACAGTGAAACGTGTACGCATGTACAAGCTCCATATGGAAGACGACCGTCTGTAAAAAATTTTCCAGTCTCTTTCCAACGGACGAAGAAATGCTCGGGTCAGGAAAATTTGGCGGTGCAACAACGTCGAGCGATCGTCGATCGGCTGGTCATAGTCCCAAAGGACGGTAACGCGAGTCCTTTTTTGGCGTCCCGACTGACCTAATTGGGACCACCATGCTCGTGTCCGCTCATTCACCGATCGCGGCACACCACTGCTCGTGTAATTAACCCGATTTACTGCGGTAGGTCTTTCGAAATTTTAGCAACCGACTGGTATCATCGGAAGTCTTCGTTCTAAGAGCTAGAAAATGTGATTTCATCGAATACATGTATATGTTCGACTCTTTGTACGAGAGCATTTTCGATAAAATTGGAGAAAAAGTACGGTTATTGGCGTGGTCGAAGGTAGTCAATGGCTGCTAGGTAATTTACAGGACATTTCGACGAGCGAGCGTCGCGAGACGTTGAGAAATAAATTTTGGTTCTGTCAGCGAGGATGCGGCGCGCCGTGAAAGCAGCCTGGAGCTGGAATAAATCTCCGAGCCGCGATCGTCGTTGCTTCACGAATGACAAATGCACGCCCGTATAAAAAGGGAGGCAAACCTGACCGAGACGAGAAGGTGAATCGAGATGCCCGGTTCGATTCGAAGCGCGTCCAGCCTCGCGATTAAAATAATCAAATAAACTGGATGGAACGTCGCTGAATAACGGTACGTTGTCAATCGCGTTGATCGCCAACGAAATCTCGCGTGGTCGATCGGACGATAATCGTCGACTGGCGCGCGCTTTCTTCGGAAACGAAAGAGAAACGAAAGAGAAACGCACGAGAAACGATAGTGGATCTTTCTGACGATCCAGAAAAAGGGGGGAAACCGTTCAACGAATATCGTCGTGTCGATCTCATCGATCTGGATCCAGATGTGGATTCGAGGGAGAGCGGTCAACGAGACTCGACGAATGGCAGTGGCGGACGAGCGCGATTTTCTGCGCAGCAAATTAAAGTCGATTTAAATTTAAACTCGGCCAGCAAATCTTTCAGGCTACGTTGAATCTTGGGAGACTCGCGGGATCTCGCACGGCGAATGTAACGCGGTACGAAAGCACGCACTCGTGCGTGCACAGAGACGAGTTGGACGGACGCGCGTGTCCGTGTGCGTACACGCTGCTCGCAGCAATGCACACAGAGACACACGCACACGAGTAACGAAACGCATTCGAAGCAGGGGGCAGGTCTGCCTACGTCTTCCCGGGGTATATTAGGATGATTCTCCATCTGCGGTGCATTTCCCCGCATTACACGACGCATACTCGCTCGTTCAAGTCCGAACAAAGTATCGAGTCTGGATCGTCGACCGGTTGCGTGTCTAGGAGATCTTGGAATTAAATCGTCTCCAAGTCTCTGGAATTACGAAATTACGACTCTATACGGAGTCGTTCCAAGTTCCTACATCGCGGTTCGTTCAACCTCGCGATCCGTTCGGCAATTTTCGTTATTCGTCGAGATTCTCGTTCCACCGAATCGGCCACACCGGACAGTTCGAGCAAAGGGGAAGACCTCACGGACAAAGATGTTGCTCGCGCATACAAAGTCCGGACTTGGGACGATGATCGGCGATGAAATAAAATTTCCCTCGATTCCGTTACGCACCGCGTGCGCGATCCACGCAGCGCCACCTAACCGAACGAACGCACACGGCCAGACGGCCGCGCTCGAACGCGAGAACCCGATGTGTCCTTTCCTTTCGACCGTGTGGGTTGCCCTGTGGGAGTCCCTTGCGGAGCTTTCTTATTCCCGGCTGCTCCTTCCTCTCCTTCTCTCTCTTTTTCCCAACCGCCGCCTCTTCTGGAGACGAACGGAACGGCTCCGTGTGCGTGAGGCTTGGCCGCGCGACACGAGCTCCCGTACGAATATATTACTACCGCGTTCGAAAAAGAACGCAACCGCAATAACTCTTTGGTCGCGAGGCCGCGACCGAGCGCTGCCGTCTCCTCTCTCTCTCTCTTTTCTCCTCCTTCCTTTCTCTCGACAATGCCCACTTGTTTTTTGGTCCGATCGACTGGCCCGAATTAAAGGCGACGCGAGCGCCGGCTGCCCCCTCGAGTACGGCCAACCACGAGTTTCGACGTTTAGAGAGAGGATGGACGTCGATCGATCCGAGATCGCGCCGCGGTAGGTCCGCGACAGCGAATCTGGAATTCATGTAAATAGATTCGGCGAACTTGATCGATCCCTTCCATCGTATTCGTCGCCGTGAGTAGACGCATCGTCTCGTCGGTTGAGAAGCAGCGGCTCGTTTCCGCAACCACTGCATTTTAATCACACGTTTCTATTAATTGCACGTAATTACCACGTTCCTGCCGCGACGCATCCAGGTCACGAAAAATGTCTCGCCTGATAAATGATTCATCGAGCCGTAAGAGAGAGGAACCGAGAAAAAGAGACGATCGAGGTATTCCTGTCGCAGCTGCATCGCGCATCGGCAAACCGAGACACGATCGCGATCGGTACACGCGACACACGTAGAAACGGCTCGGTTCTTTCCTTGGGATCTACAGCGGTTCGAAGAGCAAGGGGAGAAAAGGAGAGAACGAAGATGAGAAAGAGAGGCATCGAGGTAGAAGAGACACGTCTCGACTAGGTGGAAGGGATAAGGGTTGAGGGTGTGAGGTGGTGGGGGCTGTTTGGTCCGGGTTAAGTTAGGTTAGGGGTCTCCCCACTCTGGCCGCAGTGGCGACCGCCTCCCAGGGGCCCTGGGGGCCCACAAACGCCGCACCATCGTCGGCCCTGACGAGAGAGAACGCAAGTGGGACAAGGATAAACGCGACAGGAAGAAGCGAGAACGAAATCGAGAGAAGGAGAAAGAGAAGACGACGCTACGAGAACCCACGTAGACAGAGAGAGAAACCGAGGCCGGAGGAAGACAGAGACGGAGGGAAAAAACGGGAAAGACGAACCGAAAACCCACACCCGAGGCAGGGACTCGCGAGGAACCTCTTGGTGCTCTCAGTTCGAACCGAGCATCCTTGGAAACTGGCGGTTCGATTCAGACTTGGACTTTTCGTGACTCACTCGCGTTGCGTTTCTCTTCTTCTCCTTCCTCTTCTTTTTCACCTTATCCTCTTTTTTCTTCTTCTTCCTCCTCTTCCTGCGAGTTCTTTCTCCCTTTTCCGCCACTTGTCATCGTCCGTCGTCCTTTTCATTCCTGCGATCGTCGCTGCGCGGTTCCTCTCCACCTCGTCGCCTCCTCGTTCGCCGCCTCGTACGCGCACGTGTCTTGGAAGAGAGCGTGAAATTGCCGTTATCAGACGAGAACGTCGTGGAAAAGTTGAAAAGCACGCAAATCGGACGCTGCCTCGGCCTGAACATCCGACAACTCAACGATCCTAGCCTCTTGGACGTGTATCCGAACGAGCACGTGGTGCCTCGAACCTTCTACCTGGTGTTTGCGGTCTGCTACCTGACCGGATATGCCGCTTGCCGTGTAGCCGATTGTTTATCACCGACGATTCCGTGTCAAGACTGGCTCCCGTTTTCTTCTTGAGGATTTTTCTCGTCGTTTCGATCACCGAGGGAGCCCCATGTGTCAAAGGAAATACCGGCGGATCGCCTCCACTCGTTGTTGGTGAGTTTCTAAGATTCTCTTTCCGCTCTTAGCCAGCTTAACCTTAGAGTCGAGGTCGGCAGAGCTCTTGCTTCCAAATGTCGCGCCTTTTCCCCTAGCGAGAGGGGAGATACTACGCGGAGACGAGAACATTTCGAATCAGTTGCGTCTGATCCATTCCACTGATACATATTCTTGACAAGCGATTACGTAATCGTGTATATTTATCGAAACGTCATCTATTCAAACGCAGTTGCGACAATCGATAATTTCGCTATAATACGAGAATGTATCGCTTAGCAAAAGAATAATAGATACGTAGCGATAGTTAAATAATCTAGCTCGAGCTCTGACCGAAGATTTCGTGGCTGTCGTTTTCGATTCTCTTCTCCTTTGTCGTCCGACGTTTCGAAAATGATCCGAAGATTTATCGCGATTGAATTTTCGGGAGAAGCTATCGATCTCCCGGAGGTTCTACGAAACGACAGCTTCGAAGGACCTTTCAAACCAGTTTCCCAAATTTCTGCGGACGGGAGAAAGATGCGAAGAACGAGTCGCCCGTAAAATGTTTACGGAACTCGCAAAATTCGACCGAAGACGTGCAAATTATAATACCTGCTCGCCTTCCACCGATCGCTCCGCGGAAAGACGAGCAAATTCTCGGAACTTGGTTTACCGCCGGCAAATAGATACTGCGACGAAGGTGTCGCTCGCTCGACGACTGCCAAATCCTTCGACAAACGATTCCATGAATTTCGTTTTGTCGGTGAATCGGTGCAGTCGCTTTAACTCGCAGTTAACTCCAAAAAGCCCATTGTACAACGCGCGATCTCACTTCCATTTTATACGCATACAGATGCACCGTTTACCTAAACACGAGTGAAATCTCTAACGTGTACGAAGAAATAGCAATAAGATGGAATACCAACCTTCGGTGTTCCACTTTATCTCAATTCCCCTTGATCAAATTGGCCGAAGGTCCGAATCTCTGATCGGTGCAGTCCTTGCACTGGGATGATATTAATTTCTAATAACGAATCGAACGTATCGATACAGTGTTACCTTCGCAGTTTTTGAATTAGGTCGTGAATTATCCTGTATCTTAATGACGCAACAAGTGGATATTTCTCGGTTATCGTTGCTCCGTAATACGTTCGATCGTCGAATAGACGTGGAAAAAAGGGAACAAAACAGAATGGAACCAATGGGAGAGAACCGGGTTAGATCTTAGATTAGATTTTAAACTCTACGGGAACCAGACCTGGGCCCGATTTTGACCTCGCTTTAATTAATGAAGATTGACAACGAGCACGACTCTATCCTTTACCCCGCTTCCCTTTCTTCGATCCTCGAGATATCACGAGCGGGAAAGGAACGGCCGAGACCAAACATGGAAAGACCCACGCGGACCAAAGATCTACGCGCCCACGCCATTGATCCGGAATCTCGCGCGTGTATTTTAATCAGCCGTATAGAAAGCACCAGCCTGAACCTTTCTAGACCTGACTGTTTTCCCAGGTTGCTCGAAAATTCGTTACCTGGTTTTATGTATACACTACGTTCGTTTCTAATTCCAAACAGCCGCCTGTCCTGCGCTATTTGTGCGACGGCTGTACGTACCGACTACCCCATATACCGAAAATTCAATTCTCTCTTCCCTCTTGGCCCGTTGTCGCGAGAAAAATAGGGGGTGACGAACGTCACCGCTGCGAGATTCGCCGCAGCGTGACAATGACGCTCTACGGAGGACGGATAAAAGAGAAAAATCGGCCAACGATGCATCCGAGGAAAGAAGACGGAGGACTGCTCATCGTGAAACCCCTATAGTTAGGGTATTTTCGAGTCCATGGGGGGGTCTAGGTTCCCTGGGACAATGTCCCCATGCTCCCAGGATGGGATTATCCTCGGATCAGGTAGGAGGAGAAAGGACCCGAGCTCTCGATTCGGTGCGTCGATGCAACAATATGACCCGCAGGTCATGTTCAATGGGATTGCGTAAAAATCGGTCAGGCTCGTTGGGAGGTGTGGGAGTCTAGACTGCGTTTGGATCTTTCGAATCGAGATCGAGAAGAGCTGGGAGGCGGGGATCGATGTTCCGGCTGTAACGTACTTTTGCCGCGAGTACCGGAAGCCTGTTAACAATTTCAGGGCCTCGACACCTGCATGCTGGTAAACGACCGATTCGTCGTGAGAACACGTTCGAATGGTTTAGGTCGTAGGTAGTTGCGTAGGTAGGTTCAGAAATATCGTCCCTATCTTACCGATGGGATAAATTTTAAAGGGAACTCTCTCTCTTTCTCTCTCTCACTCTCTCTCTCGCTCGCTCTCTCTGAATGTCGTAGAAGCAATCTACATGCGAAATTAGGAAAGGACTCGTGTTTGTTGCCTGAGTATTGCCGGTGGAAAAGATACGGTGAGGTGCGTTATCGATCAGGCGTTAAAGTTTACGTGTTTCGAGAGACGAAACAGTAATTTAGGATACACATGGCGGAAGATAAGAAGCTCGAGACATAGTTCGGGATTGTACGATGTCGAGTCAGAATTATTTCTTCCTTGTTACGTTTAAAAAAATCGTATCTGGACTTCGAGATAGTAGGATTATGTTACAAACGTTACACAGAAATGAAATGTACCGATATGCGCAAATGATCCTCAAAGATTCCAGATGCTTTGATACAAGATACGTACGACTCTAGATGCTATTGCTTACGCGATCGTCGATTGTGTCGTCGATTAATACCTCGATCTATTACCTCGCTATATCTCTTGCGTCAAATATACGTTTCTCGCATATTAAATCGACCCACTGTCAACGACGCTATTTCATCTCGTCCGTTAGACAAAAGTCCTTGAAAACTACATAGCAGGAAGAAGCTAACGTATTTTTCAGCCTCCGACTGGTCCGTGGTCTGGTCCCCGGTTCCACGATCCCTTGACCGTTAACGTAGAGAAGACGAAATAAAAAATTATATGGAAGAAAGCGATCACGTAGGAAGCTAAGTTAGTCCCGCGACCGTTAGATCCGTTCTTTTCGGAGTCAGATTCACGGGCCTAATCTTCGCTAGACAAAAGGACACTTCACGTGTCCCGGTCGCAGGACGAATCGTCCCGGTCCGGGATACAGGATGAACCGGTATCCTGTCGCAGGACCGTTGGCGGCCAAGTTTCGCTTCTCTCGCGCGGTCGAACGAAGAAGGATAACGGGGCACGTGGAAGGGAATCGAAGGAAAGTTGGCCCCCGAGAAGATGCATATGTATGTCCACGTAGACACGTATAGGAGTCCCCTTTTGTGCTTCGTCGTGATTGTTCCATTGTTACGGGGGAATAGAGGAGACAGGTTTCATTTATGGTCACGTATGGTAATGACTGGAAAAGGAAAGAGAGGAAGAAGGGGAGACAGCCAGCGGGAAAAAGAAGGTTGGTCGTCGAGGTTCGTGCAAGTGAGTAAACCAGGCAGCCCAGTCAGGCAGGATGAGGAATCGTGTCCCGGGATACGAATATAAATTTGCATATTTTCGGCCCGCATCCTTCGACGCGCGTCCCACGTGGGAATCCGCCAACTTCTGACTAACCGGTGAGTCCGTGAGCGGAGTGACGATGCTTTAACGGTTCCTTTTGTCAAGGAACCCTCGTCGCGAATCTTTGTCGCGGTGTATCCTCGTTTTAATAATGGGTCTATCTAAGCGTACCTCGTCTTCCTTCCAAACGTTTCAACTTTACAGAGAGTATCCGTTTCGCGTTCCATCTCGATATCGTTCTTGGAGAATTCGGTACTTTTCGGTGACCGATGAAACGAGGATGGTAAATACGTACGTGGAAAGCTTTCAAAGGTCGATCATCGATGTCGATGGCCTCCATCCGCGCAACGTCAACGCACACCTTCCTCCGTTCTCTGCATTGTTCGTGTTCCGATAGTTTCTTTTTGTCGGTCACCTCCATTCGCTCGTTTCGAATCGGAACGCGTTAGTAAAACTCGGCATCGGAATCGTTGTAGCCCCACCGCGCTCCGATTCGGAACTCTGATTGCGCTCGACGCATCCTGCGTTCCAGCGACTTTTTTGCCAGCCGTCTGCATCGATTGCACTTAAATGTAACCTCGGTCTCTCGGCGCTGGCCTTCGTGAACGGAGGTCGTGGTCCAATCTGAAACGCACACCAGCGAATCGAACAATGAATCGTTTCCAGCCGTCCTTTCCTTTTCCTGTATTTACCAACATGCTAGCTTACGCTGAAAAGATCGTACGATTGTTCGACTTTACGTCCAAAGATTTCTTCACGACCCTCGCGTACCCGTTTAGTTTAAAGATACTTTACCTAGGAAATGTTTCGACGATGAATGCACGATACGTCTAGTTCTCGAGATGTATTATTACCTTCGTCGTAGACGCATTCTCCGGGAGTTTATAAAAGTGCGGAAACACGCCATAAACCGATCAATGACTTGTTTTCGTAGCTCGTCGGACCTTTCCTCTTTTTCTCGGCTGGCAAAAGCGAATTGCACGCCGGTCATAGAAGGGAAGGTCCTTTGTGAAGTGTTTACGGGCTGATCTTCGAGGATGATGGCTGGTTCGTAGGTGACAGTGGACCACCAAGATGGTGTTTTCACCGCTAAAACGCGCAATTAGCAACAATGCGGGAAACCCCCTGTTGAGAAAGCCACTGCTAGCCGACGACCTTTTCAACCCGCATAAATCTTTCTCGAGAGTAGAGTCTCTTCTTCGTTGCTTCGTGTCCCTTTCGATCTTCGTGTGTTGGCGTCGCGCTAAGACTCTACCACCCATCGATTCTGTTTTGCCAACATCGTGATATTAGGATTCCAAAGGAATCGCTAGCCTACCAGGAAGAATTTCAAGCCAGAACTTGGCTCCCAGGGTTCTCGAGACGTCGAGTGGCGAGATACGTGCGTGCAAAGGGCCAGAGACTCGAGCGTTACGCGTACCATCTGCTAAGAGAATTAACGGAATCGGCGAATCCTCCGTCTCTCTTTCGATTTGGCCGTTTAACAGATCGTTGCGCGTCTCACGAATCAAGTTGCCTCGCGAGGTGAAATTGATCGCACGTTTCTGCGAACAACGTGCGCGCTCGATCCGGCAAAAAATCGCGCTTCCGGCCACTGGTCAATGTCACGAGTGCGATTTCGTAACGAGCCGGTTCGCGAGCGTATCGCGCCTTTATGGCTACTTCCCGGGCGCGTTTAATAGCAAGGTGGTTAAGTGACTCCTCTCGGTTTTCAGACGGTCGGCCTCTCGCTCGCTCGTTCGCTCGCTCGCTCGCGCGTCCTTCTCCCGTTCGGGCTGCCGGCTTTTTTTCTTTGGTTTCGCATGGAAGATGGAAGGAGGAAGGCCATGGTGGTGTGGACGGAGAAAGAAAAAGCGGGAGGGAAGGGGGAGGGAGGGGAGGAAGGGCGATCCTTCGTGTGTGGTCCTCGTGGAGTCCTCGGTCAACTCGGAGCCGAGGTGTCGCGTTGTGTGTGGTATGCTACGGTGTCTTGCGTCGCACCGCCGTCTCGTCCCACGTGAACCACCATAAGCATCGAGCAGTTCGGCCAGCTCTCTATGCGCGTACTTATAACAACCGGGACAGCTTGTAAGAGGAGTCCTGTTCGTCCCTTGCTACACCGACCCCCTATAGAGCTTCGCAACGTCCGCGTTCAATTCTTTTCTCTTTTCGTCTTAGCGCGTTTCGTGCCACTTTCCGCTCCCTGATCCCGTACACGTTGTATATCGACCCAAGAAGTCTCTAAACCGGCCAATTTGTTACGATATATAGAAACATTTACGTCTCGAGTAGGTCGCGACTCTCTTCGGCGAACGAACGTGCGATTGTCGTAGCGAAGTGGCATATCGTTGAACGATACGTACCCATCACACGCCGTCTCTCTCTATGCTACTCTTTTCTACTCGTTGGGTAGTTGGATAATCGCTTCTCTAATCGGAAGGTTTGATCTTTTTATCCTACCATCTTAGCGAATCGAAGAGCTTCGCTCAGAAAGAACCAATTAGCTAGGGGATTCTCGCAAGAGCCGGTGGGTTCGAGCGGATTTCTAAGGAACGGTTACGACGACCACGAGCCACGCGTTATCGTGCAGCCTTGCAAAATTTACGAACTTTCGGCCAGATTCACGCACCTACAGCCTCGCGAATCTGTCGAAGCTCGTTTACGTTCGGTGAACCGAGATTGCGACGATCCGCCGTTGGGACGCAGAGGAAATAGCGAAAACGCGGAGTCCAAGTTGGTCGTCGTGATGCTATTTTTAATCCGGGAGGACCGTGTCATTCGGGAACGTGTCCGCAACCTTGAGCAGCGGAAAGAAAAGAGGAGAAAGAGGGAAAGGGAGGCACGACGAGGAACCACGAAAGCTCGAGGGACGAAGCGTGTGCAGGCTCGATGTGGGAGGTCCTCCGGTTTCGTAGCCACGAACCGTTCGAATCATTTGTCAATGCAGCCCAGTTTAGCGATTCGTCTCACCGACACCAAACTTCCACGGTTCCGTTGCACGCTCGAGCTCCCCTCCTCGGTGCGGTGTGTGTTCTATTCATTGCACGGGACCGCGTAGGTCCGGTTGAGACGCGGCAAAGAAGCCTCGAAGAATCCTCCCACCTTTCCTCTGCCTTCCTTTCTTCTCTACGCTCCGATCGTGGTGTGAAATTCGTGATTAATTGTCAGGTCTCGGGGGCGGGTTGAACAGCGAGATTAAAGACCCTTCGGGAGATGCGCGAACTCTGGCTGCCTCGTCGCGTATGGTAGAGATCGAAGGTCCGAGGGATTCTCAGAAACGTCCGATCGACCGTATTCGAGAACCGATAAATTCTCCCTGCTCGGGACTCAGATTTTTGTTCGCCGCTGATCTCCATAGATCTAGGATGCTCGTTGGCGGAAAAATTCGTGAAACGACGAAGAGGAATCTCTGTACGGCAAAAAGCCGAGTAAACAGGGGAAAGTTGGCAAATATTTTCCTTGCTATCCGGTGCGCGCATACTTGCCTTCCTTCCAGAAATCGAGAAACGTGCGAAGGACGTTTGGATGTTCGGAACCGGCACGGCCCACAGGGAGGGGCCCACGAAACGTGTTTGAGGAAAGTAAAACTTTGCCTGTTTATTTTTGACCTCGTGAACCATCCAAGGGGTCCCGTCAGGTTCTCGGACAAGGTAAAACTCACGGTCTCCCCCGGATGGTTCAACGACGTTCACGACGAAGAAAATACTCTGAAATAGCCGTACGCGTTTCTAGTCGAACGATTCTCGACAATTTCTATCTTTTCATCGGGTAACTCTGTACCGGCGTAACTTTAAACATTTAAACGCCGAAAGGCTAAACGGCGAAGAAGAAAACAACATATCGTAGCCGAGGCAGCGGCAAACCGTTAACCGATCGCATCGTTACGACGCTGGAGGAGCTTTACAACTTCCTAGTGAGGTGCGGCGGGAGTGGAGTCGCTATCGTAGCGAATGAAACACGCGATGAAGATGTCATCGGGGTCACGGATAAAGGGCAACGGAAGTTTAAGCGACACTGTGTAGTCTCGACGGGGGTCTGCCGGTGACTCGTCTCTGGACCTTAAGCCGTCGTTGTCGACTCGGAGAAACGAACAACGGATAGAAACGGACAGAGAAGAAGACAGAGAAGCTAAAGCCCTGTTCGCTCGGCGCCAGGGGCCTATTAAAAATGATGCTTAAAGAACGAATTATGGAAATGAGCCGTTATACCAGCTCTGGGTTCCCATATTACCGACGACTTAGTCCGCTCGCGTTGAAATTACAGGTTGCGCTCGTCTCCCTCGTACTTCCCCCTCCTGTTCTAAGTCGGGAACAGGCCGAGTCCCTCGGGGAGGAATACATTACGTTGATTTTCGGAATTGAAGATTAAAACCTCCCGCCGCGGGGGCTTCTTCTCGATCTTCTTCCTGCCTCGGCGAGTGGAACCACCTATCTCGCGCGCTCTCTCTTCACGTGATCTAAACGATCTTTGCTCGTCTTGTCGGTTCTTGAATTCGATGCCCTCGGACTAGCAACTTCGTAACCCAGCCGCTGTTCGCGTCGTTCCCGTAACTTCCACGCATCCATCTTCTTCGCCTCTTCGTAATTGGGCTTATCGAACGAGATCGCGCGTCGCGCGCCCATCGCTCTTCGTATTCGTCGCGTGAAACACAGCGACGTTTTCGACGAGTCTCTCGTCGGTGTTCGTACGGCCGTAGAGAAACACGGTTCGGAATAACGGTCGCGAGCGGAGGATCGACGACGCGATTCGGTTCACGCGCGATATTTAACGCGGAATCGGTGTATCGCGCGTGAGAAAATCTAACGGTCGAGAGCGTTGTTCGCGGCTCGCCATTTCTCGCGGTTTTCTAATAATCCGAGATCTGGAAAGGTCAACGAGATTTTCGAGAAGCTCGAAGGGAGAGCGCGCTGACTCGATGGATGAGACGAACGCGTAAAGCGACAAGCTTTCGGGCCGAATGTTCTCGTTGTATTGGCTTCTTCAAGCAAAGTTGAACGCGTCCGATCGAACTCGACGTCGATTTATTTACGTTCGCGTCTAGACTGGAATTCGATCGAGGTTCAGCCGGCTGCCGTTCAGCCTGTTATCGCGTGCTCGATCATCTCGAGCCGACTACAAACATCCTTATAGAAAAATAAAGCGTTATCTCGCGATCGTCCCAGTAGCGGCGCGATACATAGCCGTTCGTTGCTGCGTTTAAAGAGGGCGATAAGATAGATGCAATCGCGATGTTGTTGTTTGTACGACTCCTCGTCGTCGGCTGTGAACTGGAAAGCGTCAACACAACGTGAAGCGAAACGTTGATAACGCGGATAAGAACCTGCCATCTTAGCCTAGTCATCGATGTTAACGAGCTTCCAAAGACAGGTGTTGCAAAATCGAAAGCAAACACAGTGTGTGTAACGCGAAACGTAGGAAAGCCAGGAGAAGAGGTAACTTGCGAAAGGAAGCGCAACGGGCGAGTGTCGCGATCGACGGCGCCGTGTTCCTTATAAAGCGGTCACGTGACCGCACAGGCTCGACGAATCAGCAGACGGTAGCGCCGTCGCCGGGAAGGGAACGGGAGGAACGCGAAGCGGGACCACGAAGAGGAGAAAGAAGAATAAGAAGAAGAGACAGCCGCGGAGGAGCGAAGGGCTGGGAATGGGAGGGGAGCGAAGGGGAAGAGGAAGGGGAGTGGGAGGGGAAGGGAAGAGAGGAAAAGAGAGAAGAAACGAAAGTTCGCTTCTTTCTCGGTAGCAAGGTTCGAGTCGGCAGAGAGGTAGAGGACCCCCGGCGTGCTCTCCTGCTGTGACCGGTAGCTATCCTCTGTCCCGTTCGTAATACCTATGGAGAAGTTGTGTGCGTGCATCGTGATCCAGAGACGTGTGCACACGTACACGATGCACGGTGGTTCGATGCGACTCGGTGTGCGCGATCGAGGACGCTCGTGACGCCTGGAAAAGGACCGGAGGCGCACGCCATACCGATATTAATATTCCATCCTGAAACGTGATAAATCACCAAAGGATACGTCGTTCATCCCCAGCGGCGTCCTCGTCGCCCATCTCGTGTTACCCCGCAAGGTCACCGCGGTTCGACTCTCCCGGCCGTGGTTCCGTGGATTCCGTGCGAGTGACGCGATCCTCGAGACGGGTTCAACCGAAGAACGATCGTTCGAGAGACGACAATTATTCTAATTGGTTCGGCTACCTGGCTGAGACGCCCGGCAACGCCTTCCTTCTTCTCGCGTTCGAGAAAAGCTAGGGAATAATCGGAACTGTTAGACCGTTGGAGGGTCCGTGCTCGGCATTCAGACGAAATCGTTCGACGATGGCTAGGGTTCCTCGAGTTCGCTTAATAAGTAGAGACGGATCCGGTGGTTGCACTCGAATTAGTCCAAACTCCGTTCCGTGAGACAAAGCTGATCGTCGATCGATCGTAAGCCGGCAGCCCGACGTTGGTCACTTCGCTGAGAGTTGTGGGAAAGAAACGGAAACGCTTCGGCTAGGAAGCACTCGTAGGCGAAATTTGCCGGGAATGAGATCGATCGAACGGGGATCGAAGTAGCGTGGAGAGTCATCGAAGGTAGTAACCGCGGGGGTTTCACGGAATACATCGGCGTTGGCCGTCGCGAAAGACGAGAGGCCACGACGGTCTTCCCTCGACGGCCGTGCTTCTCTCACGGCACTCGAGGCTCGCGTCGGTATCGGTTGCCGGCGCGGCAGCGAGAGAAAAAAAGAGCAGAACCACGATCGTTCCGACCCCCAACAGCGCGATCGAATAAAAATGTGCGCCGAGGACGTCTACGTTAGACGACGCGGTACCGCGATCGAACCACGGGAATTTCAACCCCTGCTGCGCCACCGACTGCGCGACCCTCTACCGTCCTCGCGAGCTTCGATACCCTGCACCCTCTCTGTTCACAGGGTATTTCTGTAGCGGCAGCCACACGCAAAGTGCCACGCGTTCTATATATGCGTTTCGTTGCTTTGGTGCGAGTTAAAACGCCGCAAACACACGGGTGCCGTGTAAATTCTTGCTTGGAGGTCCGTGAACCGCCGCGTCCTTCTCTTCTACCTTCGACCAAACTCCCAACAGACGACGACGGATCTTTAAACTAGCCGATGAATCGTGTTTCCTCCGTAATCCCCTTGTTGCTCGAGGAAAGCTATAATTCGTGCGCGAGGCCTTGGATACCGATCCGGTGCCCATGTCCATTAGTAAATAAAAGACAAGACCGCGTCGAGCTACCGAAAACGATTCTCTCGTTGGCGAGTCGGGGATCTCGGAAATTCCCTCTGGGCCTGTGGAAGATGTTTCGCCGGTGGAATACCGAAATCAAATCTAAATGAAAGATCGGAGAGGCTGACGGTGGGGGCAGAGGGTGGAGAAACCTCTTTCGGCGTTCCATGGACGCGTAAGCTGCGCGACAAGGAGGTACGCGGAGAGTAGAGAGAAAAAGGAAGAGAGAAGGAGAACGAAGGAGAGGTGGAAGGATCAAGGGAAAGGGCTATCTCCGGCGGATCTCAATCTAAAAACTCCGAACATATTTTCTCGAGTTTAGAGCCGGGTCCGGATCTCATTGGTCCCGCTGGAATCTCCGTCTTTGGCTGTCCGTCTTTCTCCTTCGACCTTTTCATCCTTTCCCTTCCTTTTCTCCGTCTCTTCTACCTGTTCGCCGCGTTCTTCGAGATCAAAGCGCGCCGACGCCGGCAGTTCGGTCCGTGGGGTGTCATGCGAGACGAGGGGTGGCAATCCATCCGGTGCAAGGGACGAGAGAAAGCTGTTGGTACCATATTCGTTAATATCCTTGCGTAGAGCCGCTGGGGGTATCTAAGGCCGGCAGCCGGTATCACGATTCCGCGCAACCATTCACGATGCCGAATCGTCGAAATCGCTTCTTGGAAATTTTCGTTTTCGCGCGTTTCACACGACACGATCCATCGATGGCGAACCACCTGCTATACGTTTTATGTACGGTTGTTCGTGGTTATCGACGATAAATTTATTCGTCCAACTTCGCGTATCCAGATATCCGAGATCTTAGATCTAGCGATAAACGCTTCTAAACAGATTGGTAACGCTGCTCTGCCAACATCGCGCGCGAACACACCGTATACGGTATCGTCGTCAATGCGGAATGGACGTCGCGACTCGTCAACTTGTATATCTGTACACGTCGATCGAATTGTCACGGAAAAATGAAAAGCGTCGTGCCGAAAATTTATAAGATACGATCGGATGAAAGTCGAGACACCAGGTATATACCGGACGTTGATCATCCTCGAGTTAAGATCGACAGACAATGGCAGCCCGCGCTCCTCGGGAAATCCTTAATTTTTTTCTTCCTTTTAACGTCTATCTTTCGTCTGGCATCTGCCGTGTCGCCATCAGGATGTCGCTCGCGCCACCACTCTTCGTCCCCTTATTACGTCCAACCCCCTAATGCCTTCTTGATCGTTTCTTAATCTCTCCACGAGCGTAGTTTCTTTCATCCGTGTGTACAATGTGTACGATATGGCTTCTTGCGACGTAACGCAAGTTGGACGGTGAACGATACGTGGAACGAAGCGAACGCGTGATTCCGAAGGGGGGAAAGAAGTAACTTTTTCGAATCGCTCGTATGCCGCAACTATCGGCGATATCACAGCGTGATAACGACGCGAAACAACATACTGCTTGTGCTATGTCAAAATTCGTATCTTGCCACGAGCAATATCGGAGAACCACCCGCGGTGTTCTTATCTAACAAGCAGCGAGATGTGCCACTTCTCACGTAGATAGCTTTTCTCCTCTTACGAAGATCGTGAGCGTCGGTTCTTCGACAATCTCGAGTACCCCGCTGGCATGATCGATCGTTCAGAAAAATCCGATACACGCAAGGTTAAAAAAATGCGAACAACACCGCGACGAAAAATGCATCGCCGTTCTTTTCTACGCTTATCTGGATTACCGTGTTATTTAGCGCGTAAATCGATCGAAATAGAATGTTTTCGTCGCGATACAGATAAGAAAGAAGAAAAGATGCTACAACGAAAGTTTGCCTTAAAAACCGGTTGAGAACCACTGCCGCTGATAGCAACAGGTGGATCTTGATCTTGACTCTGGCGCTTGTTTACCAACGCGCACGAGACCAATTCTGACCCGCGATTCCAGATTAGATTGCCGTTCGATTAGCATCCTGACGAAGAAACGTCCATCGTTTCGCATCGATAAATTACTCCGCGAAGGCCGGAGACCGTTCGATCCGAAATTGGCGAATAGGTACTTGCGCGCGAAAATCCAAAATTTTGCCTGTAACAAAGGAGACGCGGTAAAATTAATCGAAGGATCGTCCTCGAAGAACGCTATGAAGAGAGTTGGAAATTTTCTCATGGAGCGTAAAGTTCGTCCGCTTTCGAAGGGTCACAAATCTCGCCTAGTTTCCCTGGTTTTGTTCGCGAAAGATCGAACCGTGGGGAATGAGCGAACAGCGACGTTCGATTTTTCATTTCGCAGAGAATGGTCCATTTATCGTAACGTTCAGGGTCGGTTGGCGCGCATCTGCCGCGGAAACGTCGCTTTCCACTCGAAGATAGTTTCGTAAGCAATTCTTGTTTGCTCGTTCGAAAGCAAAAGCCAGATGATTCTCGTAATCGTAACCTTGACACACTATATAGTTTATCGATATTTCCATTGACATTCGTAAGATATTTTCGGTAACGTTGAGAATCGTCGTAGATACGATCCGAGTCGGTTAACTCTGTAATACCAGCGATACGCGATCGCTCGAACCCATGATCGAACCCACGATGATTATTGACGGCTCGTTGATCTTTTTAGTCGCACGCGAGGTTGTTTGCGCGCGATGATCGAACGCTAGAGGATCGGAATAAATTCAAGGTCGGCCCATCAACGGAAACGGGCTCGAATCGATCGTCTCGACCGATCCGAATGCACCCACGGACATATTCGGCTTTCGAGCAGCTGCCTCCTACTCGCGTCGAACGCGATTAGTTTCGTGTAATCTGTTCGATACCGCGAATCCGGCAGCGCTTGCGAGACAACTAACCGTCGCGATTGGTGGTCCGTGACGAGAACGCTTGCGTAACTAGAAATTTTTTCTTCGTTAAGATAGCTCGAGGCTCGACGTCAGACGTTTACTGCGACGCACCTCGCCGCTTCTTCCACTGAAACTTCGTAGAGGGGGCCCGGTTTTATTTGCCCGTCGCTATTCCGTGACAAATTCCTTCTTCTTCCTTGAAATCGTCGCGGTTCGAACGTACTCGACGAATTTTATCTCGCATGTTCTTTCGATAGGGCCGGCTACGCTCCGACGATCGGTTCACGATCCCTCCGTTCTAACTTTTATCGACGCGATTCTCCGTCCAAGAATCGGCTGGCCCCCGATTATCGTCGATCGAATCACGATCGTTAATATCGTTACGATACGATTATGGAGAACACGCGTCCGTGCATGGTGGCGACGAGACCTTGGTCCAACGAAGGATTTTGAAACGTAAGCGCGAGGGGGCCCACCCACGGTGCGACCACGTGCTACTTGCGATGCTGAAATTTTGACTTGTGGGAGGGAATTACTCGAGTCGAGGTCTATTGACTCAGCTTGCGAGCGCCCATTCGCGGTAACGCGTTAATGCGAGTCGCGATAACGTTGCGCAGGCTTCTCAGAGATACCTACGCAGAACTTTGTTCTCATCCACATGGCGGGGAAAGAGGTACATTGAATAGGATTCACGGGTGCGAATCCTAAACGATTATAGCACCTGTCGTTATCTTTTTCCTCGCTCGAGGCACAGAACCATCGATTTTCGTCGCAACGACTGGTTACAGATCGATTCAGAAGCTGCTACCGATGATTAAACGTGGCGTCGTTCGAATAATCCAGCTGACGTCCGAGTTTCGAGAATTCCGAGTTATTTCGAGATAGCTTGACGATCTACGATTCCTCGAAACATTAGCTGTCGTACGTTACTCGAAGACGCAACAAATTAGAAGATTTTGAGAGTAGCGATATATTCTTTAGTTTTTGGACACGTAAATATAGAAAATAAAAAAGAAAAGTTACTCGACGAATTGTTCGTATAAATCGTGTTTGTCGAAGCGCATTGGCTTTCGAGATAAACTACCGACAAACAATCATCGATCATCCTGTAAATTCCAAATGTTGGCAAAACTGGCGCCGTTTTCATCTTCCGTAACATAACGAGTTATCCAACGTTGCTTTCGAAGATATCGGTAAGTCCACACTGTTCCGTCCACTGACGCATTGCAGTTGGTTGTTATCAACGTCGGTGTATTAGTGCGCCCGGGCGGAGAGGCGTGGGACGTTATCGGCGACGATAGCGCGGCTATATATAAAGCGGCTGGTTCGTCGTTGACATTAGTTCCACGTTCGTTGCAGCCTTTTCGCAACAGACGGCTTCCTCTTGTTCTTCGACTGGCTTTCTTCTCCCTTCTCCGTCCTACGCTGCGCGTTCTCCGTCTATCGGTCTTTGGCTCTTAAGTTACTCGACGAGGATCATCGATACGCGTCTGCGCCAGTAGTCGACCACCGTGGTACGCGATTCATCGACGTCCCTGGGGGGTAACTCTGACCACCTGATCATCGACGCGTCACGCTGCCAACCGGAGCCGAGATCTTCGCTGCGAGATAAAGAGGGAAGTCGAGGCGGAGAGATCGAGCGACGAGATACGAGGAAAGAGAAACGAAAAGATGGAGGCGACGTTGTTCTAGCGTGGACAGGAGCCGATCTCTGGAGCGTTTGACGGACCAGCAGTAGGCATCAGAGGGGGCTGTTCCGTGCGCCACGGAAGCCTCAAGTCGATTCGATCGGGGCTGCAAATCGAATCGGTGGTATCGTTCGGCGAAAGCGACGGCCTCCACGAGGAAAGGGTGTTCGCGTTTGATGAGTCTGTCACGGGCCAGCCTAGTTATGTTCTCGATCGAGTACAGCAAACAATTCCTGAGCTACCGTATACTCAAGTCGAACCGGTTCAAGTACATCTGACGATACGGACTCGGACTAAGTGTGATAAAAGTGTGCGCGCTACGGCGAAAGTGTGTATGTGAGCGTACTGTGCCGTGCTCGACTTGTCGTTGGCGACGGTGTTCAGGAAAAGGAATCGAAAGCGCGACCAGGTTCGAAAGAGAGCCGACGAGGATACGGCAAGACCTGGAAAGTCTTGTTCGCGATTTTCATCGATGCGCCGATCGTTCTCTCTGTTCGTTACGAATTGAGGTAAACGAGACGTCACCTTCGAAACTCGTTGATAAGACGACATTTTCGGAGGCGTTTGAGGTCGCGATTCGAGGAAAGGACGATTCCGATCAACGGGTGGCACGAGTCGATCACAGCCAGATAGATATAGGCAGCCGATGAAACAAGATTACATTCCTAAAACTTACGTATTTCAAACGTGCTCCTTTCCATCCTGCAAATCCATTCCAAATTCTATCAAATTGTCCGTCAAAGTAAACGCGATAGTTTTTCAATTTTTCCGATCCTTTCTCACCATAATTCTCGTTGATCCAGGCAACGTACACGGCGATCCGGTATCAGGAAAATTTGCACGTTTTTCGATCGAATTGGCGAGTTCCTCGACATAACGAAATTAAAGGGAACAGATAAATACAAGAAAGAATAAACATGATCGTTTACGTTCCGGGTAGAATGCCAAGCCACGTTGGTCCGTACGGCTCTGTTCGCTATCCGGGCACGCTGCTAGGAGTGGTGCCGGGTTTTTACAGCCCGATTTCCGGTTACTCGACCAGCCCAAACCCCAGCTACTACGAGAGCCTCAGCCTGCAACAACAAGCACCGCTGGACCTTCCGGTTTGGCCACGAAGCATGCCGATCGAGGAAGAACTCGCAACTTCCCCGTCGGCTGTGATACCGGGTTTGGGAGTCTCGCCGGATGGGTTGGCAAACGGTGGACCACCTAGTCCAGCTCACAGCGACTCGGACGCCTCCAACTCCAGCTTGGAACTTGGCTCCATTCGACGTGGCGAAAATGCTCAACTAAAATGCAGGTAAATTATACGCCGCTATTTCGATTCTAAAATAGTTCTAAGCTAGAGTTTCGTTACAAATTTTCAGAGACAATTCGAGATGCTGTTCGTTCGAGTAGTAAAGATATTTTGCCAACGCCCAGTGTTACCGTACGCTTGTGCGGAACAGAATTTGCGAATACGCGATCGTTATCTAAATCGAACGCGGATATGTCAGACCCGACCGAGTCTGAAACGCCTGTTTATTTTCGGTCGTGCATCTCGTTATCAGAAAAATTGCTTAACGCGCAATTACGTTTTCTTTTCCCCGTCCTTCGTCCAAACGACTCGCTTCGGGCGACTCTTTGCTTCGTTTGCTTTCCGCTTCGTTCGCCTTTTTCACACGAGGAACGTTTTCAGTCGACGGTGGTCACCGACGATCAGTTTCTACGCGAAACGCGCGCAATTCACGCGCGACTCTCTTAAGTGACGCTAATTTATCCGTGGCGCGCGCGCGCGCGGTTACGTTCGCAGCACGCGTCCCATTCCGGTTCTAACCAGTTTCCCGTATCCGTCGCGATATCAAACGGCACTCTGCTCTTTTTCCACGTCTTTCCTTCTCTTTCTTTGCTCTCCCCTTGCCGCTAGATTCGACCGAGACTCCAAAGTCGTCTGTCTAGCAGCCAGGTTCTTCGATCGAAATTCGCGCGAATCGATCGAGGGAAACACCTTATCAAGTTTCACAGACTCGAACAAGAATCCAGCAAGCGCGAGAGCCACAAGTTGGAAAGAGAAAAAAGACAAAGTATAAAAATAAGTAAAGCAATTATAGCGTGGGGGATAGCAAGATATAGAAGCGGTTAACGAATCTAAGTGATTACCATATTAGAAAAAAATGTCAAATTTCGATAACCCTGAAATAACGATACGCGATTACACGGTAAGATGGCATTCGCGGGCTCGATTCGCGTTCTGCTTCGTTGAGAAGATTTCGGTTGGCGAAACGGTGCGATCGTTTATCGCGTCAACAACTCGTTACGTGTTCGCGCTTTGCATGTGGTAGCCTCGTGCACTCGGGAATGCCTGCTTTGTTATCACCGTGGCAATCGTGGACGATGTTGTCGTCGCATCGTTGTAATTGCGATGCTCGTACGCGTCACACGCCGAATCTTTCGCTTTCCTTGAAATTCGATAAACGCTGAATTTTCCGTGAAATCGCAGGATCGCGAACGTGAGTCTGATAAAAGCGAGAAAATTCTACCGACGATTACGCGAGTACGTAAGAGCGGTTCCGAGGGATTGGTTGCCATCGCCTTGATCCGCAACCTTTTACGCGATCATATCGTTCACGGATGCGACGTCGTTCGCTGCGATGGTATCAAAGCCCATGTGTCCAGATAAACTGGTGTCAAGCGACGCCAATTGCACAACGGACGGAATTGGTATCAATTGATCGGTTGAACGGATGTTCTTGACGCAAATCGCGCGTCGATATTTCAACCGAACGCCCGCGTCGCGTCGTTTCAATCCCGCTATTTACGTTTATGTACGTCGGCTCTGGTTCACGCGATAGCATGCTACTGGCGGCGCAACCTTGAAAACCAAGGAAGAACTCGAGTCGATCTCGAAGCGAACGAGACTTTTCGAAGGTTTTACGAGCGTTTCTCTCGAGTTCGAGGCGTAGGGATAGCGACGCGCGAATCGATCGAACGATCAAGATGCACGGGGCGACCCTTCTCGCGCGTGTTGGTTATATTTAGAAACTCCCGGTATATGAGCGACAGGGAGAATAAGTAATATAAATAGATCGATTGACGGGAAGAATACAACGTTCGAGATATTGGCCTTAAACGATAATTATCTTATGAACGGTACGATTGATAGGAACGATTCAGCGATCAAAGATCAATAGCCCTAAACGTTTCGCGACTATTCCCGTGCGATCGCTTGATACGTAGTTACTTACGTTCCCGATACTGACGGACGACACAGCGAGTCGAATTAAAATTGTACTGGCGAGACCAAAGGCTAACGCGTCTTGCTCCAATTCGCAGATGGCAAAATTGTGGTCGTTGGTTCACATCCTTGGAACAGCTGGCAGGACACGTTGCGCGACTTCATGCTGCGCCGGGGCCACGTGGTCTTTTTTACTGTGGCTGGGAAGGGTGTGCCAGAGGTGAACGTGGATTTAACGCCAGGTAAAACCTTCTTCTTATTTTTCTAGAATTTAAAACCGATCGAGTTTCGAGTTTTACCTCGCTACTTTTTTCGTTATCCAGGTACAAGATGCTGGTCCACGTTCGAACGCACACGAACGAGAAACCGCATCACTGTTTCCAATGCGACAAAAGCTTCAGCAGAGCGGAAAACCTGAAGATTCACGCTCGTTCTCATACCGGTGAACGCCCTTACGTCTGCCCCGTCGAAGGCTGCAACAAAGCTTACTCCAACTCCTCGGACAGGTTCAAGCACACCAGAACTCACGCCGTGGACAAGCCTTACTGCTGCAAGGTACCTGGCTGTCCCAAGAGGTACACCGATCCTTCCTCCCTGCGTAAACACGTGAAAACCTACAGACATTACGTGAATAATAACGACAAGGTGCAAGAGAAGAGTTTCGAGGAAAACAATTCACAGGAGAAGGCGAGATTCGATACCGTAACGCCGGAGAAGCAGAGCAGCAGTACCCATTCCGAGTCGTCCGACAAGAAAGACAGCAGCATCGAGAGCAGCATATCAGGGTCTAGTCCAAAGGCCAGCAATAGCTTCGAGGAGCAAAGGAATTTCGTCGAGTGGAATAACATGTACAACCTGCAAGATCAGCGCAAGGAACAGGAGCACATCACGCCGAGGAAGGCCTACGAACAAGAAGTGAAGATCTATCCGAGAATTTACGACGAGAGTTACATAATACCGGACAGAATTCAGGTGAATCCCATGTACGTATCCAACAACCCGATCATCAAGGAGAGCCCACCTCAATCGGTTCGGTCGGTCTCGCCTCAGACCAGTCCGCACCATGTCCCCGACACGTTGCCTCATATCGGAATGCAGTCGACGCCCATCAAAATCGAGGAATCCATCGAATGCCCCAATAAGGTCAGCACGGTCGATTACAGGAACATCGAGTCGATTATCAACAGCACGCCCTGCAAAAAGGAGAACGTCGTTATTTGCGATCCAGTGAGACATTCTGTGATAAAACGAGCGGAAGACCTGAAAATGGAGGTCGAGCAAATACCGACCAAGGAGGATATGTGCAAAGACACCACCGATTGCTGTTGTCGTCACAAATGTTGCGTGCACAGTAACGACAATATCTTGGAGAAAACGAAGATCCTGTCGGATTTGATCCTCAAGACGCAGAATCCTCTGTTCAGACACCTGTTGGGCACGGTGGATCTGCAATACGGATTGCAGAATATGTGGGGCAACATCGTGGACACGAACAATACCTGCGGACAAGACCTTCGAGTTAAGAACGAGAATGTGGTAGAGATGGAGCAGGATCTTCCATTGGATTTGACAATCAATAAATAAGGAGAATTTTTCACGTCGTATCGAAGTTAGCGTTGCAACGAGTAAAATTAGAACGCTCAGAACTTTGTAGGTATATTTTTCTCGCAACGAATCGATGAATTTTTTAAATTCTGGAGAAGCGGATGTCTTAAACTATCGACCGTGGCCAGAGTTCGAACATCTTCAAGGCCGTCCTGGAATCGAGTGCCTCGAGTCTCCGTACTCTTTAGCGAGTCTATTTTTATAATTTAAAAATATTCTTAGGTCCTAACGTCTTATTCGATATTTTTATAAATCCAGGGCGACTTTGAACATTCTTGAATTTGAATTTCTACTCGGGCCATGGTTTTTACTTCCGTCATTTTACATCAAATTAGTTTTTCGAGATTAGCGAGGCTGCATAAAACGTTTGAGGATTATTATTTTTGCCTAGTTTATTCGATTCGATGATAACTAAAAACTATAAAAGTCGATTAATAGTAGAGGGAGATAACGGTTGATAAAATGTATCGGTTTGAAGGAAGGTTGGTGTTGGCGAAAAGAAAGTTGTCCGTTTTCGTCAGACTGTGAAGCCAAATATATTGTAATACGTTAATGTCTGTCGAACGATGAAGTTAGTCGAAGCAGAAATAGTTTGATATCGAATGAGGTTTGCTCAATCTTAATTCGTTAATAACTCCTTTAGCAACGTAATTAGAAGAGTCTCAGATTTAGATTTACGGGTAGTTCGAACGATCGTCTAGAACGAAATCATCGTCGATACCTGTATATACACACGTTAAACCAAAACCTAACAAACAAAATAGAGTAAAGTACAGTAAATAAGAACATGCGAGGTACGTGTTTCATAAAACTCCCAAGTAACATTACGGTCAAACGACCGCTGTATCATAATGTGTCCGAAAGAAGTGATCCGATATGTAATGTTCAACATCTATGTATAATATGTATATAAAGTTGTATTATGTATAAGGTATTCAAGATGTTAGACGTATGAAGGAAAGTACTGCAATGAGAAAAGCGTGTTTAACGACATTAAACTATTCAATAAAAACATTATTTATGTAAAAAATGTTTATTTTTTTCTTAGCACATAACAAGTTTCATCTTACCCTCGATGTCGGAAGTATTGTATAACCGCATTTTTGATAACATCGACGAAAGAATATGAGTCGCGGTCATATTCCGCGACTATAAAAAATTTCTCTCTTTTTAAATATCGCCAAAACAGGTTGGTTCGATATTGACATCAGTCATTTAATACATGGGAAATTATCATAATAGATAAATGTTACCTTCGAGCAAAATAAAGTTTAACATCGTAAAGACACGTGTTTAACACACAATAAAAAAAATCAATAGTTGCAGTTAGGAAGTAGATTCAGGATGAATATGGCACCAATTTTACGGAGGTGCAGTATCTTTGTTGTTAGCCGGATTTACAATCTTATTATCGGCAATAATAATGACCATATCTCTTTGAGTATGTTGACAAAATACGCAAGAAAATTGCGTTGCTATATGTCATTCTCACGATATATTATGACTCATTAAGAGTTCAGACATGCCGTCCTTAATGATTTTCAAACTTTCTAGATCGGAGTTTATCGTTGCTATAAGTTGTGCCATGCCCTGTTGCTCCATTGTTAGGTACTAATAAAAAAAAAAAAAGCACCGATTACGTATGTATTCTTCAATAACCTTTTCGTAAACATTTTCTTTACGTACCGCTTTTATGTCATCCTGTGCTATAGGGTCCATCGCATACCTTTCCTGATTTTGTGTGTCTATATGATTTCTCATTCTCAATTGGGAAAGCATTTCACTAATTCTACCTTTGAACTGAGTTGGAGCGCTAACTTGGGAATGCATAGATTCGAACCTACGTGTTAGAACTTCTTCCTCCGGTTGCAGAGACAACCCAACTTTACGTGTAATTTCTTGACGTACCAGTACCTGAAGAAATATTTAAATATATAAATTGAATGTATGCCGTTTAAAATAATTACCAGGAAATACATTTACATACCTGCAACACCCTGTGTTGTAGTTCTAACAGAGTCCTCCGATGTTCCTTTAATCTAGCTTGTATCGCCGTATGTTGTCTTTGTAATCTTTGTATTTCATCAGCCGCCATGTCTAGGAAATTTCTGTGCCTTGTTGTTTCTTCTTCTTGACACTTTAACCTGTGTTTAACTTGTTGGAAGCCGATCATCGGCACAGGTATATAAAGTTCTGGATTGGGATTGTCCAGTTGAGCCTGTTTCCATAATCGTGGATCGATCGAACAAGGCGGATTGTCTAAGTATTCCTTAAGCTGCGCAGGATCTAATTTTACTAAAGGTAACATATCTTCTACACCATTTTGCACTAATTGTTGTTTCTGCATTGGTTGCGATAAATACGCAACTAACTCGCTGGCAGGAATTTTTCTTGGAGCTCCGGTAATTCCTTTTTCAGTGATAAAAATGGTCACCTGACTTTTGTCTTCTCCAGTTGCTTTAATATTGTCTATTGTAAGCGATAAATTAGGTTTATTTCCCAAAATATTATTCATAAAACCGATCAATTGTGCTTCGCCCTCTTTAACATCCTTTTTCTTTTTATTGAAACAAAGTACGACCAGACCGTCGTTGTTATCAGCATCGGGCATCCGACTGTACCCGATAGCTTTGAATCTACATAGTGGATTTTCTTGATTAAGCTCTATAGGTGGAGCATTCATATAATAATAAGCTTTTCCAGTTCCCCATAAAGCTTGTATGAGGTTCCATCTCGCAATAATATTGTCACGTTCATCGTTATATAACTGGCAATTAAATACGGCATTGTATAACGCTTCGGATATGGTATTAACAGGCTGTTGCTGCTGTTGTTGTTGCTGAAACTGTTGTTGAGTCTGTGCTAATCCAGATCCAAACCCCGTAAAACCTGTACCTGCATAGATAATTTAATCTGAGTAAAAGATACATTGATAAATAAAGGAATGGTGCAGTTACCACCAACCTGTACCAAAACCACCAAAGCCAGTGGTTGTAGTTGTTGCCGTTGGTTTTGTGCCGAAAGCACCAAAACCCGTAGATGTACCAAAAGTGGGGGCTGTGCTTGTAGTACCAAATCCTCCAAAAAGGGAAGGCGCAGAGGTGGTTGTCGTAGTTCCAAATCCACTGAAACCACCAAAGCCTAAAGAGGATGTTGTAGTGGTTCCAAATGTACCGAATCCAGTGGTAGAGGCTGGTGTGCTACCAAAAGTAGAAGTGGTGCCGAATGCAGTGCCCGATGAAGCAGGCGTACCAAATACCGGAGTAGTTCCAAAACTAGTAGCAGAAGCAGCAAAAGTAGGTGCCGAGGCAAAACCACCTGTTGCTGTGTTGCCAAAACCAGTTGCAGCTGGTGTACCAAAAGTGGTACCACTTCCAAATCCTCCCGTTGCTGGAGTTGTAGAGGAACCGAAGAGACTCGGTGCTGAGGTAGCTGGCGTACTAAATCCAAAGGATGGCGTTCCAAACCCTGCTGAAGTGTTTGGTTTCAAATGTAAAATATTTAATAACGATACAGCATACAACTATATAAGCAATATATATAGAAACGAAACGTTCGAGATACATAAATACGCCGGTTATGAACAATATATATATATATTATGAAGTTATACAATTTTCTTACTGAAAAGTTGACTTTTGTTTTTACTGATTTGAAACTGCTTCAAGTAGAAAAATTAGTATATGACAGAAATGTCTTGCACAAGATCGCAATAATAATTTGCGCTGTATTCGTTCGTAAAGTTTAACTACACGCGTTCAAACAAATCGAAAAAATCATATAATTCGTGTTCACATGATAAAAATTTATTAAAAGATCCTGAATTATAGATAATTGTATAGCAAAAAACAATATGTCGTATATGAATGAGCAAAATCAGGTAAGGCTGTTAATAAAGCAAAAGTATAATGAAAATCTAATTCAACTAATGAAATTAAATAGGGAAGCAAATATGGACAACTTGCCAAAAAATTATTAAAGATAGCTTCAATATCTGGTAGGAAAGTTGCACTTCGTCATGTTGGTGAACCTATCGATTATTCTACTGAACTGTTGCACGAATTTGGTACTACAGATATAACAATTGGAGTATGTTTTAGAAATTTTTTATACATATTATTACATTCTATATTATATCATAAATTATAACATGTTTCATTGCAATTTGCAAAGGATGTTACAGCAGATGTTATGATAACAACAATGGGTAAAATTCCAAATGAAATGTTTTATTTAGAGGATACGGTTGCTACAGTAGTTCCACAAAGAATACAGGAAACATCTACATTTGCAAAAGCTGTTATGGCAACGCAAGAATATTATCGACCAACAGAGTCCTCCAGCCATTCGCCAGTTTTAATTGCTTTACTAACCGCTCTTTTTATAATATTGTTATTATGCTGTATTACAGCATGCATCGTAACTAAGTCGAAGAGAAGAAATAATTTCTTTGGGAAGGGAAACATGGAATGCGAACCAGGATGTACAGGACTGAATCAGCCTCTGCTAGGAAAACTTTCAACCACTACAAATAAAACCAGCATTAGCTCTTTGAGAAATTAAAACTGATTTTGACACTAACTTGCATAAAACTTGCAATAACTTTTTATCGAATAAAACACGGTCTTGAGGAATTATTAACGTGCAATGTAGAAATGTAATACAAGCTGATTATATTATGAGTAGGCATTGCGATGAAACAGCACATTGAAAAGTGAAATGTTCTTCGAACTGATATTCCAAGAATATCTACAAAGACAAGTTTTGGAAAAGTTACAAGATATATGATAGATTTCGGACCAATGGAAAATACAAAATGGTAACTTTGCTGAAAATACGTTTGGAAAGGTCACATGTAACCATAGAACGAGCGAAATGTGACTTAACCTATAAACTAGACAACTTACCCGGTTTTACTGGTGTCGCCGTAGTGGAAGCCGTTGCACCAAAGCTAAACGCAGGAGCGGGTGTCGAAGTTGTTCCTCCGAATCCCGTACCAAATGACATTTCTCAAATTAAACTAAATTTGACGTATTACGAAAACAGTATTTACCGCGCGCGCCTTATAATTTTGTATAAGCGACAATGTAACGAATATGGCGGCTGACATGCGCCGCGAATACGAATTTCCGTTTTGGTGCAGACACGATGTCACGTGATCACGCTAAATGCTGATTATTCAAATCACAATACGCGGCAAAATCATGCCCTTAAATTGTAACTAAGTTTATTTGATTTTTTAATACAATTGTATTTCATTTGTACTACATATTTTTCATAATCGCCATATGGATCTATGATGTATTAAATATACGTATTTCTTTAGAGAATCATACGTGTCGTCCTTTAATATCTCTCAAACAAAGTTCGTTTGGTTTCCTGCAAACTTTTTAAAGTTCACGATAGTAAAATTACGATGCATTCACGCGAATTAAGTACTTGCGATTTTAAATTCGAAAGCACATTGTTTCGATTATGCAACTGTAACACAGCAAAGATCCGTGAACGATTAATGGATTCGAGAGCGAACGCTTTTCCCATAAGCGCAGGGTAATCAATAACAGATACAATATGAATTTTTAACGAATTTTATAATTTAAAAACTTAAAAATAAATATATCTCCATATTCTAACGTATATATATATGATACTTTCTTTAACAGTTTGATAAGACTAGTATATGTATATCGTATAATAATATAGTAATCAAGCGCAATTCGCGCAACAGTCAATCGAAGAAATATAGTAAAAAATACGCGGATGAGCGCGATAATGATTATTACTAGAAACAATTTAACAGAAATTCGTAAAATCTGTCATGTATACGTGGAATGGTGAAATTGAAACGCAAGTACGAAAAAGTTGTGCTTCGTGGCTTGTTCAATCTACGTTATACATACACGTAAGTCGTCTTGTGTACCGATAAAATTTGAATTGCAGTCAAATCACATTATTTTCCCATTGATAACGTGAAATAGTTTCTGAACTCAAGATTTTCAAATATTTCAACGTTCGTGTTTGTAAAATTTGAAACTTTGACATTCCGTTAAAAGAATCCTCAGACTGTATCCTGTTGGATACAATATCTCAAGTTTCGATTAAATCGTAACGTTAACTGAATTGCACATTTATAAATTCAAGGGGCATTTCCAAGCCGCCTCTCTGAGGAAATCTCATTCCAATGAAATAATCTCTTCTATAGACGAGATATGCGTGGCGAAATAACTCATCGGCGATGCAATGATTGAATTGAATTTTTATCGCTACAAACACGATTTCCGGTTTGTTTCCGATCACAAAATAAGAACATGCAGTTCCCTTGGAATTATGCATGTGTAGATTTAACGCTAGTTTTAGAAGAGAAAGAGAAATAGAGCGTTTTGTCGTGGCTTTTAGCCCTTTCGTACGTTCGTATGCTCGTATTGCTTTTGTCATCCTAATCGACGGGGTTCTTGTGTTCAGCCAACCTGGTCCGTTTCTAAAAAGAAGAATTCAAAAACGATAATCCTTCAGATATCATGCGGGGTAAACGTAGAAAGTTTCTTTGCCCATTCATAAATAATTGATATTTTATCGGACTCGAGCATCCGAGCACCTTTACATTTAGATCAGTCATCAGAGGGTGCAATCTGAAAGATTAAGCGTTAACTGGCCATAAAGCACGTCGATCCACCTCATCAAGACTCCCAAATTATTTATGAATGGCGCAATGTTTCAAGCGTTTAAATCTCGTTAGCACGTTCACTGTTTTACGTGTGTACCTTGTTGCCCGCGATCGAACACCAATTTCGCGTACCGTGCAACGTTCCGTACAATTTGGGAGCAGACTTCATGAGGTTCGCATCGATTCGCTGTCTCGAAAACGACCAGGTTATCGTCTAACGAGATTTAACTGCAATTGTTGCAAATCATGCGTGGACTATGTAAAAAGATTTAGGCCTGCGGCAAACGAAACGTTCGCGATGCTTCTCACGTTTCGACTAAACGGATCGCGATTCAAATTATACAATATCCAATAATTTAAGCGATCTTTTGTACCTCGCGTGGAACGTATAATATTCGCGAATAAACGAAAACGTTCCTTTCTTTCATGTTTCTCTATTCGTTTCTTGGACCCGTATAAACGTGCGCGAAGAAATTCGGATCGTCCTACATTGTCGCGTTTTGCACCAATACGATGCATGATAATAATGCACGGACAATTGCGTATTTTGCATAAAGTATTCGAAAGTTAACAGGAAATATTTTACGAAGTGTTTGGTCCGTGTTACGTAATCAATCGATTTATGCGACCAATGCGATTAGTGTAAATTTATCTAATCGTGATTTAATTAAGAATTGATTCGTTTGATAAAACTTCTCAGTACAAATATCTGTATAATAATAAAATCTCGATAATAGGTAACGAAAAAGATCGTTGTAAACGAGAACGGCGCGATAGTCGTAGGCCAACTTGCGATCTATTATACCTAACAATATGTCGCGCGTATGGATTTGTTTTACACAGAGAGCTACTAATCGTACTACGCATACGCACACCTATTACTTTGTTTGTTATATACATACATCCAACATTTATACGTTTAGACACCGAGTACACGACACAGAGTGCGCCGCCTCGGCAGGAGGCAGCGCATCCTACGAACTACGAACTTAGAAACAAAGCTGTCTCGAGCTAACGAGTCGCCCGTTTGCATTTCAGAACTTTGGTGCGTCGTTTCCCTTTCGAAGTTTCGCTAAAAATTGCAACGAGTGTCATTCGGTGTGCGATAGTATGTAATAGTACTTTGCAAAAAAGAGATAAAGAAGGAGAAAATACGTCGCGTGATTCGATAGCCTCTAAAAAGAACTTAAAAGTAAACGTCGTCGTAAGAAGAGAACAACATATGTACTTTTATCCATTTAGGTCCCAGTTTCTTAAATTCGTTACGATCCAGCCAGAAAGGGCAGAAATTTAACGCACGGCGAATCTACAAGTACGATCCTGAAAACTCAAAGTCAGAAGCAGAAGCTCGAGATGATTGAGTATAAACAGAAATACCCCCACCGATTGCGCTATCCGAAGTCCCCTCGCCGGTTACAAAATCGGCGACTATCAACGAATCCTTCGGAACGTTTCCGCTGCCACCTTTCAGCGTGTCTCGCTCGGCCAACGTCTGTTTTAGAAGTTTGATCTTTTCTTCCTTCTGCAAAAGAATCGCCCGTTCTTCGTAACAGCCAACTCTAATCTCGAAGCCGAACAGTGAAAAGTTTCCTTACCGCGGCGATCAGTTTCTGAAGCTCGTCGTTCTCGCTAAGGAGCTTCTGATACCTTTCCTCGTCTTCCTTCGACATGCCCACGTCCGGATTGTACTTAGATTCGGCCTTGTCTTTCGGATGCCTGATCACTTCGATCACTTTAGGCACAAAGATCAGCGCCATGCTTAAGAAACAGCAGAAAATAATGGCGAGTGCAACGAAAGCGAAATTAGCGTCTTGCTGGCTGGCAATCACCATCGTCACCGGCGCTGTGATCAAACAGAGAACAACCACGTTGTATATCGACATCCCGACGTATCTAGAATCATTGATCTGTTTAACTTTGATGCTCCTCGTTTCGTACGCCAAAAACAGCCCGAATACCAGAATTATTCCTTTGTAGCTGTAAACCAAACCTGAAAGATGGACGTAGACGATAATCTTTGCTCGGTGATCAAAGATAAGTTTCACGTTGACGAGCTTACCAAGCCAAATATTATTGTGTATGCTCTCGCAATGCTCCAACTCGGGTCTGATCATTGCGTCGTCATCGCCAGACGAAGACGACTCCAACGGAAAGGTTTCCATCTTTCTTTGCAAAGGATCGAATACTTGCCAGGAGACTAACAACACTATATCCACCGCTAACAGTCCGCTTACCATCGTATACAGCTTCCACGGTTGAACTTTCTTCTGTATGGACGAAACTTTTTGTTTAGCCATGAACAACTAGAAAGAATCGAGAATACGTTAAAGTCGAGGGTCATACGAGCAGGATCTGCAAACCATGCACGGGGCGGGCACACTGCGTGACTAGAAACATTAATTAGATCGTTAATCGGTTAATCGATCGCACGTGATTACCGTGGGTGATTACTCTCTAAAACGATTTCAAGCAATCGAGCGCGTTGATTCCAGTTGTTTCCAGTACTTACTTTCGCTTGATCGGCTTTCGTTTTTGTCGTGAGTCTGTGGACCCGCCACACTTTGCTGAACATCGCGCCGAACGCCAGAGTAAATCCCGTAGATAACATCCAGGATCTAGCCTGGCAGATAGCTGGATATTCCCACGGTGCAACGAATCTACCATCGATTCCCAACAGAAACACCGACACCAGACACGCTATCACTCCAACAAGCATTATTGTATTGCACACAGGATGTGACGACATTATAACCCTAGAAAGGGGGATACCAGTGTTCTCAAATATTTAGAGAAGAAAGAAACAAATATGGAACGAGCAGATGTACCTTCTGTGCCTGTTCCATATATTAAAAATTATTAATGCCAGCGCTATTACGATTCCCACCGATGATATAGTTCCCATGCAAATAAACAAAGGCAACGAGACTGTCCTTAGAACGGTCCTTACGATGGTCCTATCCTGAGGTACTTTGCCACCGATCCACCTTTCCATATTCCTCCAAGTCAGATTGTCGCTTTGCGTATCGTAATATCCCAACTTAACGTACTTTCCATCGACCACTTGCTCGATTTGGGTCAATGCGATTCTGTCACCTTGCGAACTAAATGCAACGTATCCCTATAGCACATACAGGATCGATTAAAGATCGGCCTCTTATTAAAGATAAAGCCTTCGTTTTATTTCTAGTTCTAGCCGAGTCACGTACAGATACCCCTAGAAACTGAGTGGAGTTGATCGCCGAGTAAATTTCGTCTGCTATCTCCTTGTTGGTGTAGGTGAAGTTCTTTAGACTCTTTCCTTGCTTACTCAGCTTCTCCATTGTTTTATTGAAAGCTGTAGTTCAAATACGAAGAATACAAAACCGTGGTAAAAATTCAACTCTTCCATGACCGGCACTTTTACGTAGCAATGCGAATTCATACCTAACGCCACCGACCAAACCGCGTCGTAAGCGAGGGGCGCTTCTTGATAACCTTCGGGGTAGTGATTGTTATCGATGTCGAAGCTGCTTTCCTTCAGCACTTTGTTTAATCTCTGCCTAAAATCCTCGGAAGTCATCCCGCTGATTGTCGTGTCGTTATTTTGATTCCACATGAGAGCCTCGGTCGTCAAGTGTCCTTCAGCCGCGCGCCTCATTTGTTCTATCGTGCACGTGATTCCCTCCGTTTCCAAGTTCTTCTCGAACCAATTATCCTCGTACCAACCGATGAAGAACCACACGTAACTTTTGCCGTAAAGATTCTGATGATACAATTCGCAGAGAACTCTTCTCGCGGCCACCACGTAAAACAAACCGACGATGATTCTGGCATCTTGGCGACGCAGATTTCTCACCGCGTCCGACGGGTCCGACAGGAAGCTCTGACGCGTAACTATTTCTATTCCTGCTTCCTTGCAACGTGCCTCTAAATCTTCTACGGTCTATAAGCATAGGGGAAAACAGAACGATAAATTACCATGTTTGAAAGTTTGGATGGATTTGTGCGACAGTGAGATGTTACAGATATGAACACTTCTTCGGCTTGCTGCAAGATTGCCACTCGAGACCAGCCAAATTTTTGCAACAGTTTAATTCTCGTGGGATTGTGCACCGTGGCTGACGGGTGTGTCCTGAAAAGCGTCGGGAACCGATTTCGATCCGACAACGCAGGAGATGACGCACCGTAACACAACTAAACATGACACAAGTCGGTTTTCTTTTCGTATTTGTTTATTTAAATAACAAATTTTATCGACACTCACCACTACCAGGTTCCACATTTTCGCTGCTTCAGCGACGGTCGTACATACCGTACTACATCCGGCTAACAACATTAATTTGTGTGGTTTATAGTATAATAAATTGTACATCACCGAGGCACCGAGTCCTGGCTCGCACTGAAACGATGATATAATCAATTAACGAACTTCCTCCATCCTGATTTCCCTACGGTGCTTTTCAAACTTCTCGACAAACATTTTCTATACCTCGCTATCGTTCGAGTGAAGCTTCAGTATGAATCCAGGTAACAAATTTTTTTCACGGTTAACATCGTCTAGAGCCAGGTTCACCGCTGGCATGCAAGCCTGTTGAACCAAGTATACTGGTTAACTATTTATTTATTATTTATTAGAATATTTACAATCAATTCTCGTTGAGAATTTTCGGTAATTTCATTTGGCGTGATACAATGACACGATTTATAATAGTTTATATCGTTGGTTCTAGTAGGACTACTGGTTAACTGACGCAACTTTTATATATTTCAGAAAGAATAAAAATGAATACTCGCCTGGCCACCCTGCCATCCACCCTTTCCTCGTATGGGAAAAATGCCACCGATATGCAACACATTGTCGGCGTCGTCGGGAGGTAACGAACCCCCGATCGCTCCCGTCAACGTTAAAAATATAACAAGCCCTATCATCACGTCGTTTGCCAAATTTTGTCATTTATTCGATTGAGCAAGCTTAAACCCTCTATACTTTCTGTTTGCCCTACGACACACCCCAACAGCACGATGCCGAGTATCGTAATTTCTTTACGTGAAACACAGCCATCGTCGTTGATCGCTGATCGTTTTCGAACGAGAATCACTAATCCGTGGAACGATGATTTTACCACCGTTCGGGATTTTGCGAACTGTGAACGATGCACTCGAGGGAATGTTCCGATATTCTCGGTGTCCCAAACGCAACGCGACGTACGCGGCATTAAAATCGTGTGTTCGCGTTCTCCATCGCGTTCGCCCGGTCTCGACGCTCCTCCCTGCGCGATACGCCGTGAAATTTCGCGTGCGAATGAATTTACCGAAGACGGAGAGTTCGCGTGAGCTTTCTATTGATTTCATCCCGGCTTTCAAGGATCGTAGTGGGGATAGGGTGGCTCTGTGCTCTAGGTTTCTTCTAGAAGATCAATATATAAACGATTAGACCTTACGGTTCACTCGTGACCGAAGGTCGCGTTGAAAATCGAATTTTGAGATTTTCCCTGCTTTTAAAAAGACGAACGATCGTCCGTGACCGAGATGATTACGAGAGATTTCGAATTGATGTGCACTCGCGACCATTTTGGTTCGGTCGGTAAAATCGCATCAGGAGATGGCGTTGTTATGATCTCGTTATGAGGCATCCCAAACAGTTCGTGTTGTCGCACGTGTGGAGTTCGTTGTCGTAAATAAAGTGCTGTTAATTTTTATTTGAAATAATGGCAGCACAGCGGGCATTGCCGCAAAGCAAGGAGGCTTTGTTGAAGTCTTATACAACGAGGTTAAAAGAGGATGTGAAATCGATGTTGGAGAATTTCGAAGGTATGCTTTATATAACCTCACTTTTTGCGCGGTACATAATAATAAGAGAATCGATGGTTTTTTAATGAAAAAACAGTGTTACGTTATGCATGTATAACAACCTATTGTTTGATAGATATTTTTGTTGAACTTAAACCGTTGATTTTATTCAATATACTAATGATATTTAAAACCTAACCTCTAATTATTCGCGAACGTTTAGTTAATTTGATCGTTATTTTACAGAGATTGTAAAGCTAGCGAAAGGAGAAGGCGATTCCCAGTTATCTCGGATGACACAATGCGAACAAGATACGTATGAAATGCAGGTCAGGGCGGCGAATATCGTTCGCGCGGGAGAATCCCTAATGAAGCTGGTTTCCGATATAAAACAATATTTGATACTCAACGATTTTCCATCTGTGAACGAAGCCATAGCACAAAATAGTAAATTATTTAGGACAAAACAAGCAGAATGCGATCAAAAGTTAGCAAACTTGCGAGACGACATGGCAGCCGATTTATACGATTTGGAAGAGGAATATTACACGTCGATATACAAATAACACAAACTTCGGTTAGGTTTTTCAAGGATGTACAGTTGTGTGCCTGTCTGGACCACGAATTTACTGAAATGTGATTTATTTGTTCAATAAACTGTATATATTTATTTAAATAAATAAGAATAGTTTTGATAGTACATTCTTAATTCTTAATTGGGAGCCTGACGAGACACGCGAAAAAGATAGGCTTGACGATATAATAATTCGGGCATACTTGTTTCATTTTATTACTTGAATACCTTAATAACACACAGACGATACATCACACAATACTTCTAACTGGTAAGTATACTCAATAAGGTAATTGTGGATTCAAGCTTCGGATAATGATAACGATAATAAGAATAATGAGAGTAATCATAATCATAAGAAGAACAATAAGAATAATCTTAGGATAATACTATTTCCTTTTTTTTAATCCTTTACTTGAACGACGATGCCTCTCCATACTGTACAGCAATAATTTACAGAAATAATACGGAGTTCCCTCGACCGGAGCAGCGAGATTACCGACGTCGATTCGCAATCAATCGACCGATTGGGTTAAACGCAAAAACGCGTGCTATTAGAATTTGGAATGTTTCGTCCATCGTAATCTCGTTCACTCCGATACGTAGTACATACTGTGGAAATACAAACTGAGCGGTCGACACGGTTCTGGTTCCTTAAAATATTCGGAAGCAATTATTATATGTCGTTATTAGAGAAAGTAAGAAAAATATCACAGTGTAAAATGCAACGCTGTGACACAGACCCATCAAGCATCGATCAAACGATAACGTGAAATCAAATGAAAATAGTACGAGAATACTAGCGTCTACTAAATACAGTGACGAAAACTGGAACACAGTTGTTGTTTCGGTGTATAAATGCATCGTTATCGGTAATTATTATCATCGTATCGCACGTTTACCCTTGAATCAGTCCGCGATCACGCGATTAAATCTTAGTAGAAAGTTAACCATACTGCCGCAATCATACTTCGAACATTTACGCGATTCAACATAACATTTTTAATTTCTCGACGTTCGTGTAACCACTTCAAACATAATACGGACAACGAAAAAGAAAAACAGAAAAGCACACGTAATAAGTCGATCTCAAAGCAATTTAATTGTTCCGTGTACAAACTTTGCGAAACTTTGAGATCGATAATAATTTAATATGTACAAAATTTGATTCGCTTAAAATTAACGCTCGTATTCATTAACAAATCGATATTTTCCCCCGTATCTTTCTTATTGATTATTAATTTTTTTCTTTTCTTCTTTTTTTCTTTCTGCTTGGTCCACGTCTAAATGTAAGAAACGAAAAGTGAAACAAACTCAACAAAACAAATATCGTGTATACATCTATCGCCTTATCTTGAGCATTCGTAAAGGATATCCGTATGATATATCATACATTTGGTATAAATAACGAATTTCTCGGAATTTACAATTGCAATGTTATTCCTGGACCAAAACTTTCACTTATTGTACATATACATATTATTAAGTATATCAAGTAGACTTATATTCTACTTTGGCTAAAACTTTTACAAAAAGTCTAAACTCGAGTGTTCCAATGTTTTCTTTTTTTCTGCAACGATTCTTTCTTATTGCGTTTAATTGTTTTTGTTTTATTTTTTTTTTTTTCCTAAAAATCCTGCATAAAACTCTGGCCTTTGACTGGCAGCTTGAACGTTGAAGGGTTCAGCATTAAAGTAATCTCAAAAAGGTTACAAAATGTTCAGTTCCATCGTCGACTTCTCTTCGTTTGTTATAAAAATGTACCAAAAAGGTGATATGCTAGTTTTGTTTTTTCTTTTTTTTTTCTTCACCGATCACTGGGCTCTCCGTTTAAGGTGCTATCGAAAAAAGAAATGCACTGACATATCTTGGCAGTTATAGTTACGCGTCACTTAGGAAAAGTCTGTTCACTTCGTTATCGTAATAATACAAAGAAATGCATATACTTGGAATGATACCGTCTTTTCGCTTAATTACCTAAGAAAAGGATTGCCTCTGCTTCGACGCGTTCGCGAACGAATATTTACTCCCTTTCCTTGCTTTTGATTCGTACCCTATGTCGGGAAAAAGTATTGCGCGCAATTCTTACGACAGCGAACTATCTACGTAACACACGTAACGCTCGCTCCGACCGCGAACGCGTCTGGTGATGCGCTTCTCGAAAAGTTGCAGTTTTGCTTATACTCATAGGGTGAGCAATCGTCACGTTGAAACGTTCGAAGAAACTTTCGACGTGCTTCTCTTCTTTGTTCGTAACGACTGTTTACTTCCTTCTTATAAAAGACTGTTTCCGCGACTCTGCCTACGAAAAAAGGAAAGAAAAATACTTTGCCGTTAGTCTTCTGAGTAGTCGGAATTTTGGGATCCCCTGCTCTCTCTTCCAAGGAGAGAGAACTCTCCTTTGAGCTTTTTAGCGAGTTTCCCGCTTTACGCGTCTTTCTCCGTTCTTCGAGTTTTTCGGTCGCGTCAGTAGAGGAGATCACCGGTCGTTTCGGAACCCCACGCGCCTCCGTCTTGAGCCGGTTTCAGGTAATCCACTTCGGTTTCGTTGTCCGCTTGGCTCGACGCGGTGGTTGTCGGCGTCGACGACGATGTCGATGTTGCCAGCAAACTCGAGGATACTGCTCTGGTCACGCCCAGCTCGAACCCTTCGGACGTCAAGTCCACTTTGCTAGGAGTGTAACTGGCAAGGCCACCACCACCACCTGCGGGGAACAAGCACTAGCTTTCAGCACGCTATGCGGTCTAGGTGAGTTGGACAAAAGAAACGTGTACGACATATACAGAGCGAGGGACTAACGAAATGTTTCGAAAGTGATATAGCGATAAGAAAGACACGGAAAATTTTGTCAATAAAAATAAGGAAAAACTGTCGGTTAAAGTCGGTGTAGGGAAGGTGAAGCGTTTCTAGAAACTATGGAACTAATTTATACTAGAGACTCTTTTACGGGGTCGACATTCAAAAGGAATTGCAATTGTCTGCAGCGGTTCACGGGAGACATAACGTGGTGTATGAACGTCGCCTCTGGAAAAAACCGAAAAGAACGAGATACGTTGTTAGTGAAGGAACGATGTACTCGATAAAAGCTAGATTCTTTCCTAAGTAAAAGTAAAGAAGAAAAAAAAAAAGTAGTCTGACCGCGACGCTGGTTCGTGGTAACGAGAAACAACGATTAAAATTACCGAGTAGGGTCGGCATGTTGGTCGTCGAATTGGTCGAGGACGTTTTACCGCTGATCAGAGTTGATTGCTCGACGGAACCGGAAGTTTCGCCATCCACGCTGCTCTCACCCTCTAGCATCGACGCTTCGCTCGGATATTCGAAGGTACGGGTAGCCGTATCATCAAACTGTATTCGATGCTGAAACAAAACGCAATATATCGGTTAGTTCGATAGCACATCGAATTAGCAAGCTGTTCGATAGAAAAGTCTAACGGAAATGAATCGAACTGAATTCGACCATTTGACGAGACAAAGGCCTTTTGCAACGATCGAAATATATCGATACCACGCGATTATTGCGAATCAGACGGTTATAGGACGCGGAAAGGTCCGTGTCTTTTGCCGGTTACAAATAAGACACGGGAAGAACAAACAACGGCACACAGCCTGGAATAACAGTAACCCGTCACACTCGATGCTTTTTCGACTGCGAGCGAGGACATCGCCTCCTCGTTCGTTTCTTGTCCACGAACGCGATCATCAAAAGAGAAAGCGATTCTTTTTCTAGAGTGTCGTTGGAGCTCGCCGTTCATCGTGCATCCGATATTTCGGTCCACGAGGACCTTCAACCTGCCACACTATCATAGCCTTGTTTACCAAAAAAAAAAAAAGTGGAGGGAACCTTCTCTTTTGAACGTTCGCGCGACGAGCATCGATTAGTTTATTTCGTAGTCTCGCTTGTGTCCGCGACGATAGCGCTACTAGATCGCGGGAGCAAATAAATCCTTGGTCTTTGGACTTGCCGAGCTGGTAACAGTATCTGCGATTATTTCGAGCAGAGGATGACTACTCGCTGGTTAACTACGCGTACAGAGTTTTCAAAGCCGCGAAACTGTTTCGGACACAACAGCAGAGAACGCTCGTTCGTCGTTTAACAAACAAAGGAGATCGTTGAGAAGAGCGACGACAATGGCGAATGCCTTCGAACGAGTTTCCGGCACGCACCAAACAAAGCGCAGACGCGTTATCCTTTCGCGTATATCGTTTCCCAATGAAAGAACGTTCGATGGGATCGCACGCGCGAGCTTTACGAGCAAATTTTTAATCGACTCGTCGACGAACTGTTTGAAAAGAGCACTCTGGCCGATCAAGGTCAACGATGTCCGGAACGTCCTAGTTAATTAATGGTGCCAGTTAATTACAAACTGCCATCCGTCTCGGGTCATCGACAGCGATCAGAAGAACTTGCATCGTATAATCACCTGTTTCCAGCCGGTATAACAGCCTACCGACTGGTTAGCAGAGTCTCTTGTTCGAGCATCTATCGACTCGTTCGAAAGAAAATATCGTTCGAGTTTGAGCGTTTGTTCTCGAGCGTAATTTTTTCCGTAATAAAGTTTCTTTCGGTGAAACAACTTGAAACGACTTTGAACGAACGAGCGAAACGTTTAGAATTCGTGCACGTACGTCTAAGCAGAAGCGACTATCGGAGAGAACGCGACTATCGAAGAGAAGGTTTCCTTCTTGGCGCGAAAATCGCGACACTATGTCGATAAACAGAACACGCGCGCCATTGGCAAAAGGCAAATATCAAGATGGAAAGTTACATCCTGCGCGTTTGGCTGGCAGGGACGAGCGTGTTTCGCGTGCAACGAGCGTCAAATCGTTCTTCGAACCGAGATACATGGGAACCATCGGAGGCTCGCGCTCATTGGTCGCCGGTATATTGATTTTTAGGAAGAAAACGGCGAACCGAACTACCCTCGAAAGAGCGTAAACCTTTTGTTGTGTCGCGCGTGTGCTTTCTCGACCATAAAATCATCCTCGAGAGCACGCTGCCGGTGAATATCCGTTTAAACGTTGCACGTATAACCGTTGGCGAACGTATACGAGGAAAAATTCACGGACGAATCCGAGGTGCGCAAAACGCGTTTCTAAACGCGTAGGAACATCTGCTACCGCGATAATATCGGTACAATGTCGCGTGATTTCGAGAGATAGATTCGCGTTTTTCTGCGGTCTCGTTAAGAAACGGATAAATAGGAATTTCGATAACGAGTCGTTTAGTTTCTGCTTAGCATCTTTACGATCGATAAAGAGAGGAAGACCGTCTCGTTTAGAGATCGCGTTCGCGTTGCACACTCGTTCCTCTCCGACAAACTCGAGAACCACGAGGAATTTTTCGATTTAGATGACAACAACTCTCCGGAGGAAGGAATCGGTCGTAGAAAAAGCGCGTCTACAATGTCGCGGACAAGCCATCGTTACTTTCGACCACAGCCGGAGAAACAATGCGCCTCTTATCGTCCTCGAGAAAGGAAACCGTTTATCGCGACGGACAATAGAAAGAGGAAGCCAGGCGGACTTTTACGTATTATGCGTTACATTTTACGTCCCACATGCGCCGCGCCGCTTCGTAATGCCTTTGAAACGCCGTGGCGTTGCTTCGCGGACAGCAACGTAGTTCGCTCTAAATTTTATTTCGAGATTATTCGCAGTCGAAACAATGTCCGACGCTGCAACGGAGAACCATGCAGAACTAATTCGAGAAAATGAGTCGACGAAGTCGTAATGGCGCGCAATAAATTATTCGCGCAAGTTTCACGGACGTAGCGCTTATCCCGGGGGATAGGCGATCGTTCGGGGATAATTTGCAAACGCGAGGGAGACATAAAGTTTAACGCGGCGCGAACCCTAGGATAGGTCGAGCAGTGAAACTCAAAGGGGAGACGCAGACTTGTAAAGTCGAAGCCTTTTCTCCGCGTCGCTTTGGCCAGGTCGTGCACGACAGGCAACATAAAAGCATCGAGGAATTTATCGTCGTGACGCCCCGTTCCCGTGAACACCCGCGTATCTCACCGCACGACCGCGTCAAATGGACGCATAAAGCATGTTCCACGCGGTAAAAACTAGACGCGTACGTATCCGTTATGTCTGGCAAAACCTGTGATCTTTCTCGCGCTGACAAGATTAAACGGCCCATGAGGTATCGCGCGTTCGAAAAGAAGACAAGCAGCGAGTTGTTCTTTGCTTCTCCGTTTAAGCGATCGCTGTTCGAACGTTCAACTCTGTAGCGCCAAACCGCGCCGAACCAAGAAGAATGCGAGCGAATCACAGGCTTCGACTTTTCGTAGAGATCCTTCAAATATGATCTTAACTAATTTGAAACGAAATTTTCTTTCGATAAATCCAATGATACGATGATGTGAACTTTCATGGATATTGTATAAATGTAATTTTTACTCTTTGCGAACGTTACTCGTCAGTTCTGAAAGGGTTAAATTTTGCAATAATCGATACCCATCGATAACGAGATCCGAAGAACGAGAAAGTGGTTGCATCGAATCGGGCTGTTTCATTCGTCGCGATTAACGTTATGCACGACGAGCGATTCGCGTGAATTTTTCGACGATTATTTACACCGGTATTCGGCGCCGATCGGATGGATCGCTTCGAATACCGTTACCGTATAAACGGTCACATACACGTTCGCGTACACGGTCCCACGAGCACGTTGGAAGCAAATTGCCCGCGTCTACGAGTGTTTACATTATTTCTTCATTTGCATACGCGCCGAGCGACCTATTCAACGACGATGCACGCGGGGTGCATTCCTCGAAAAGAACTTACAAAGCGATGGCGTATTTACGAGGCAACACCGGCTGAATTTATTAGTGTACGGACAGTCTCGATCGACTAGCCGATGTTACGAACATTTTCGTTGTTTGTTACAACATCGAAGAAATCTTTGCCGAGCGCGGTTGTTCGTACTGCGACGATACAATTTTCATTTTTGTAAATCGTCTTGGATCGTTTTCGGATAAACTAAAACAGCCTTGGATTGGAATCATCTTCGAGCGACCTTGAACGAGAAACACCTTACTCGCATCGATGTTAACCACGTGAAGGATATTACGATGACCGAACGAAAAAACGTATCCCAAAAGCTTGTAGAGACAAACAGCTAGGAGAAACGCGCCTTACAACGATAAAAGCTTCGATACTCGAAATAATCTTTTTTCTCACGAGGTTAGCCAAGTTGAACGCGGAAGATGGAATGCCCTGTACGCAGCTCTTTTCGACAAGATACTAACGGTCCGTAAACGCAATTACCCGTCGGGTTTTCCGCAACGTGGTAAAATTAGAAATTCAAATTCACCTTTTTTCTTTCTGCCACCGATCCGGAACAACGTTCCTGCGCGGTAGCAAACGAAGTAGAAAAAAATCCCGCCGCGCTTCGACCAGCCCACGAATTACAATTGATTTTCGTATATTTTCCAGCGGCTGCGGCGTTGAAACGCTCGCAACTGTATTACGATCAAAGCCGAGGAGAATTACCGGTCGTGCAATTTTCTCTAGAATGGTATGATTTCGCAATTGTTGCGGGAGGTGACGGCACCATAGGGTCGACGACCACGATGACGCTAGCGTTAAATAACTAAAATATACATACAATAGGCAGACGTTGCTTTGCAAAGGTATTCTTCGCTTTTTGAAATATTATCTTCGGACCTAAGCCACCTGGTCGTTGGATGCGACAACGAACTCAAACTTATGAAATTCGACGATAAAACAATGGCGTAACGATCTGTTCGATATAAGCGAAGAGACCGCGTAAACAAAGTTTTCAAATCGTTGACCTACCTTTTAATCAAGGACGACGAACGTTGCAAAATCGCTGACGAATCGTTAACAAATCGGCGACGAGTCCGCGAACAGAATTGTAGGCTAGCAGATTCAGCGAATAAAGGTGCTCGGTTACGACGTCACATCGTTCGCGAACGCCGCGATTATTTGGAACCGATGCCATTTGCGTTTTATTCGAGCCGATTATGCAACATGATTCTGCCATCGTCGTAACGATCCGTTATCGCGGAACAGCTTCTGAGAATTTGTTAATTGTTCGCCGAAGCAATCTTTAACGCGCTTGTTTGTCCGTCGTAGGCGTTTACGTTTTCGACCAATTTTCATGCACACGTTGTTTGTATCGCGACGATTCGGTAATCGCGTTGATAAGCGGCGTTATCAGCGTGAAATTTTAAAATATTGCGTTCAGCTGTAATTTAGATAACCGTGGAGACATAACCGAGTGTTTAAAAATTCCTTGTTTTATTTAACACGCCATTAATCGTAGTCGTAAGCAGGATTTCACGCGGAAGATAGATAGCTGCGAGGAATCGACGTCCACCGGTCGATGTCGCTTGTCGCGCGGCACAAAGACCGCAGCCCTGAAGCGTGTGCGAGTGTGCCATCAATCGCGCTCGCGATTATTCGCATTATCAGATGCTGCACGCGTAATGGCTTTACACCGGAGCGCCGGTCATTACCTTTCACGGATCGCTATTAAATAAAAGAAGCACGAGCAACGATGATGTTGATCGCGGATTCTCGCGGAACCACTTACCACTCCATTAAGAATCAAGCGATGATATTCCTTTGATCAACGTCTCAGTGTATTAAACGGTTAATTAATCGGTGTATAACTCGTTCATCGATTCGATGGTAGGCATCGAAGCGTGTCTTAAGATTCGTCGATATATTTCTTTGAAAATAGTTTGAACGTTCCTCTCGAACGTTGTGCCGATACTCGAATTGTCACTGGGCCCTTGCTTACTATCAACGTATGGATACGTTAGATTCTTGTAAATCTTGTAGATCGCTCGTGTCCTTCCGGCAAATACGCTGTTGGTGAAAGAGATACAACGAGGCTATAAAATCGGTCGGGCGATGGATGAAGTTTATGCGTTTCGATACTCGAAACGATTTGAAATTATTACAACGTATAATGCGAAAAGAACGGATTCTAGAAACAGGCAACTGGTTGTTTTTCGCAGCTTGAGATTCAAAGCGCTCTTTGGTTTACGACCTCGTTATACTTTTCCTACCAAATGTATGTACGTTAAATGTCGCTAATTTTAGCTAACGCTCGATTTGATAATTCTTGTCAATGGCGTACGTTGAATTTTTACGAGACCCCAGATATTTGTGTATCGCTGTATGTTAGGGGAAACAAGAGAATCGTATTCCCGCGGTTGCTACGGTTGCGTTATTGTTCGCGCGTCTTCGATTTCAGGAGAGAAATTTCCAACGGTGCTGAAATATTCGACCGGGAACAGGGTCAGTGAATTTCGCACGAGCCTCCTCTTTGTTTCACCTATTTCCCTATCGAGCGACGTGCACGCACGCCAGCACATGCCGCGTGTGCTTTATCGTCGAACGACTGCGTACGTGGCTGGTATCGGTAATAAAACCGATTGTTCGCGAGGTGAAACTGTACGATACGCGGCCGGAGGCAAAGTGGATCGTAAAGAACAAATTATCTGCAGCAGCGTGCTGCGACGGCCGCCGGTGTTTGTCAGACGAGGACGACAATTTCGCGCTCGAAAGTTCCTCCTTTCGCGTGCTTTTTCAGTGCATCGAGTCGGAAAATCAACCAATTTTCTCCTGCACTTTGATGCAGTACGTGCCGTGTTCGTCTCGCTCGTTCCGATGAAAACCTTCGTTCCGGGAATTATACGCGTGTCTTCTGAAACGCGTTTGGAAAATACCATCAACGCGTTTCGCTATTTGGATCAGGTTGCAGTAACGAAACGACGAGCGTAACAGCCGAGAATTTGCGCAAAAATGCTGCGGGTTACGTAGCGAAGCAACGAACTAGCCATCGGGTAATTCGAAGAATTTTTCTAACACGGCATGCAAACAGGGTTGCACAACGCGTCATCTCGCGCCGGTGTTTTCAGCCGAGTAATTTTTCACCGTTAGAATTCCTGTACGTCCAATAAAATTAAAATATAGCATAGAAGCAATCGCGGTACGCGTTCTCCGTGACTAGTCGCGATTTCTAAGCTAACGCGTTTCGAGTGCGCGCAAACGCTTTCGCGTCGCGAAGATAAACTTTACGCGATACTTACTTTTATGGGTAGGTACGCGGCTTTGCTTTCGGTCAGCGCCGTTTTAAGGTAATGGTATTTAAGCCGAGCTAACTGTGAAACCTCCGACTGCCGACGTACCGTCCGATTCGCCAGCAGTTCGCCCAACTTTGTCCTTAATCATCCCGTTATCCTATCGAATTCAATTTCGTACGAGCCTAAACTCTCTTTATAGAATTGGTAGCGTGGTTCGAAGTAGGAATTAGCTGGTAGCTTGGACGACGCCTCGTCGAGCGAGGAACAACGCCCGCATTTTCTACTCGAGAAGAATTATTCGCCGATAACTCAGGCCACAATGGAATTCCACGTCGTATAATAGCTTGTTCGCAGTTTCTATCGATCCGATACGCTCGACGGACGGCGGAATAAATCCGAGAAAGAAAATACGATGCATCGGCGAACAATCGATTCAGGAGATATCGGTTTTCTCGAGACGCGATCCGAAAGATCGATCGCTGGACAATAAGCGTGACGAAGCGGCACTCGAGTCGTTTCGTTTCGATCGCTTTTACAATGAAATATTCCGCACCGGTTTCTCCAAAATCCGCCTACCCCCATCCGTCGATCCAACTTTCCAATATGCAAATTGCCCCTTTTACCGGTTTTGATTTTTCATAACGCTCGTTACGTAATCCGTTATTAAAGGTTACTGCCTGTGCAACGTTAATTGGATACCAAAATTGAAACTTAGGCGGAGCTTCGTGAAATCGATTTATCCGACGGTGACTGAAGCATCGATGCATCATTATTGACTCAGATCGATAGAAAACACGTTGCGTAAGATGTAATTTCCAGAAAATCACGATCATCGCTTCCCTGTCGCTTCGCTGGTAAACCGATCGAACAGAACAAAAAAACACAAATCGTCCCTCGCCTTTGACCTTTAAACCCCGTCGCCTGTTGCATAAAACAAACAAAGATTTCCGCCAAATCCGAAAGCAACGCGTGCTTGTGCTCGTGAAAGACATCGCGTTGCTCGGTTTCGCGACGACCATGAAACGGAATTTGCGCGTGTTTCGCCGCATTCCCACGAAGCACGGTAGATTAACTCCTTGGACGAGTCGCTGTTCGAAAATCATTGCCGGTTCGTGCATCGGCTACTTTTACTTTGCAAATCGACGGTGGTAACAGGTAAGCTACCTACGGATCGCCACGGGAATCCGCGTGTACTCGAGCCCGTGAGAAAGTCGTCCATCGACGCGTTTCCATCTTTTAACGTGGTAATAATTATCGACACCGACAACAAGACGAAAGCAATCTACGATTTCTGTGCTATTCGCTTTCTTTGCTTTTGCATTTACTTTGGATTTGCTTTAAACGGTCGACGCAGCGACGTGGGTCCGCCGTTTCGGCCTGCAGCAGCATATGCTTGGCATCGTAAGAGGAACAGACCGGGAGACCGCTTCCCCGGAGATTCGCAAATACCACGATGAGTCACGTGGTGTCGAAACGTAGAATTCCATGGAATAAGACGTCGTAATCGCAGTCGATTAACCAGAGACGAATCGATCGTCGAAACTGTACAAGAGCAATTTCATCTTTAATGGCAACTCGCTGGGAGAAGCTGGGCCGTGAAAATTAATGACGCGCCTGTACAATGTTATAGCACATTAATTATTTAGAACGATTATCTATAGTTCGAAAGGAGAGTATCGTTTAATCCGCTTTCGTGCTAGAACGAGCCTTCGGGCATCGGGGATACTTGTTCTACCGAAACTCGTTAATCGGTAAATTTTCGCTTTGGCGAGTAGTTCGTTGAACCTCCGCGAGTATAAAAATCCAAAGTACCTACATATCTGGAAAAGGTAGGATCGTCGAGCGAAAAAGTTTTTTTCATATCTTGTCACGACGCTTGACAGATACGACTGTGACTGACAGAATGACGCGATAAAAGGAAACGTTCAGCGTGTAAATCCTAAATTGTATAGAATGAAACATGACTCTGCATAACTACCTTGCAAATCGATATACATATATACATATACAGAGATAAGCTATCAGGATGATGAACGGTTGCTAGAGCTAGCATGCAAGCTGTAATAAGTTTATCAATGACACAACACAAATAATGTCTTTTGATTTTCATCCGGTTTAATATACAACGATAACGCGTCTTATGATTTTCGACATAACGTAAGTGACATGAGTGACATAACGTAATTTCGGTACGTCTGTTTTCAGGCAGGGACGAAAAATGCGTTGAAAATTCGGGTTCAGGGAACAGGAAATAAAGAAGGGACCGAACGAAGGGAGAGAAGAGCCGAAAGGCTGGGTACGGTTTGTCCTTGAATATTTTACAATCTCTCTCAGGAGGGAAAGCGCATTCCCACGGCGAGCCAAGGGCCTTGGTTACAGTATTGCGTCGCTTGCTTTTTCACTTAAACGAGCTCCCGCCGCGCGATCCCAGCTATGGAGCTGCAGCTGATTAGATTAGATAGCGTGGCTTTTCGTCCGATAACCAGATGTTAACTTATCTTTCGAAAAGAAAAAAGGAGCAAAAGTAATAGGACGTATCGGTAAACGCGACATCCTTGTGTTTAACAGACTTTCTTATAGTTATCGAACTTATATCGAACTTAACCCAAATTATCGCGCATCAGATAACGCTCGATCTTGTAATACACGCTCGTCGGAGATCAACAGATTATTCTGAGCTTTTTGCGTCATTGCTTTTTCGTGTTTTTAGTCAACGTTGTCATTATTAGATCGCGCATTCTCATGCGATATTATTGAAGAAATTAAACAAAGAGTTGCTTGACGTACTTTATTCGTACGTTTCTGCGGACTTAAACTTTCCACAAATGTATAAACATTCACCGTTTAGTTAGCAAGCGGACGAATATACGGATCGTTCGAGGACTCTTGCGAGTCAGAAAACTAGTCGAAAATACTCAACCACGCGTTTTGCTTACCTTGTGATTTCGCGGTGTCCTCGAGAGATTGCTGCGACCGTTGATGAGGACGTTATCGTTGAAGAAAGACACGTCGCAGGGCGAAGGTGGACCACCGGCGAGTTCCCATTCGGCGTCGTCGGTCGTCGACGCGTCCAACGTGGTGTCCAACACTATGATGCCACCGTCACCGACCTGCGGGCCCAGCAAAAAAGAGGAGTGAGCTCTCGAAATCGGAACGTGATGCGTGGAATCCGGCGAGGTGACTTTCGAGTCTCGTCGACCGAGTTCCGAGGAAACGCGCTGCCTCGCGTTTCTCGCCTCCGATCCTTGTTTCGTCGAGCCACGAAAAATCACCTCCGGCTACGAGTATCGACTTTCCTTAAAAAATTTCCGCGTATATCGACGCGAAGCCCGTTTCGAAACCGGCCGTACAGAGTCTGTTACGGCCAAAGCGGATTTCGCGATCGTCTATATGCACGTTGGCGCGTGAGACGTGCCCACGTGCTCGCTTGACTGCAATTTGCGTGCGCAAACGAGTCGTGTTCGGTCGCTGAACAAACAGCGCCAGGTGTCTCGAAGAATAAGAAAGACTGTTTAAAGCGTCTCGAAGAACACTCGACGTGCAGATATCGAAAGAGTATCGAGATGTCGAGGCGAGATGTCGAGGCGAGATCGAGTGTGCTGTAGGCTAACGTAGACAACTATAAGCGTCGTAACTTCCTCGATACGCTTCCCTCGAGTCCTCAATGTCGGATACACTCGCACGGGACGACACGCGTCTCGACCGCGCGTTATTCATCGACATCCGCCGCCTTTCAATTATTTCGTGAATGAACATCCTGTCGATTTGGAAACCGAATCGAACGAAAAGCGACACGAACGCGACTTTGACACGCACCATCGTCCGTCTGTCCTACTATTTCGAGTTCGACTACTTTTTCGCACGCGGCTGTCTCTGTATCTACAGAGACAAACATAAACGCGACTGTTTCCACGCGTATCTCTCGCGATGACGCGTTTAATTCCGAACGCGTGACAAAATCCGCCCGATTCACGGAGTACGTCGCTCGATCGTTTCGTTCAACGATTAATAGAACGGAAAATCACGTTCTTCGACAACGAGACGACACGTACGTATGGGCAATTTTTCGTACGAGTTGCCACGAATCTCTGGATCCATACGCCAGAGAAGAAATAACGGCGCGCGAAACGAAACGATCTGTCGATTTCCGGTCCAGTTCCGACCTCGGATCTTTCGAAAGTGATTCTTTCCTGTTCGCGACAATTTCTTTCGTTCGTTCTTTTCCGCTTCCCACTCTCTCTCTCCGCGCGACCGAAAGAATTCGGGTTGAACGGCGAGATGTAAGAAAAAATGCGGTCACGGATCATAACACGAAGCCACATTACGGACGAGCAGAAATCGGGGCCGCGTAACGCAATATCTATCTGGATTTGAATATAACGTGCCGCGGATGCACTGGAACGAAAAGATATCGATCACGGATCGCGCTGGATTATCGATCACCGGATGGAAGACACAGAGTCATCGCTGTGCGATCCAATCTGGTTTGCGGTTTCAAACGCTATGGCGAAAACGCGCGTTGAGATTATTTAAATTATGAACCTGTGTTGCTGGTGAAAGAGATACGACAAGCTTATAAATTAAAACGTTAAGCAGGTACGTCGATTGATCTAGCTGCGGTCAGACAAACGTAGCCTCATCGGTAGATTGCGTGTGTTCGTGCATTTACGAGAAATTTAGACGTGCAACGATCTGTAGTACGTACACAATATCTAAAATAAAGTATTTCTTATAATATTGTTTAATATTATTTCAAAACTGTATCCCTTTATTCGCGTCGATAAAAATTTGCATTTGCATAAATATCAGCAATCTATGTTTGAAGAAAAGCCTAAAGTAGAAGCACTCGTCGAATCAAGTTTCTAAACGTCGTTCGTAAATCGAATCGAACTCCTACTTTGACTATTTAAAATCGTGCACTTTCAAGCTTCGCTTGTTTTACAACCTCGCGTATCTCTTCCATCCAGACAACTTACGTTTGGATGTGTAATAAAGCGCGAGCGAAATTAATCGATCCGTGGCGTTATCGTCCGTACGATAATGAACGTTCATTGATGCTGCCGTGAGAAGAAAGTAACTCAATATTTCCGTTGCTTCCGTGGCGCGGTTGGTATCTTTTTATTGTGTCGGCTATATTACGCAAGTGATTGCACGCGATAACACGTCGTGAGAAAAATCGTTCTGGCTGCGTTTACCGCGCATTCTCGCTCAATAACGAACCAAATAGGCGGATTAACTTGGACACCTTGGAATTAACACTAATCCAGTATCGTAAATAGAATAAACGTTTAGACCGATCTTGGTTTATTTCGTGTACCGACGACATTTCTAATTTACGAGATCCACCGACTGCCGACCATACCGATGACTTTTAATCCGATGTTGTCGATGGTCAAACGCGTTCGCTCGAGTTGGCATATTAATTGGAACTAAAATATCGCAAACCGAGCGTGCAGTATGGCTTAACCGACTGTATCGAAAGGATTTCCAAGGATAAAAAGATTTTAAGGAAAAATACGGAAGATAGGGGAAGGAAGGAACGACAATGAACCTAAAGATGAGGTCCCTGACTTCATGAGAAATTCCCAGGACGTTTCTTTCCATTATTCCAAGCGTATCGGGGTATCACCTGTACTGCTTAGACCTTGAACCCTCCGAGAGTCCAAGACACTGTCCTAACGATCGTATAGGAACAAGCTCTCTTCGAATACACCTGCGTTCACGGAGGTGCAAGCCCGCATAAGTTAACCCTTTGTCGTGTTCGAACCACGTAGAAGAGTCAAAAAAAGGCGGAGAATCGGATGTATGGGGTGTCTCGAAAGTAAACCTCGTGTCAGTAGCATATTCGATTTCAAAGGTTTGCGTTTGAACTCCCTATATATGGCAAAGACGATTACTATTATTAAAAAAAAAATAAAATAAAATAAAAGAATAAAAAAAAGAAAAAAGACAGAGAAGATACGATCGCTGTAATACGCGTAGCTACTTTTTTTTCGTCAGCTCTACCCGACGTTTAACTAGCTCGTTTCCTGGCGAGAACCACGGCCAGCTTTGCAGACGTCACACACTCGTGGTCTCTAAGCAACGAGTTTAACAATCTAGCTCAAACAATGCAGCTATCTACATACATATGTATGAAATTGTAATCTCTCTACACGGACACGATTGCACGAGAATAATTAATGTCATGTTAATTTCGCTTTATTTGACTTTATTAAGCGCGTGCGTTACCGATGATTCTATTAAACCGAGGACTATAAAGATTTGCTATCTAAGTTTGTCGGAAAAAAACTTCGCGCTCCCCTGTGCGCTACCGAAACATAGTCAATTTCGTATAAATTCTCGTAACGTCAGAAATTTACGATATTTCTATTAAAAAGGAAGTACACGATGATAAGAGTACGATACGTTATCACGTAGAAATTACACGATGACACGCGCAACGGATGCACGTTTCGTCACATTCGTTGCATGTGAATTCTCGACGAAATTCAGTCGTTGGTAGATTCGTCTCGTCACGCGAAATTCGTCGCGACTCGCGCTAACTCGGAACAATATAAGTCGCGACGAGCGTAGAAAACCGATTTTATCTTCGATACCAGTTCCTCAAAGTAGAAACTTTCTCCCCTTTGTTCTACCCTCGGCAGTTGTCGCGTTTCTTCGCTTCGCCGTCAATTCGAACGGCCGCCGTCCCGTGGGACGTAGGCCAGCGAAATTATGCAAGAGAAACCACGCCCAGTCTTGTTCTCCGTCTATTCACGGATTCGACGAATTTATTTGTCGCCCGGAACGTTCTCCGTTTAGTCGTGGTCGCCGCTGCTGACTCGAAATCCTATGAATCAGCCACGATTTCGCGACACTGCGAAAAATCGGAACGCTGCTTCGTCGCGGGTTTTTCACGGAAACAGCGATACGACTCGTCGGTGGATCGTGGCGTCGCGTCGGGTTTCTAAATTGGAGCTCGTACAGTCCCGACGGAATGATTCATACAGTGTCCAGATTAATCCATGGAGGTCGTTTGCCATAACCTTTCCGCGATTTCCATTTACGCGTTTGCTATTTTCGCGTCGCTGGTACCGTAGGTTATACTCTGTAATGGATCGAATTATACAGATACACTGGATAAAAGAAACGTTAAGTCGATTTCGGGTCTAAAATACGGGCCACAGACTTTTTCGTTTCTAATGCTAGTCGAAGGTCGTTAAAGTCACCGAAGGTGATATACAACCCGGCGATACGATTTTAATTGGTCGCTGTACAGCTTTTATCTTTGACCATCGTAAGCGTTCTGGTATTTATTAGGCTCTTAAAACGAATATCTTCCTCTTCGTTGATAGAGACGCGTTTTAGCCAAAAACTGGATCCATTACGTAACCGGAGAAGAAGGGTGAGAGGGTCGAGCGAACCGTGCAACGTTCGAGGCTCGCATGCAAATGCAAATTCGATCCACGACCAGCTGTCCGCTCGTGTTACCATTCGAGTTTCTCCAGAGATCGCTGGTCAAGGCCAAACGAGGTCAGGCACACCGAATTTCGTTAGAAAGAACAAAACGGGTGATCGGCGCTCGTTCGCGACGTAAATTGAAAAAATTCCATCGTGCGGTATAAGCGTGTCGGTCATGGCATTCGGTTACTTTATCTTTCGCTTTATTTATCCAACGGACCAATTAAGAGAGCTGGAAAAAGCGTACGAGAAATAAACACGTAGCGGGTACATCTCGGTAAATTGATCCTCTCGAGTTTGAATTTGTCCACCGAGGGAACGGCCGATAAATCTCTTGGATCGTCCGGAATAACCGAAGACTGGCCACGCAAGCCATCGCCGCTTATTTACTGCGTCGCCGCGATGATAAAAACGTAAATCGTAATGGGGTTAAGGAATGCAACAGCTGGCTGATTCGAACCGTACCAGTAAACGGAGAAAAGTTCATTAACGTTGCCTCGTTAATCCTCCCATGATCGCTTTTTAGCTCCGGGTACCGCGATTAATTTCGCAAATGGACTTCTAATAAATCGGAGAGAACGCCGGCCGTGTGTCGCATCGCGTGGCAGCTTTTGCGAAAAATTCGCGTCAGCTCAGAGATTACCGGTAGAGTTATGGAGCCATTTTACGGTTTAATATCCACGCGGCGAACATTCGGCGACGCAACAATAACGTTTGTTCGAGCAATTATCATCGATCACCGGAATTAACGAAACGATAAATCGATAGCGCATCGATGGTATCGCGCGTACCGACCAACCGGTTCTCCACCAGTTCTGGAAACGTTCTCCGACCGGTCAAAGTCACGCGTTGAAAATTACAGAGTACGAATCGCGATCGTACGACGGACGATGAATCGGTGGATCGGAGCTTGCCGCTAGGAATTACAAAACTCTGAGTAGAGAGCCGGTCGAATTTTCGATGATCACGATGACACGATTCCGAGCATCGATTATGCAAGAATGCATTGTTCCCGGCGGGCGGAAGAGCAGATAACGCGAAGGAAAGAGAAGCTATTGTCGCGTGGCCTACATACCAAAAATCTTAGCGGCTGATTCAGTTGCGACACGATCGTTAGAGCGCAATGTTCCTTAGAAGGCCTGCTTAAGGAGCGAGTCTGAAACGCGATAACGGGCCTAGCCAGCTTCACTCGCTGAAGCGGTACGTACAGTCTCGCGTCCCTCTAGGACGGCCATATACGAGAATTCCCATAGCGTGGTATGGAATGTCACCAGCCACGATGCCGCTGCCATTTCTTAGCTGGCTGATCGGCTATCCAACTTCTACCTGGCAATTTCTTCCAGCAACTACGACCTCCCGTGACCGTCGACCGATCGAGGCGAACTGCGAATTCGTTCCCCTCTCCTCGAAAGGAGCGAAAAAAAACATCTCTATCGAATTCTCGAGATAACCGAATCTCGCTATTCGAATCCGTTCGTGGCTAAACTATCCTCTCGATCAACGATCATCGATGACAACGTCTAACGCGATAACATTGCTACGTGCTACGTGTTTACAAGCAACGGTTAGACCATGAGAAACTAGAAAGTATGATCGAGTTGGACGAATTAAAAATTCGATCGCAGATTAGCAGGATAAAACGGCAAGCCGAACTTGAAGACGAGCTGCGAATAACAGGCTATCGGTAATAGTTATCGAAAGAAAGAAGGTCAAGGATACCTTCTCCAGGCGTAAACTCGATTACCGTACTTACATGCAATACGGTAAACCTGTCGACGAAACGAGCGAACAGTGGTTCTTCGAACGATACGATGCGCGTTTCCTTTCTCCGCTGCGATCTCGCGGGTATATACCAGCGAGAGCACGAGCTACGCAAAATCATCGAAGCTTCTCGATCGAATCGTATTGCTTTCCCCTCCAACACGCCCAATCCCTTTTATCGATGGTAATTTCGAAAAAAATACGATCGATGAAACAGCATTTGACGCATCGGTGTTATTCAATATCTGGCCGTTCTTGTCTCCTCTTAATTATCAATCGATAAGACAAAATAAATAGCTGCTTGACTCATCGAGATATATCCTAAATCGTCTAGGTACCCGGACAAGGATTGTATTTATACAAGAATAACTGTAGCCGTATGTTTATCTTTCTTCGATGACAACTTGTTAAGCGTTGTACGACATTCAACGATAAGTCGATCGGAATTCGATAGAACGCGAAACATGCTACCCCGATCGTAGTACTTCCGTTGAAACGGAGGACATCGTAGAGCGTGGAGGGTCTGTTTCTAGAAGAAATGAAGGAAACAGAAGACAGTCTGACAGTCAGAGTTTCAAAGATCTTTATCTTTTTTTTATAACGAAAGATAGGCAAAACGTGGTGGCGCGCGTTTCGTCGAAACTGATTTTCCTTTCCGAATATTGCGCGTGCAACGTTACATCGGTCGGTAGAGCATTTAACGCATAGTGGATTCGTGATAACAGTAATAACATAGAAAGCAAAGGAACGTATTTAACGGTTACGTAATAGCGCGTAATCGTCGGTTGTACTTCCCTGCGGGTTGTTGCACGGACAAGACGAATGACTGCTAATCGTACGTTTATGGTGACAAAACTAATGTATCGGCCGGCTATTGTAACGTAATAATAATAAGCGTGAAGGAAAACGAGCATAACTAGTCTCGTAACGAGTTTGGTTTATCAATTAACATCCACATTCCTCGGTAATTAGCGTAGTCAACGCCGAGAGGCTTTCGAGCCTCCCACCGATTTGAAACTCGGACAACGACAACGCGGAATTCTTGATTTCCGTTGCTGCTACGGCACGATTAAGACGCAGAAATGCCACGTAATTTCTGCTTTCACCGGGGATAAACTTTCGGAAGATTGTGAAAGATTTTACCGTTACGGGAAAGAGCGTTATTCGAAATGTACACGGATCCTCTATCGCGCCCAAGTGGAAATATTTACGAACGTATACTTCTGGATAATTTCTGTTCGCGTAACGTTGAAAGAAGTCGCGAGAATACAAATCTTATCGTTATTATTGGCAGATTTATCGTAGCTTATCGAAGATCGAAAAATGCTCTTCCTAAAATAGCGGGGCAGCTCGGTTGCGTGTAAAATACAACCACGTGTATACTTTCCGTCGACGTAATACAAAGCTGGTAACGCTCTGTTCTGCAATTAATTTCTTTCCGGCTGCATTACGAAACGTTCATCGTTTCAGTCGGCTACCTCTAGGAATGCCACGAGACTACACTCGGCAATTCTATTTCATTTTCCTATTTTTTTCCTTTTTCAATTACATCTATCCCGGTTCTAGCTTCGTTCCCGTCGTTTCTCTTTATAAAGTCGTTGGCAACGGGCGAGCTTCGATGCAACGTCCAATTGTTCGTTATCTAGTTGAACGCATTTCGTACCTTGATCGGTCATGAATACTCGTTATCCGCGTTTACTCTTCTTCTTTCAGCGTCGTAGATTAAAAAAAAAAAAAAAAAAAGAAAAAAAAGAAACAGAGAAGACGGACTTCCGAACGGAGGATCGTTCCACGGCCTAATTCCGTTGGCGCATCACACGGTGAAGGGAGCCTTTTAGCTCGTTACGTGCGCGGATCCCGAACCATTGTGAATATTTTCGTCGATTAATTAGGACAATTATTAAAGCTCGCTATAATCGACTGCATCGTGACGCCGAGGTGCACCGCTCGAGCTTGCGCAATTATTACGAGGTCGTCGAAGGTTAATTAACGCGACCGACGAGTGTTGCACGCAGTACTATCGCGTATCTCGACCAATCTGTCTACATTCAGGCCTAAACCAGAATCCCCTCCCACTTTGTTCGAACTTTTGTCGCCTTTTTTGTTTCGGCACGAAACATACCGAACAAACTTTCGATCGATTAGCATCGTTTACCGGCGCCCATTCGATTTCGTAACTCGATATCCGAGAAGCGCGCACGTCTATGCAATTTCGTTATCGCGAGATCCGTAGCCACTTAATTTCTGTTTAATTACCAACGAGGGAAGGTTATATCCGCGGCGGCAACAGCAGCAGCAACCAGTGGTAACAACTTCAGAACCGCTGATCTACGCTGACACATGCTACGCGTATATACGGCAGCGTCGAACCGAGTTAACGTTATGAGACAAGGAATCCGATACCCGCGACATGTCATCAATCGAATTACGCAGACCGCCGCGAAATTTTACCTTTCTCTGACTGCCGAAGGTAAACATAGTACAAGCGTAATCGTACACCTCCTCTCGCGGCTACGGCAAATATAAATTTGCAGAGGTGTAACAGAGGTTTCGCGAACATGCCACGAAGATCGCATAGGTATCGATAGGTAGACCGTTTTGTCCTTAGACTATAATCTAATTGTATCGGGGACAAGCAGGGGCTTCTCGAGTTCTAACGTCAGAAATTTCCATAGATAGCTGCAGATCCAGCTTTTAATCTGCGAGAAAGCTACTTACGACTAGAGATAGTCTACGGAAATAACCTAGACGGAATAAGATACGTATGCACGTGCTATGCGAAAGAACGCGCTACCTTCGCGACTCTAGAAGGTCTTTCGGTCGACCCAAGGACGACGGAACTTGACTCGATCGAATGGAAAGTGTCACGAGGAGTGTCGTTCGATGCATCGCGGTGAACGTTAAAAAATCCATTACGTTCTTCGCTTCGTACGGCTGGACGATGATTTCGCGATCTGGATGCACGCTCCAGTTTCCAGTTCGTTAAACGGTCCTTCCGTGTATCAAGACAGCGCGGTTGTTCCCTCTTTTCCGGAGGTCGATTCGCGAAAATCCCGTTACGACTATTAGACGGACGTCTCTCGACGAGACGTTCGTAGATGAAGATCACGCAACAAGAAGTCGATAATTCCAGGAACAGTGATAAATTGCAAGGTGATGATCGTTAGAAAATTACCGAGAGCGGCTGAAAGAAATTGTAGAGCGATTCGTATACCGGACGATCATCGGGCTTCCGCGTTATCTAATACGAGAAAGTCAGCCTCGTCGCCACCTTTAATTTGCCGATCGCGATCTTAATTTTCTAGCTTTTCAATGGAACATCGAATACGCTCGATTTCACCGGTGACGGTAAACCCTTGTCGCCAGGTTAACGGTCTACATTCTTTAAAGTTCAAAGCTCCTACAACAGACGAGTTCGGTGTCAGGAGTTGAATTACGATCGAATAGAAGAAGCGCGTATCTGTCGGAAGAGTCGCGTTACCGTTTCGATTCGGTATGGCATCAGCTGTGAGACAAGTTTACGACGAGTCGAATGCGCGACATCCTTCTACTCGACGCTGTGGAATGGAAAACAAATAAATGTCGTGTACGAGCTGGTTAAATGTGACCGCGTGCCACGAATGCTCAGACGTCACTTAAAATTCTACGTGTGCCGCGGCGCGAGAGCACGTACGCCTCGAACGCAACGCCAGCAACGCTTTTGTTAACGTAAGTCATATTAAAGAAAGTGAAATGCTCCAATTATACGCACACGTACGAAAAGAAAGTGGTCCGTGACAGGGTACCATTGAACCGTGTCGATATCCAGCTATTTACAATCCGATCACGAACTCTTCAGTTTCCAATTGGCATATCTCAGACCGTTCGAGCAAAGGAGCTTCATACGTTTCAAAGGTATTTTCCTTTCGAAACGTTGCTTTTAACGAACTTATGCAACCGACGAACTTTTATTTTAGTTTAAGAAAGTGTTTCGGACTTCGTGCGTAATCAAACTGATATCGTTATTGAGTGTCGCGAGCTACGAGCTATCGGTTCTAACATATCGTAAAACAGATAAATTTACTAACTTTATCTAACCGCGAGTTGATTAATCATTCCATTCGATGGAAAATTATACACTTGTGAAAAAAAGAACTACGCAATTTACAACTTGTACTTCTACTTGTATACACCGATTCTATATACAACGATATGGTTAAGTGCAAAAATATTGCTCGACAGGACCCTAATTCATATCGTAACGAATAATTCACTTCGCAACTACGATCGAAAACGAACGATTGACCGAATCCACCCTTCGAGACACACAGTTTCGAATATTGGCGCGGTTTGGAGAAACCGCGATAGTATGAGAGGAGAACGAGCGAGATTAGAAGTAGTCGTAGCGATGACTCACCTTTGGCTTCTCCCGTTTCTTTTTGATAATAAGTCCGTCGTTCTCGATATAATCCGGCACTTCCTTCCGGTTACTGAAATTGAACACCATGGTGTTGTTTTGTTGGTTCCAGGGCTTCGTCTCCCACAGTCCCGCGCCACCCGTGCCAGACTTTTTCGCGGGTTGAATCTCATCGGCGCTCTTTAGGCTAACCACAACCTTGGTAGGTTGTTCTATACTTTTCACTCGATTGATCAGATTTTTCTCCAACTCCCGATTGCTCAGATTCTGCTGAGGGTGCTGCGCCTTGGTAGACACGAGCGGTCTTATTATCCCGATTTGTTTTTGGGGCGGAGACTCCACCTTTTGGCATCTTATCGTTTTCAACTCGTTCCCCTGCGGATACGAGGTATTGGTCGGAGACTTGATCAGACCCAGGCTGCAAATAGCACCGATCGGTTTGGTTTCCACGTTTGCTTTGGTATCCAACGTATCCTCTTTATTGTCCTCGATTTTCCTGTCACACTTGTCCAGTTCTAACCTCTCCTGAAGCCTCGAGACGGTTTCTTGATCCGTTACGACGTTCGTGGAACCTGCGGACAAAAACGACTTGCCCCGAGTAGGTTCCAGCGACAACGACTTCGTTTCGGTCCGAGCATCCGTTTGACGTTCGTCCGTTGGCTTTTGACCATTCTGCTTGAATCCTGGCAAGTAACTCTTGTTGGAGATCGGTTTGTCGTTGAAACTAAACTGCATCGTGACGCCGGTTTTCGCGATATTCTCCAGTGCGGTCTTCGATATCGTCTTTGGGGCATCGACCTCCTCCGCCAGTTCGTCGTCGCTGTGATTCGCATTGTTGATCGGTGGCTTGTTCTCCTCGGGCTTCTCTTGATCCGTAGGACTGTGCTGTATCCTCTCGGAAGGCTGCTGCTGCCTCGGATGTTGTTCGACGTTGACGATATTCCCGTTCTCCTCGAGTTGCGGCCGCGGCGTCATCTTACAGGGTTCGGTCACGGACATTTGTCTAAGTAACTCCCTGCTGGGACTCGGCGGTGGCTTGTGGACGGGGCTGGAATTCTGCCTGACGAAATCCTTCATCGGGGACGGAGGGCTGTGAACGCGTGGTGAACTTTGCCTGAGCGTGTCCTTCATCGGGGACGAGGGGCTCTGCAACCTGGGCGAGGAAATTCTGGGGGAAAGAACGGGCGTTACAGGCGGTGACTTGACGTTGATCTCCAGAGAGGATTTCAATTTACTTAGTTGTGGCTCGGGACTGGGCGCGGGCGAGAATTTCAACTTGTAGGATGGCTCGGGCGACGGGGATGGGGAGTGCGACTTTTCGATTTGCTGGAACTTGCTGACCACCGACGATACCGACTGCACTATGGGATCCGTAATCACTCCGTCGATGTGATACTCCTGGCCGTCTTGGCTCTCGATCAGCTCGGCCGTGGGTTTCTGCGGCAACACGATCTTCTTCGGCGATCCTGGTGGCGCTCTGGAATTCCCATTGACGAACGGTTTAGGTTGAATCGGTGGTTTCGGCCCTACCTTCTTCTGCGCCTGGGCTTTGAACGTGTCGTTGATCGTTTTGAACGTGGCCACCTTCGCGGCCACTTCGCCTTTCGGTTTCAGCTTCTTCGCCGACCCCTCGAAGATCCTCATCGTGGTCTTGACTAGATCCGGCGGTGGCCTTTCCGTTTCCGCCAGCAACGGTTTGATTCTTTTCGGTTTGTTCACGGGTTTGGGCCTGTCCAGCTCGCCCAATCGGCTCTCTATCTTCACCGAGCTACGATCGATCAGAATAATGTGATCGTTGACCGGGTCCTGCTTCAAACCGTTGACCACCACGCGACCCGATACACCGTGGGTACTGCCGACTTCGTCCGTCCCGTTGTACCTCATCAGTGTTTCGACGCTTCGGGCTCGTTTCATCGACTCGTTACCACGGCAAGCGTTTCTGTACCTGTCGGTTTTCGTAGCGGCACCGGTGGTCGTCCTTTTCGTGTACTTCCTCGCGTTCTTCTCTCCCGGTTCGTCGTCACAATCTAGCAGATCCTCGAGACTCGCGGCGCGTCTGAAACGTTGCACCGAGACGCGACTCTTGTTCATCTCTTTTAGAGTAAGGTTAAGATATTTGCTCTTGAGTTTGTTTACGATTCCCGGTCCGTACTGCAGTTCTTCCGAACTGTCGCTCTCTCCGTCGTCGCTGGTCGACGCGCGATTCCTCGCCATTTCCGTTTCGATTTTACCGGCTTTCATTTTCGACAAATCCGCGAGAAGCTCTCTCTCCACTTTGTTCGTCCTACACGCGCGATGATCGTCGCAGCCTGCCAACAAATCGGCTCCTTTTCCGTCTTGTTTGGAATCCTCGATCTCCGAACTGTCACCGTGTTCCGATTTTCGTTCCATGTCCGTCGACGATTTGCTTAGAGTATCGTTCGCAACATCCTCCGAGTCGGAGCAAAACGACAGATCCACCTCGAGACGCATGTTGCACGCGACTGTCGAGGCAACGTCGGTGGCGGCGGTCGTTCCGCTGCTGATGATGGCGCCACACGCCGGTCCTCTCGAGAAAAACGGCGAAGATGATACAACGACACCAGCTATGGCGCTTCCACCACTACCACTGTTAGCACTCGAGCTATTAACCATATTCACACTGTCCTCTCCGCTGCTCGTTGTCCACGATCTCGATGGCACATTGCCGGCTATACACTGTTCTTGACTACCGGTCGGATCGACCACCGATTCCGATGTCCCGCCTGTCGTCGTCGTTGTTGTCGACGAGCCGATCACCGCTGAACATAGCTTCACACTGGCTCCGTTACTCGCGAGAACCTTGTTCTGTTGCCGACGACGCTGAATCAAGTCTCTTTTCCACTGTGGCACGTTACTGCCGTTCGTTTCGCCGGCGCTTGTCGTCGTGTTGCTGGTGGTAGCCATGTTGGACGCGCGATGGGCGCGTTCGCAAACGCGCGCCCGAGTCTACGCGACACCACACGTCCCTTCGGCCTCTTTCGATTCTCGCGCTGTCAAAATATGTCCTTTTTCGTTTCAAGCACAACGCTCGGCGTTCATCGTGCTCGTACGAATCCTTCCACCGATCAGGACCACCACCAGCTGCGTATGCTCGTTGGAAAATCGATGTCTTTGACACATATGTATGCACGTTCTCACGCGCACGAGGTTGTCAAAAGACACGTTTCGTTTCTCCGGCAATGATTTATACGATCATCTTTCCTGGTGTCTCCGAAATTAGAGAGTAATGATATTCTCGACGAATACGTCGTGTCACCGACGAGTCGTAACAATTAACGGAAGATGCAGCTTTTTCCTCGCCGCTCGATTCGATTCGACGTTTCGACGTCCGAGTCGACTTTACTTTACTCGAAGAGTAATCGGAAAAAATCAAAGGCACCTGTCGTGAGAAACGCACACGCATTCACACTTGCACACGCGCACAGCACCGAGAGGAATGAACGGCACAACTCCACGTACCGTGCACGTACTATTTCACTCCATGGTAACTATCATGTCCGCTTCCTGGTGCAGCGTCGTACCCGGCGAAGGCTCGCCAATCGTTGGAAATCGAAAGTACCTGCCCGTGAGGACGCACTCATGCACGCACTCACTCACGCACTCATACGAAAACGCCGACGAAAGGCGAGCACGGCCGTCCTCGTTCGTTCGCACGCACTCCACTCCTGCCCCTGTACAGATATCTCCTCTCTCTCCCGTTTTCTATGCATCAGCCCCCTCTCGCGCCACGACAGAACCCATCTGAATCTCTCCTCTCCTTCACCCTTCTTCCTAGCCCCGTTTACCACCGCTCGCTCCACCACCCTGACGTTATACTTTCGAGTAAACGCGGCTACTATCGAGTATCGCGAACTGACATCGAAATCTTGGGGTTACGAGGACGTATCGTGATTCGAACGTCGATTCCACGGGGCGGGAAATACAAAGCGAAAAGGGGTTGATATTCGTGCTTGAGGTGGTATTTTCATCCGTACGAAACAACGCGTAATACGATTCAGACGTTCCAACCAATACGTATCGTTATTTCGAAGTTAACGTAACATGTGAGATTAAGTGATTAAACGTTTATACAAATTGGTCGCATTTTAGTACCCTTTATCGTTAAATGAAACTAGTGAAAAATGTAACATACGTCGAGGGGGAAGTGCATCCGGCGAACGATAATAACGAGCATGAGAAAAACAGGACGGATCTGAGAATCGGAACGAGCGATGACCTAAAACATGGAATCCCGAGCACTCGGCTTGTTTCCTCGTGTTCCGTGACGGGCGAGTCCCGCTCGGAATGTTTGTTCATTGCACGCTTTACGCGAAACTCTTGTGTGGGTGTTATTATCTCGTTACATCGTAGACTGGTGTTTTATACGCATGGGTTTATATAGCCCTGGCTGGTTCACGAAATAGTTCACTTCCGGCGTCGGCATTGCTATCAGAGCGTGCGAAGATTCATAGTAACATCGACGCTGACGAGAAAAAGCAAAATGTCTTAAACATACTTATCCGAGGAATCGATTAATTTTACGTTGCAAAGGATGATCGTTGCTCGAAGTATCGATTCTGTTGTCGCGATAAATCGTTCATCGATCGTCGAAATCGAAACAAATTTTTACGAATCGATTAATGGGCTAAAGCATGCCCTTAAACGTTTCAGCACCTTTATCATTTTTCTCGCAAGGATACTAAGTTATCGATTAACCTTTGCATCGAGATCAATATGCCTTCCTTATGATCGAAAAATTATGTTACGACACGCGTTAGATCGCGCATGGATATATCCATCGACCAGAACGTTTGAGAATACCAGGAAAGGATGATCGTTGACAAAAGCGATGAAAGGTTCAATTTTACGAGAATATAAGTTTTCATGCGTTTTATACGCGGTAATTGCAGGTATGACTTTACGAACATACATTGCATATGTACGCGTGTATGCGTCTTAATTGTATGGGAAATTCGAGCTAATTATGAATTATAATGCAAAACATAACGCGTATATTGTGGAAAGTGAACGATGAAACTCGGTGTTGTACGCGCTTTAACAATGTGAAAAAATTCAAGGAATGACGTAATCGAATCGTAGAAATACCTACAAATCATTAAATGGAATGCGTTCAATTTATGAAACTTGACATCTTACGTTTAACATGATCTAACATGTAACAAGTGATGTAATGATGAATAATTTATTATCAGCAAATTGCGGATTTTTATGCATTTACGGGAAATTTAAAATTGGAAATGAAAGATTGCGCAGACATAACATGAAAAAATGTATTAAGTATCGAAAGTATAATAGCTTTCATAATACTTGGTAGGTAACACAACTTTCTACCGAATCTTGTAGATTTTTAATTATATTCTGAAAATTATGAATTTGCATAAATATCCACAGTCTAATCATCGGAATATCTGGAATGTGGCTCTGGTAATTCTTTCGTGCGAAACATGGCTGTGAATTCTTATACACGTAATTTTTACGTTCTAAGTAGTTCGGCAGTTGTACAACGGTTCTCTATCCTCGATATTCGCGTAAATCATGCTTCAATGCTGAATTGGTATTATCGTCAATCGTTCTTTACTGAAAATATCGCTGAATATCACCATCCACTGCTTTTAATCCGAAATTTGAAACTTGATATCGTCTGACGTTACAAACCGTCAGTTAACCCATATCTGAATATGTTCGAAACTGGTACGACCGTACACAATTCTATTGGTTAGAGAACCTAAGTACTTTTGGTGTTTACAAAGTATGGAGTAACATGGCCGCCAGTTCTCGACGCGTATGGAACCAGTTTCAGTATGAAACCGGTTTGGAACTAGTTTCCATTGGTTTTTCGGCCCCCTGCAAGACCGTGCTACGACCGAGATTGGCACTCGTGTCGGACTTCTTTCAGAGATTAGAACGGAGGTTACGTTACGAGAGTGTGCTAATATGGCCGATATTACAGAACAGAAAGGTAAGAAAAGCAATTTTCAAACAAGGTTATATCCTATTATTCATCGTGAATTCTACGCTGCGCCGAATGCCTGGCGCTCGTGTCGTACACGAGCGTGATCATCTCGCTGTTCCTTTCTGAAACTGTTCAAAATTATTTTATGTTGTTAATAAATATATCCATGACTTACTTGCTCTCCTTATTCCGATTGTTGTTGTTCGTTTATTTAAAACACGTTTAATACACTTTGTCATGTAAATATATTCTTAAAAAGGGGAAAACTTCGATGAACAAATGGAAATCAAAGTGGAACCGACGCTGCAAGGGTATGTTGAAGAGGAACACGAAAACGATTTTCCCAGTTCTGACAGTAACAACGTAATTCCTTCTAGTGCTGATGTCGGTGCTTTAAATTTATGGACCAGTAAGGCCACCGCGTGTCTTATTAGCCAGTATAAGAAATATCATTCGAAGGTAGGACAGTCGACTCAGATTCGAAGTTTACGTGAAATGTTCGAGATGATCTCTCTCGAGATGCAAAAACATGGCTTTTACTTTAGTCCGCAAAAATGTGAGAACAAATGGCGTGTTCTCGAACGAAAGTACAAGAATCTTGTGTTTCGAGAACTTTTAAAAAAACCCGGTAGAATGAGACATTACGGACAATGGGAACACAAAAGGGCGTTGGACGAAATTTTTAAAGAAAAGAAGAAACACATGTATTTGGAGGAAAGTGATTTTCCACCGCCATCCGGTTCCGCGAGATATATGTTTATTTTACCAAAATCTATAAACGAAGAACAAAGCAATATTAGCGTCGTCAATCAGCAACAGGAGGACCCTCTTGCGGCGCCGTCCTCGAACTCCTCTACAAACAACAAGAGCGAAGCGATGGATCAGAAGGAAACCCCAACGACGCTTTTCGACAAATTTCTCAACGAGATGGCAAAACATTTCGCGATTGCGGAGAAAAATAGAGAGAGGAGGCATAAAGAAGAAATGGCGATGCGGCAAAGCGAGTTGGAAGTTCAAAAAAGACTATTGAAATTAAAAGAACAGAAAATGGAGTTACAGAAATGTCAAATCATCGCTGCTGCGCAGCATTTACATTTGAACATGTAACGAAAACATTTGAAAACGTTGATCAAAACAAATTCTCTAAAAAGTCAAATTTAAGACCGAGTGATTCTAAATTTAAGTTCAATATAGATTTTTGTTATATCGTTTTTATATAAGATATTTTGTACGAATAGATTTAGCAGAATAATATAAAAACAACTTAATTATTACAATATGTATACATATTTACGTCTACTTTTCAGTGTACGTACACTGTACACTTTCGTGAATGTGTTACGTCGTGATTGCTCGCTAGTTGTGCGAAATAACCTTCAGGTGGTAGCACCTACCATCTTGCCAGTTCTATAGCTGTACATCATTAGGTAATCGATGTACGCGAGTTCTGTTTTTTCGACTGTCGAACCGTACAAATCTGGTTGTTCAGGTGTTGTTAGTGTTTTTCCATTTTAAGTTTTCAAAACGATCGATTAAACGAATGTAAATTGTTAATCAAGGATAATAGATCAAAAGGCCAACACGCTGTCCTGCAAGTTGTAATACGATGAAAAGAGTTTAAAAATTGTTCTGTTTGTAGAAACCCCGTATAAGCGAGTTTATAGAAGAAGTACGTATCTCATACGCTATACATACATATATATACTCGTACATCATGTTACATGGCGCAAAGATATGTTGGAGTTTGGTTTTATTGTTAAAAGTTACAGGGCGGTTGTTCCTGTTCGACGTTAAGGATTACTATCGTTATGTATGCTGCCTCGTGCTCCTAATGACTCAATTTATTAAGCGGCGGTTCAAAAGATTGCCTCCCTAGGCTTCGTCGCATTGATATTGCACCTTCAAAGGATCATGCAACGCGTAGGGCTCGACAGAGATTTATAGCGCTTAAATGCAATTTCATTATTCTATCTTATCGGATTAACACAGATCGAGTCCTGCATTTTCATTTTATTTATGGATGTTTCATGCAGATGTGGATCATAAATTATATCAACTCTCAACGGAAATATAATAATAATACGACAGAGACGAAATTGTTTTGTGACTTTACGCATCGTGAATTATATTTGAAACAAACAAAACGCGTCTACGTCATTCTTGAGAGGACAGAAAAAGATGTATCGTCTACGAAATGTAGAACGGCGCTCATTAAGCTAAAAGCAACAAAGCAACGTGGTAGGGAAAGTTAAGTTTGGATTGAATCAACTCGGTGAATCGTATTCCCCGTAATTAACATTCTCGGTACGAAGTCATTCAATTCGTGATGTGATTAATTGAAATGCCACGAGAAAAATCTCGTAGAAAGTGAAATGGAGACGTTCGATGACTATGGAGCGGGCCAAATTTGCATTGACAGAACAGGTAGAACAGGAGACAGGAAACTTAGTTTGATGAAGCTGGATCATGGTGATGTCGAGCATGTATCGTGATTCTGTAGTGGACTGCCTTGGTGTCACCTTACATTACGCCTTGCATTATCCAGTGCATGACGATTGTACGTTTGGAATTTTGAAAAATTCATTCCTGTTACGCAGCATGGATTAAACGACAAGTCACTTTCCCCTATAGAACAGTCTGCTTACTCGTTCCTAGTTCTCCAGTTTTAATCTAAATTCAATGGTAAATATTAAAAATCTGTATCCAAATATTTGAAACAATTTTATGTTTTAATGTTCCGAACGATACTCGCGTAATCGCAATTTCCTGCGAAAGGCATTAAAATATAGCTTCAAGAAGTTTACGGGAATACCGAGAAACCACAAAGGGCAAACAATTTTACAAACCGTGGTGAATGCTTTTCGGGAAAAAATCGGTGAAACCGGTTACACCCGGCCGTATGAGTATTCGTACGCACTGACGACACGTACATGGTGCATATGATACACACACAGGGGCGTAAGAGTTATACGCGAGCACGTGCAGGTACGTGGCAATAGGTGCACCTTGGGTAGTAGTACACGGAAGGGCGCCGGTTCGCTTGATACGGGAGTGAGTACAGCGGGTAATAGCGCGGAGGCGGCAAGTCGTCCAGTCGAGCCGCGACTACCGACCGGTGAGCACATATTTTTCAATTTGCCCTCGATTTTCACGGACAGAAGAGAGAAAAGGAGGGATTCGAAAATATTGCATCGTGTTCGACATGAATTTTAGTTGGAACGTGCAGGGTTCCGGTGAAAAAGATAACCGCGCGAGGATCGATCTTCGTCTTGGCGAAATTTCGCGTACACACGAGTAAACAGAGGGTGAAGGAGGACACGCGATTCGTTGGTGCCTGTCGACGCACGCGTACACGTTCTATCATACACGATATATCATAGGCAATGTGCATCCTAGCGATTGTGGCATACGTTTCGCGTGACCCGTGAACGTTTTGCCTGTAACGCGCTACGACTCGCACGAGTTCTCGAAATCGGGGCTGATCGTTCCAATTGTTTACCCGTGCATCCATTTGGTCCGACTCTAGGAGATCGTTCGAGCTAGTGGCATCCAAGTATCAACGATACCGGCTTCGTCGATGGTAATCGTCACTGTGACCGCAGTCCTATAAATTTACGTCACGTCTGTGTAGCGCGTCACGATCGTATCCTTGGACGTTGGTGTCCGAGAAAAGAAGGGAACGAATAAGAGTGAATCGATTTTCAACAGTACCGACGAATACCTGTCGAGAATTATCTCGATATTACGCTGGTTCCGTAGGAAAGATATAGCTTAGGAGAAAAGGAGAATCAGAAAAGTCCGAGCGCGTGGTATAGCGGACTTTTCTTCAGTGGCAGATGGCTTGAAATCGTATGCACCGCGTCCTGGTCTCTGCATCGCGTTTTGCAGCACGTTGCGAGCCCTGAAGGCTCTGTCTAAGTAACAGTACTTCCTCGCGCTCGGTGGAGTAAGCCTCTCTCCGAAGAACGGGACCCACACTCCACGAGCCCGCTCTCTACACGCTCCTCGCCTCTCGCCCCCTCCCGTCTCTTCACCGAACATACTCTTTCTGTGTATTTCCCTCTCCTTCTATCGTGCCCGAAGTAGTCTGGCCGGTCGAGCACGGGGAGTCTCGTGAAACCAGTCCTCGTACGGTGGACCTCTCGGTTGGGACCTGGCGAAGAGAGGAGGTTGTTCGCTTGTTCCTCTACACCGGCACCTTTTGCACCTGCCGTGTGATTCCAAGTTTTTTTGCCTTTCCAAATCGATGCCCTCTGTGCTACCTCATCCGAATAGTAACGAGATTTTCCGCGGATGTTCGTTCACGCTTCGCTACAGTGAGACTCCGATCGGCTTCGCGCGAATGCGAAGCGACGCGCAGTGTGTTTATTGCACAAACCAGTCCTGCTAGACGGAAGGACGCATCGGTCATTTGTTAAGTGGCACGCTTTTGTACCGAACGCGGTACGCCAAGATTGCAGGTGTACCATTTGCTGCAACATTTTCGGAGAGCTTAGCTTCCAGTCACTCTGTTGTGAATACGACGTGTGATTTATAGAGGGGAATGGAATAAGAAACGTTTCATTAAAAACGGGAGAAGAATCGAGGATTTATGAAATTAAAGAAAACGTCCGTGTTACGATATTTTGTATTTCTTAGCGTAGACGTGATGCTCGCGTCAAGGTGCGCGACGTTTAATTCGCCCCATGTCAATTTTTGGAGGATTCCGAGAATCGAGAAAATTCTTACGAGCGAGAAGATCAGCGACCAGTAAATATCAAGATCGGTAACACGTGCGAGCAGAGAGACTCGCGTGAAATCACAGTCACCATGTCAATCGCTGTCGAAGCGTATCGGAGGTCGAGGTGTACTTTGGAGAAATGAAATGAACGAAAAAGCTAAATACTCTGTGGAAGTTTAGAAGAATCCGTCGTGGTCACCGAAGCCGTGCGATTATCAGTTTGGCGAAGGAGAGGTTATGTGCCTCTCTCCGGATTCGACCTAACCTCCAAGTGTCTCGGTTACGAGTCCCACTAATCTAATTCGTGCCTCTTACTGCCGCGCACTCGATGGAAGCGCTGACCGTATGCTATATCGTGTAACTTCTTTTTATAGCTATCGATAATCATCGTGCGATCTCGAGGATTTGAGATCGAACGGAAACAGTACGACGCGTCGTCGATCAGCGTAAGATATCGATCATCGCCATTGTTGAATTTTGAGAAATCGTTTGAAGTGTCGAATCTTGTGCTTTTCATTACGTTTGCTAGCCTTCTCGGCCACGGCAACGTTATCGATTTAGTGACCGGTGAAATTCGATCGATATTGCTTCGCGTATAACTCGATTCGTGCGAAGAATAGCACGGTGCTGTGGTTAATCGGACCGAGATCGTAAAGATCGAAAGCAAACACGTTTCGAGTCAGTGTTCTTTTCCTTCTCGCGTGTGCGTGTTTGAGCTTGTGCGTTTCGTTTTTCTTGTTTTATCTCCGATCGCTCTTGCCGTGTGCCTCGACGCCGAAACGAATCGATGGATCGACGCTGAGGGTCGCTCAGAAGAATTCACGAAGAAACAGCCAGAAATGAAGACCACACAACGCGCATTAAGGTAAGATCTGTGCGAAAGTTCCTCGAGAAGGGAATTTACGTATTCCGGTACGCTCTATGCTTTTCTAGAACGGTTGGCAATAACAGTACGCGGATCATCGTCCGCGGTAAAAGCTCGTTCGTTTAACGAGGGCCGTAACGAGTCGCGTTTGTTTGGACCATTGGAAAGTCACGGTGTATTAACGTTGAAACAGACATAAATCGAATTATCCTCGAACCGTTTGTTACGGCTCATTTTCTTCGAAATCTCTGTTAATAATCCTATCCGTTCCTCGCGCGAGCATACGTCGTAGCGTGCAGGAGGTTCAACAGGGCAGGAAAAATCTCACCTTGAAACGCGTCGTCAAATGGGGTTGAATCGTACAACGATGAAAATTCGTCGTTTTAAGTTGTTACTTTGTTCGTCGTCGAATTCAGCGTCTATCGCACTTTACGAATAAAACACCTCATTTCCTAAGAATGTCCGTAGGTGGTAGCGGTTGGCATTGAGATTTGCATCATCCTATAACATCTCGGCATACTTTTTCCTGCTTCTTTGTCGCCGGATCGTAAACAATTTTACAATGGCGCAACGGCAAATTTCTTGGGAGGAGGTTCGACTCGGCCACGACGAGCAATAACGCGCCACATTTCAAGCGAGTTTACATGCAGTGTTTTCGAATTGATAAAAAAAAAAGAGCTGGATTCTGACAAATGATCAATGCGATCATTTCGAAAGAACGTGCCGTTCGTTGGATGCCAGGTCGAGCGCGATGCAGACTCCCTTTAATCACGAGATTAACTCTGCGATCTGTTCGCGAGCCCTGCGTATTGGTCCACTGATAAATTGACGAGTATCTCGGCCACAATCGCGATCCAATTACATCGGTAGCCGTTTATTAGGACGAGCCACCACTACGTGTTTGGCGAACGTCGTAAAACTCTGGCAATTGTTATTGTCGTATTCGTGCCTCGGTTATACGTATTTGTATGTCATTCGCCTTTAAAACGACGTAAAAAAAAGCGCCGTGGAGTGGGTCGAGGAACGTAGTTTCGGTGATCGATTCACACCTTCGATCCGGAAAGTGAAGTTCGTTTATCGGCTTAGAGGGGCAGATAAGATAGAATACGATCGCACGAACGACTATGTAAATGTTACTCGTCGTATTGTACGAAGGCTTTGCATCGAAAATGTCAGGTGCTCACCGACTGACGACTCGGCTCGAGTCGTTGATCGTGGTTGTGTCGTTGTCGCGACTGCCGTCTCTGGAACACCTGCACGGACAAATTGAAATGCTAATTTGGAAGCTGCCACCTTCGGAGGCTGCCGGGGCTTCCCGCTGTTTCGGACCAGCTTGATTTTCGACGTTTGCCCCCTCCATCGAATTTTCCCCATTCTTCTCGCGGTCGTCGCGTATCTGGACGATCACCAACTTCTCGTTAGTCGGCATTTTTATTTTCTCAGTCTGCCGTAGCGCTCGGTGTCACGATCCATCCGTGACTCTGCGGCAACCTTTCTCCGACGAGAAGATCGAATTCCTCGGGCATTCGTCGGCCGAACGTTCGTTTAGGAACAATAACAGTATCATGGCTGGGTCTTCGCATACGAAAGAGGCCGGTTATCGCGACCGATCCGAAAGTGGGGCTCTCCCCGAAAAAGGGAATAGAAAGCGGGAAAAATATCGAATGAGAATACCGACCGGCTTGGTCGTTGGGTCGGTGAACTACAAAAAGATGTTTCGACGTTTCAAACATAAATCTTTCTCGATGGCGCTTTAATTTTTCATTGTTGCGCCAGCAAATTACCTGCTAGAGGTAGCGTTTGCGTGCTTCGAATAAATCAACGAATATTCGGCATCAATTTGTTTCGTTCCGAGTTCATATTCGCGGGCGAGTAAGACGGTAAAAATAACGTGTCCGCCGTTGATGAACGCGGGTGCTCCAGTAATTATGGAATCTGTTGCGACGTCTGGGAATACGGTTTCCTTCTTTTCGTTTCGTGAAAACGAAGCATCGATAGTCGCGTAGCGAGACGACTCGTTCGATTCTCCTCTTATCTTCAGCTTCTCTCTCCTCCTCTTGTTTCTCACCCTTCTCTCTATTCTCTCGTCGAACGAAGCTCTAATTAAAGCATTTCAATTAAGGAGATCAACCGGCCATTGTACCTCTCCAGCGACTCGACTCGACTCGACTCGACTCGATTCGATGAATTTTCCCTCGACATCTCTTCAGGCTTGGGAAAGTCGTCCTTGATGCGATTAATTGCAGAAAGCGGATTTCTCTCTTCGTCCTTTTCTCCCCTTTCCCTCTTTCTCTTTCTCTTCCGGAGCAGCACGCCAGGAGAAACACAGCCCGGAGTTTCTTCTTTCTTCGTTAACTCTTAATTGATCGAATTTTGTTGCAAGATTTTTCCACGTAGAACAGCCGTTCCTGTCTAATTTCGTTGCACGCGTCTCGTGGGCGTTTCGCGTCCTTTCGACAGAAGCTTCCTCTCGCTGATCGAAAGCGACGTTGAGGTCTCGTTGGAACACTGTAATACGATTGTTCCGTTTGAAGAAAGGTTTCCTCTCTTTCGTAATAGGAACGCGGCTCGGAATCCGCTCTGCCGAGAGACTTTTACGCGATGTTGTTAAGGTTTTGTCTCGTAATAAAGAGAGAGAGAGAGAGAGAGAGAGAGAGAGGAAATGTGTGGACGAATATATAATAGAAAAATATATTTAAGCAAGTTTAAGTATAAGTACACTGTGTATACTAGTCCAGATCCGCACGCTGGCAGCATTGCTTTACGAAAGAGTTTCGAAGCCACGGATCTATGGGTATTTATACGATTGCGGAAAAACTGGCTTGTCCGTATCCCGTTGCGTGATTCGTGCAAGGCATGTTCCTAGTAAGCTACGAGGCTGAGAGGCCCTTAAAATTAATTTAGCGTTAAACAATACTCAATGGCTTCGAGGACTAAGAAAACTAAACTTTAAAAAAGACGTGGAGCTTTCCTTGAAGTGGGACCAACTTCGACAGATGTACGAAGCAACGCGACTGATCACGACTTGGTTTTGCTTTTCGAGTTGAAGGGACTCGAATGGTAACGACGATTTTTCCTCGATAGAGGGAAATATCCGTCAACGCGGCAACCCGGAACTATCGTCCCGATGAAGAATAGCCAACACCGTTGTTTAGCCCGTTAATCTCGAGTCATTCTAACGACGTGCAAGCGGTTTCAACGAAATCTCATTAATCTAACTATTTCCACGTGGTACGATGGGATAGAGTTAAGGGCCATAACCGCGTAAGTTATTGCGCGTTACTTTGAACGTTGCGCCGTGCATCATATTTTACTGCTGGCCCGTTACCGGCTCTCCGTCGATATATTTAAAAGAAAATTCGCTAAACAGTTTGCAAGGAAATTACACGCACGCGAGACACGTGGAGTATAGGGGAAGGGTGGAGCGGCGGTGACCAGAGTTTCAGAGAAGCTTGTGCTCCGTTTTTAAGGCGTTACGGAATAGTTTCTGGGAAGCGATTGCGCACCGTGCAAACTCGCCGCCTTTTCAACAACCGGTCGTCGAATGGCGAGAGTTTGTTCTTCTAGCAACGCGTAACGATCACCGTCGTCCATTCCGTTCGGCTTAAACCGCCTTAAATTCGCCGTGACTGCGATACCGTTTCATTCGCGTTACCCTTTCGTTCTGTTCGTAATTACTACGCCATTGTGCGTGTTTAGCGTAAACTACCGGAATGACTGGCGTTGATCTTGATCTATACCAATGATCCACTCCAACATAGAAGACTCGTTCCACCGTTATCCTTATTCTTTGTCAGCTTATGGGACTCGTCGAGCCGAGTTCGTTGATGCCGCCTTTTGGCCACAGACGTAAAATACACGATATCAAGTTGTGTCGTAAGTCTTGTCACTTTTTATCGAAACTTTGATACGAAATAATAGAAAATTTTTTTGACTCGATCTTAGCTTTATTCGCTTACATTCTCCTCTTTCCCACTGCGCCGAGTGGGAGCATCGAGCTGATTCTCGCGTCAGCAGTTTAAGACTCCACCGTCCTTAAACTTGAAACGCGCGAGGTAAGAATGAGAATGGCGTTGGAGATTCGCAAGTTTCCTAACGATTAAAAAAACGATATCGATGTTTGATAACATTGTTCGGCGAGTTGCTGCTCGAGAGCACGATCCTTATTGCAGGGGTTCGGTTTGCGGATGATTTCGTGCGTGAGTCACGAGTGATTCACCTCGCCGGTAGAACCTGTTGTTGGCAGAGAAATCACGTACCGCGAGATTGTTCGTGCAAAGTCGGCTTCGAAACAATCGTATCTTGGATGCATTTGCAATGGCCTCTGGGTGTTGACCGGTCGTCCAAAAGGGTTCCAATTTCTCGTTCGCCGACTACGTGGTAAACTTTGACTCGGCAAATTTACATATTTACGATCACGCGGCAGAAACGAACAACGGGAAGAACGTTTCTTTCGACGATCTCACGATCGATTTATCGCGGCAAGTGTCGAACGCGAGGATAAAGCTAAACGAGCTTGTGGATAACGGGGTTAAACGGCGGGTCAAGAATTGTTTCTCTTTGACGTCGTCGGCATTGATGAACAAGGAACAATACGATGGAGATTGGACGCTTCGTCGAGTGGAAAACCCGAATGGAAAATGCTCGGACGACGAATAAAAGGACGACGACAACCGGGCGTTGATTGGAGGGTTGCTCGCGTCGCTCAGACAACTATAGCCGAGCTGTGAAAATTCCACCAAGGAAAGCCCCTGATTGAGCGTAATTTCCGAACGGAGCCGTAACTGGGCCAGCCGTATCGCTTTGATACACCTTATTCACAATGGCAACTGCCGCGTAACTTTTACGTAACGACTTATCGCCCGGGGCTTCGGTTGCTTCTGTCGTCGGTCGAAGAATCGTTCCATTGTTCGCCCCATCTTTCCAGTAATCCCTGCTTCCACGTCCGCTTCGTACGTACGTGTTCATCCAGCTGCTCCGTAAATCTCGCGATAATTACACCGCGGATAAGCAACTTTCGCGTCTGTTTGTCTCAATTAGAGGGATGCTATCGACATCGACGAAAGAATCTGATCCTCGGATTCGATTACGATCGAGTCGACATTGTATCGCATTGTTCACCGCGATAACAGAGGCTGCATAGTTTCATAATTTGATAGATCGATTCGATACCGTGCTAATGGGATACGTCTGATCAGGGAACGTGACAGAGGAACGGTTCGTCGAAGAATTCGTTATCGGTGTTCGTTGCAGAGGCTGGTCCGTCGAATTACGATCGACGTGGATGTTTTCCTCCTCGTTCAGCACGCGTCAGGTTCGTCCGTGCATTCTTTCGAAACGTCAACGTTTCTCTCGTATTACCAAATGGAAAGAAAAGAAGCGGAGAGTGCGAACGATGTTGCCGAGACACGTCGTTCTGCGTATAAAAGTCGAATACCACGCGACGAACGTTGATTTTCAGAAAGTCGGCTAATAAGATTACATGGTTACCGGTTTAGGAAGGCATCCGCCGGTCAGAAAAAGCCACGCCGTGAAATTGCGTCGTCGTGAAATAACCGTTTCGACGCGAAAGCGCCTCCACGACTTCCTGTTTTTCCTTTTTCGTCTCTCGTGTGGCTCCGGTGATCCGTGACGCGACGCGATTTCAGTCGGGATCCGCCGATATCCTCGCTGAAATTCTCCAACGCTACGTTCCTGCCTGTTATTTCACCGCGAATTGACCGATGATCGAACGTTTCAACGGATTCGAGAAACGTCGCATACGAACAAGTACGCGCGTCCGTGCGGTCACGTTTCGACGGAGAGTCCAGCCTTGACACACTCGCACGTTGACGTAACAAAAGTTGCGCTCCTACGAATTATTCCCATTTTCCACGAGCAATATGCCCATTTCGCTTCCTACCGATTTTCCAGAGCTATTCTCCGCGAGAGGTAACTTCCGAATGACGTATTTTCAATTGCGGACCGTTAGTTGGCTAGTAAAATGTACGGCAACTATTTGCTGCACCAACTCGGCGTCTACGTTAGACAGAACGTTATATATCGTTTTCGTTTTATACGTGCCCCAGAGCGTAGCAACGTTTCATCTTTGGTATCCGTTATCGGGCCTATTTTTCTCCGCGGTCGAAACGCTCGAGAACGTTGAAATATTCGACCAAGAGCGAACGTTTCAAAGACGCAGCAGCTTCTTTCTGCGCAATTTCCACGATATTCGACCGAGCGAATAACTGTGTGGGTAGGATCGCGGCTCGACGCACGTGGAAACCGTGAAATTTCGCGATGACGTCAATCAGTGTCAATTGATTTTCAGCCGGTCCGAAGATACCGGCTGGTATCGTCCAGCGACTATCCTCGTTTCGTCTCGCTAGTAATTAACGCGAATCAACGTCGAGCTACGAGCGTCGAGATAAAAAGGGAGCCACAGAAACAGCGTTAAAATGACGACTTTTATAACGCTGTTGGAAATCACACTTTGCCAACCAGAAACGCAGTTCGCCGAGAACGACGTACGCTTGCGAAAAATTCGCGTAACCACGTGACCGGCATATTTACGACTTCGCCGGACACTGTAGGGCAGACGGTCCTGCTGCGTACCGGAAATTAGGTATATCCGTGTCGCGCGATACTTTGGTAAGCTGCGTTCATCGCGCGACCTCGATATCCGTCCAGCTTTAGCTCGTTAACCGAAACGAACGAGGCGTATAACCGTTTGCGTGTTCCGTAGGTTTCGATGTGACTGGAATCGTTCGTGACAGAAAATTCTTATATCCGTTAAGCGTTACATTCCCGTTTTTCTGCTATCGTGTTCTAGTTAGTTGCATTTAGCGGTATATTCCATACGAAGCTTCGCGAAAGAGCGTTAGAAAGAAGATAGCTTCGACGAGATGTTAACGCGTTCGAATTCATCGGAAATAGCTTCGAGTTACACGTTTCGCAAGTGTATTAGCAGGCCAGGTCGTATCGTACGGAGACAAAGCTCGCTTCGATCGAGATGGTCGATGCTTTTCATAAATTTACATAACGTGTAGTCTCTTGCTTTGGCCCGTGAACCGTGCGCCTCTTAGAGGCGCAAACGACGATTCGAATTTTAAATTCTCAAAGGTCGGGGGGATCGTAAAAATTCAAGCAGGTAGAAGAGAATCGAACTAAGAGAGCTCGTGAGTGGGCCGTTGGATGTTTTCAGCTTGCCAGTAATTACCGATCGATCGCGGAACAGGCAACGGTTCTGCTTAGTTGGATCACCGGAGGCTTTGTCTCAGGCGAGTTCCGATGCCGGACCAGGAGGCGATTAGGAGGCAGGTTCGAGTTTCGAGCAGTCGCGTTTCGGCGAGATCAATCGTGCGAGACTCGTCCTTCGGGACTTTCTTGTTGCTTTTCGTTCGTCCAGTCCCCCTCGCTCTTCCTTCGACCTGCAGGCTCGCGTTCTATCGCACGTTTCAACATCCGCGTCAACATCCTCGTTGATCCTTTCTCTCTCTCTCTCTCTCTTTCTCGAACGTCGGTGAATCCCTTTTACAACGCAGGCTTACGCTACGTGTAAAAGCGATAGTTTGCCATTTGAAAACATATCTCCTCGGATACACTTTATGTTTGATCTCCGAGTTCGACGAACCGTATGTCCGATCGTCAATTTGTGTAATTTGCGTCTGTTACCCACCTTTATACGCATTATATATAGACTAGCATCGTTACGCCGAAGCAAATGCGATGCCTTTAGGCGTCTAGATACTCTGATTAATCGAACGTTTAGTCCGATAAACGATTCGTCGATCTAACAGCGATATTCGTTAAGCGTAATAAGTCTGAAGTATTAATCACGGCCGATGCGGCGCCGCTCGTTTAACGTCGAAAGCGTAGTAATAGGTTTTCCATTGGACCAAGCGAACCGTGAAAACCGCCAGTCGTGATAATCATTTTTACTCGACGTATAATACGCGATGCTTCTTTTTAAGAAAACTGTAGCCTCTTGGGAGAGCGGACGTTGGTGGCCGATTATACGAACGTCGACCAACGAACGGTTTTGTTCTTCCTCGTTTCTATTAGTCGTTTTCACGGCGTTAGGACTCCGTTTAGGGAGCATGAACCACCGTGTCCGGGTATATTTAACGATCGGTTCCGAAACCGTTCTCGCGCATATCCGTTTAACGATCCACAAAATTGCGGAACGTCGCTCGTTAAAACCTGAAAACCAAGGCTCGATACAGTTCGGTTTTATTTGCCTTCGAATTTGACATTTACGTGCCTGCGCGACCCGTAAAAATGCACCGGTTCCGCCTTCGTGACCGGTTATACTTTCACGCGTGGAAACTCGCCGGGAAATACCATCTCGTTCGATCTCGAAAAATTGTCAAATCGGATGACTAATATTTTCGCTCGAACGGTAGTTGGCGTTGGATTTTAACCGCTATTTTAACCGGAGTTGTAGCTAACTATCGTAGATGCAACCATAGCAGAGAGAGTTATCCGGTGGATGAGGTACTACGGTCGTCATCGAATACGCAACGTCCAAATTAACGCGATTGTAAATAAGAGAGCGTAGCGCTGGTGCGAAGCGGTTCTCGCGTTTCAATTTCGTTCTAACGTTTCTCGGCCAACGTGGCGACCGTAGACGGAAAGAAGGAAAAACGGAGGAGAATAAATCGGTGTACTGCAAATACTCGAGTATCTTATACCGTAGATGCATTAGGCCGTAGCATAAGTACGGCATAAACGCACGTGCGATGCACTCGTGGCTGATTGGTTTACCACCTGCGGCTACTTGACTCTTTACGCCTCGAACGGCCTTTAAAGTTTCCCTCTGGCCACCCTTGGTTGCCCTCGTCCTCCGGCTCCCTTTGTCTCTCTCCACGGTTGATCAGCTCGGTTTATTTCTTTCGTTTCGACGCTCTCTCGGAAGTGGATCGACCGTCGGTGATATCTCGATATCGAATCGATTCATTTCAGGGTCGAGTGCTCTTCGTACATTGATTTTGCCGAGTTCGGTGGCGCCTGTGCTCGCTCCTTTCCACGGATTCATCGCGAGAGCAAACGCGAAACGCTCGTCTCGTTCGTGGGAACTTGGTCGATCCTGGCTCGTAAGTAACGCCTATTTTTTCCTTCCTTGGCAAAACAAGCCAATTATCAGCGGTTTCTCGATCGCGCTGTTCGATTCGAGAAAGCGTAACCGTCGTCGAATTTACGACGTATCCGGTTCGTTCCGAAAGCTCTCTCGCGCACCGTGAAAATTTTACGACGGGTCATGGGAAAACGCGGCAGGATTCGATTACCGCGGATGGAAGCCGTATCAACGCGGAAAACGATACAACGGCATTTCCTGCGCGCATCGATGCGTGTGAAAAACATGCTCCTGTATGACGTTGCGTGGCCAGCCATCGTAGAACGCAGCACGTCGCGTTTCAGCCACTTTATCGATCTAGCTATTACCTACTCCTGTCAATTTTCGCGAACGTCCGCGGGCGGACAGCCTTCCGAGCCTGTCTTCGCGAGCTTTTCCTCTTTTTACCGACGCATCCAGGCCAATCGATTTCCTCGCTTTGTTTAATTCCGCTCCGACCACGATTCGCTGCCCGTCTTTCAATCCCAAGTATATTATGCTTTTCGGAGATTGTGTTTTCTCAATTGCAGCGTATACGAGTTTCTCGATGGAAAATTCGTCCTCGCGAAAATGCTCTTCGAACCTCGGTAACCGGATTTATTTAAAGTTATTCGCGACACGTTCGTGCTTATTTCCTTGGAATCGTAGCGAAGACTACAAAGGCGCGGAAGGCAGAGAAAGGGGACTTGGTATCGATCGATCCCACTCGAAAGCGAAGCTGGTTGGCGCAGTTTTCAGGTTTCACTTGGCTAACAGGCGTCCTACGGGCTATTCCGTGGACGACGCATCGCAAATACGGCAACGGTCACCGAAAGGGGAATAAAACTCGCAGAGAGCGGTTCAGATCGCTTTACAATAAACGCGGAAAAAGTATTCGACTGAAAACGATGGCGAGCGAAAGAGGGCAGGACGAGGAAGGCTCTTTTATTCCATCGGCGTTTCAACGGCGACGTCTCCAATCTCTTTCTCGCATTCAACTTTAACGTTCTTATCGGGAAAATTTGTTTTCCAATATCGACTTACATTCTTCCCGTTCGCTGTCCGTCCGACAGGTAACGATAGCTTGGACGTCAAAGGACAACGTAGCTTCCGTCGAAGCGAACGCGACAGTCGGAATGAAAATTCGCTTATGCTCGATGAAAGAGATACAACGAGTTTGCAAAATAAAGCGGACGTGTTTTACATGCAGGCAGCCGCAATAGCCGCGTTTATTTTTTAATTCAATTTCTATCGTTGTCAGCGCTGGCAAACACGCTTCGTATCGCGGGTCCAATCAAGAAAGATAAGGATCGAGAATCGTGTGTTTCAAAGCGAGAGTAACAGACCGTCATCGTGCCTACCTCGAATTGCTTCGTGTCACGAAATCGGAGTTTCAAGAAGACACGTTTGTTTTTTTAATATATCGTAGAAAGAGAGTAATTTCCAAGCCGGTTCCGTACGAACGAAGCTTCCAATTCCTAAACCCTGTACGTTCCTCGAAACTCGAAGTCTCGAATTGCTCGTTTGCATTCTCGAAACGCGTACGCTTTGACACGTGATCGATTTAACGAGTCCACGGAGAATCACGGACATCTCGTTGTATTCCGTCGCGTGCGACGAAATCGCGCGACTTAGCTTCGGGAAACGGTGTCCGCGATCGAGTCGCTGCACCGTATGAGCCTCGTGTATGCCGCGTTGACGCGAATTCGTACGTAAGGGAAAACTAGCGGCAGAAGCTGATATATTTTTTTCTCCGTCTGAGCAAATAGTTGCGAGAAGGCACTATAGGAAGGGGAACGAACCGATCCACCTTTGATTTCAAATTCCACGTACGAGTATTTATCTTTCGAGAGGAATGCGGTGGCAGAACGCACAGCGAGATGTTATCGAGGCAACGCTGCACGGTCTTCTCCCCCCGCGTTTTCATGCTTCGCGCGATAAGAACTTCTTTCGGATGACTCGGCGAAGATGCGAGAGAGCTTCTTCTCGTGGTTGCTGGTTTTCGCGTTTCCCTGGCGTGACCGCATGATCGACGTCCCTCTCGGGTCGACCGGCTCGCAGATGTCGGATGGGAAAAGAAGCCGAGACCCCCCGAAGACAAGAAGATACCCTGTTGAACGTTGCTGTGTGCGGCAATCTTCGAAGGACGCGGAGTTTCGCAAACCGAGGTATCATTTACAATTTAAATACGTTGATTCTCCCACGTGTGCGTCTCAGCGAACGTCTTCGTGCTTCTTCTTCCTTCTCATTTGCTCGGCTCCTCTCGCAGCGCAACTCGCGGATTCGTGGCCGATTTATGTTTATTCGTCACACGGCTACAACGCCGCGAAATCACGATCTAATCCTCCGATTTATGGCCGTATTCAAACGAGGGTGAGTTTTATAACGCACACGTGCGACGCGCTCGAGTTACTTGGACTCTCGCGCGATCGCTACAGTTCGCGGTCTCGCGTTGCTTTTTACATCCGTCTGGTTTTCACGCGCGATGATTAAACTCGAATTCGAGGTATGTTCGCGACGCGCGTTCTATAGAAATACGCGCGTAGATCTTCGCCTCGGTTTTCATCCACCGCGTCGTGATTCTCGTTCGGCAACGAAATAACGGCGCATGGTTATACGCGATAGTAGTTAGGAAGCGAAGAGAAGCGCTCTCTCGGGATGTATTTTCCTCTCGATACGGCTCGCTGTAGGACGTTGGCTGATCGTGCGGCGTACATGATCCTCTTGAAAACAACAGGAACAACAGGAGATCCCGTTGTTGCTGGCGGGTGGAGTCGAAGGTCGATTTTAATGGGCAGCCGCGGCGGTAGTGCACGTAAGAGTGATATACTGCCAAGAGGAATTGCTTTTAATTGCTGTTGGGTGTCCGTGACCGTAGAGAGGCCACTTCTTCGCCTTTTCTTCTTTTTATTCTACGAGTTCTCACTGTCTTTCGTTCGTGTTCTTTTCTTCCTCTCGAGAGTCTGCTCGTCGAATGTTGCCAGCCAAGAGAATATTATTTCGCGTACGGTCGCAGTTTCCGACAAACTCGGCGCGAGTCAGGAAAGCGAACAAATTTTCATGGAATAATTTTCACGTCGATCGATATCGAAGCTTTTGATCGTCGAACGGAAGAAAGCCTGGCAATATCTCTCTGTGCGACACTTATTGCCACGTAGTCTCTCTCTCTCTCTCTCTCTTTCTCTTTTACAATGTCCATTGTGGCTACCCGTACCTCCTTTTATGAAATCCATTTGCAGCGGACTCGCATTTATATGGAAATCGAATGCACATATCGTTCGAGCGGCCACTTACGTTCGAACGCTATCCCCCCGGATACAGTTTGACCAGTCATCAAAGTCAAAGGGGGAATAATCTGATTCACGCGGAGCTACCGGCATCGGTTCCGCCCGTTGTTTAATAGCGGCGAGCGGGCACGATCGCATCGCTCCATTATAAATTCCTCGTCGCATAAACTGCATATTATCGGAGATTAACCGTCGAGATTAGAGCTTCGCCTCTCTAATCTATTCGGAGCGCTCGTTACCGCGTGAGAACACGTACTAGTTTCGCGGAATTAGAATTCTAATCTGGCGGAATGCAACGCTCGACAAAATGTCCATCTTCCGAAATTCTACATCGACATCGAGCCTTTACCTCGTCCGGGTGCTTCGACACGTTCACCGAGAATATCTGACTTTCGTTGCGTACAGCGTTGTACGCTACTCTGCGCGCCGCGATACTTTGTACGCGTATCAACTCGATACGAACTATCGCTACGTATTTTCTCTTGCTTTTCGGTTCGCGTTCTACGTTCGTATCGCCGCTATTCGAACCTACGAGGGAACGCGTTAAGAGAAGCGCTTCGAGTCCGCGAAAACGCGCGATTGAGAAAAAATGGTGGATGGGGAGAGGAAAGTATCTTGATTATTCTCGATGCATCGACTTAGGACGATCGAGCTGACAGTGTTCGCAACAAGGGAACCGATGGATCATCCTAGATGACTGTGCAAATCCGTCGATCGGTTGGAAACCGTGTAACGCGAGAAAATCAAGCGAATCGAACGTGAGCAACGTCAGAGAGGTTGGTACCTACTGCGACGAACGAGCGAGGTTGTAACCTTTCTCGATCCTGGTGGGTATTTTTGCGTTACCAGAGGAAACGCGGAGAAAAAATTGCTCCAACAAGCTGCGACGTAATTGTTGCGCTACCCTCGAGCGTCGTACCCTCGAGAGGGAAGATCGGCGTAATAAAGCGAAGCTTTTTCCAATCGCGATCATTACGCTCGTTCGATCGATGAAAAGATGTCTTCTCAACATGGTCGACCGTCACTGCCGTTCGGTACGATTCCTCTGTTATTCGATTTTGAATAAAAGAAACGAAGAGCTCGACTTTTTCCCAAGTTTTATGTTTCTCTTTTATGAACTCTTGCGCGAAAAGTCGATCGAAACTGGTACGGCCGATCGCCGAAGAGGAAGCTCGCGTAACCTTACCATCGCGTTTTGTATCGATCTGCTACGCACTTGACTCGTTTGCGAGGCGAAAGTGAAAGCGAGCGGGAAAGAAGGGAAAAGCACGCGCGACCGGAAAAACTTGCGCGAGCCGAAGCTGTAAGCGCGATGGCGCTCTTTCTATTCGTGTCTAAGGGGCCTCTGTGGAGAGAATTCTCGCAAACGCGACAGGATTACGTAACAAACCGAGGGGAAGATTTATCGAAAAATTGTGTTAAGGTATGGCGAGAATTTCGAGAGAATAAAAAGTTAAACTTTATTTACATATTAACTACGTTTAGCTTCACACGTGGGTTACTCTCTGAAGGACTAGAAGACACTCGCTTGCCATCTTTTTTTCTTCTAGTCATACACTCGCATACAGTCACATACACTCTAGGGAGGGGATGCACACATGTGTCTGTTCGCTCTACGTTCTCTCACTCTCGCACGTACGATACAAATGTACTGTCTGTCTAACAGATTGAAAGAGAGAACGGAGGACGTTAATGACAAAACTGTCGATTAACGTTACGTTAACGTAAGGGTCGTCAAATAAAATTATAAACGTCCCTGTTACAAACTAATATTGTGTCGATTATAGTATGTGTACAGCATGTGTCACGATTAATTCGCACAACGAACGTTCTATCGACGTTATGTTAAGAACGATTGATGGAATATCCGCACCACGCGGATAAAACCTGTCGTTATTTCCAGAGCAAAGTCAAATTAACGACAAAGATTGTTTTTGGCTTTGTAAAACAGATGACGTCTAACAAGAAGCACACGCGTTGCGCGTGTTTCGCTTCGCGAAAGGCGGTCTGTTGGTCGGGAGAAATCCATCGAAGACCTTCTGTCCCTTGACAGACGCGGCCATAAATAGACAGCCTTTTGCCATCTGGCTTTTACGAAAGGGAAAAATACTCGAAATAAATGGAAAAGTGCGTAGTCTCGTTATTGGAGGGCGGTAAATAAAATATCGATCGGTAATAATCGTAGCCGAAGTGGAAGTCGAAGCAAGGGAGAAAAATGAAAGGGCAACGGAGGCCACGAGAGGGATCGCGACTGGTAAGTTACGATAATGGCGAGCATCGCTAAGTTATGTCAGGATGAGGCAAAAAAAAAAAAAAAAAGAGAAAGAAAAAAAGGAAAGAAAAAAAGAGAAGAAAAGAAGGAAAGGGCGACACGAGAGGAAGAAACCGGCCTCCGCAAATAAACGGGATCGTTGGAAAAGAGGCAGACATCGCGACGAACGACCAAGGAACGAAGGATGACGCGAGGGAAGCTGCGATTGGCAGACTCGAGCAGACGCGCCAATACGAAACAGGAGAATCTTCTCTCGGTAGGATCGAGCGTAGGAACGCCGTGAATACATGCTCGGTACTACCGTGATGACTATCATCGAGCGCAATTATCAATGCTCTCCGGACTAATGAACGAAAACGAATGGTAGGTAAGTTAAAGATAGCTTTTAACGCGCTTCGCGAGCTCTTGCCTTGACCCGCTTCCGTCTACCACGTTCCTTCGTATTAAATTAGCAAACGTGCTCCTGTTTCTTCCGAGGCGTTTCAAAGTCGCGACAGGCTCGATTTGCAATCTCGATACGATACTAGGAGGGCATTAGGGAAAGTAGCGGCGAAGAAACGGCGCGATCGGCGATCACGTTGAAACGATGGCGAAACTTGCGCGAAATTGGTTAGGTCGGAGGGATCCTGGAACGGCAGAGGCGAAAGCGGGCAGGATGATTGGACAGAGAGGTAGAAAGGGAAGGAGGAATAAGGAACAGACGCGGCAGGAGGCCTCCTGCGACTTTGGAGAACTCATTTGCGAGAATCGTAAAACGATTACTGCCTGTTTGCTTCGTTCGGCGGCTCAAGTCAAACAAGAAATTGCATAAAATCGCAGTCGGCTGTCGAAGGGACAAGCAAGAGAAAAAATAAAGAACGAGACGGAAGAAAAGGAGAAGTAGGGAAAAAAAGAGGAGGCCTCGGGAGGTGACGGTAGGGATTTTAGTGCGACCACCGTGATGAAATAAACGTCACGAGCGCCATTCCAGCCGTAGAAAACAATGACGAAGGCGCGCAGGATGATGGCTATCGTAAAAGGAAGATAGCGGGAAAGACGTTGAAAACGGTCGGTCGCGAGATAAGGAGGCGAGAAGATGGCGCGTTGGAATAGAATGCGAAAGAGCGATCGAAACGAGGTCGGGAAAAGACTGGCCGATTTACTACTCTTTCTTCGAAAGAAACGGGTGTAGTTCGCGCCGTAATCTTTACGGAAGCATCGCGTACATCCGAGGGCGAGATTTTTATCAAACGTTGTCGACCCTGGTTGGAACTCTATCCCGTAGAAGCAGATGGGAAAAGTCGAATCTTTCTTCGAGAGACAATGGAGACGAAAGGCTCGATGAAGCGTAGCGAGATGAAACGCGACGGCATAGCGGAGGCAGAAAGTAAAAGTCGCTGTTCGTTGTTTCAAGCGGATATGTCGGATACGATAGCGAAAACCGCGGAGAGCGGTGATCTGAAAATGGCAACTAATTGTTGCGCTTTCTCGTGTCATCGTACGTAGCCGCGAGCCGAAATATTTCACCGGCTAATCGCTTCGGAACGGTGTTCATTTCCATTCGAAATTGTTTGCCTCTCGGTTTTTAATAAACTCTGCTTTATCCTCTTTACGTATCGCCTTTTTCTCCGGAAATTTGCATTTTATCGCTACCATTAGTTGGCTTCGTATCATCGTCGTATAATTTACGACGCAAAGTTTCTCTCGCTGGTGAAAAGACAACGTTCTTCGGACAATTTACTACGATTTACGAGGAATCGTACGAATTCGTTGTCGCTTAATTTCAAGGACCTCCAACGATCAACCTACGATATTTCCATTATAAATTATATCTCGCGAACGATCTCTTCGACGTATAAAACGCGTATGTTTCGCGTCATATGTATTTTAAAGAGATAACGATGGGAAGTCGTGGAAACGAACTTGGACGCTACGACGAACGAGCCAACAGGCTTGGTGCACGCTCGATCGCGAATACAGTCGTAGTCGACCTTTATCGTCCTTCGACTTACGAAATAATCGCGCGGTGGCGAGCGCACGCGGCAGGATTAATCGTCCTCACCTTCGATCGCCCCTCCTCGCGTGGCACGAAGGTCCCGATTGGACGGGAATCGGCGTTCTCGCGAACAAGCGCCGATCCGCACACGGCCGATTTCATACGTTCACCTTTTCCTCGGCAAATGCCAAGTCCTCGAGAACGTGTTCTGCCTCTAACGCCGATATATACGTCGGTCGCGCTGCGGCGGAAAGTGCAGAGGGAAGACGGAGAGAACCGCTCTTTTCCGACCTGCTTCGACCGCACACCGCGATTAATTACAGCCCCTGGCCGTCGAATTAGGACCGCGTGCAACGATTTTCATTCGAACGCGTTTAGGCCACTTTTACGAGCAAACGCCGACGAACGAAATTCCACGGTGCCCGGAGAGAACAGATTACTTTGCACATTTGCGCGTTCCATGATGACGTAACGAGCGTCTCTGGTAATCGCAGGCTATCGCTCATCGATAATGTTGCGAGAGGAATCGAAAGCTCCCAAGAGACGATTCGATCGACGTATCGGAGCGGCGATTACGACAGCTCTGTCTTCTTCGAATCGAACTCTCCTTCGGTCTTCCTTTCCACGTTGAAAGTCTGAATTAACCCAGCGTCCTTAGTATTCGAGACTGGATCGCTTCTGTTTAAATAAGGTTCGGGTTAGTTAATCTATAACCTTATAGATATACTTTTCAAGGTTCTACGAAATGTCCGACGTAGCGAAGCGCAAAAGCTTTCTACGTACTCGCACGTTGCGTTCCATTCGCGTCGAAAGAAGAAGTTGAACGCGAGAAACCAATTCAGACTATAGAACGGCGACTGGTCGAGTCGACGTTTCACGCACGAAAGTTCTTCGCTACTTGGAGAGGATCGTTTGTTTGCTACTTGTCCATCTAGCCGTTATCCGGGCGAACGAAACCGCTTCTGCACGACAGACGCGTGGTTAACTTTGCTCGAAGTACGCGTACGCGCTGCTTACCGCTGCGACCCGCCAACTGGGTCAGCCAAGTTCGCCGATAATCCGCTCGAGACTAATCCTCGAGATCGTTCCTTAATACCGAGACACGGGAGACGAGTTTGTCCGGACCACGAGGGAGTTTGTCGTCCGGCATGTTCGGCGATTCCTTATTCCGAGACAAGAGGGGTAAATTTCGCGTCTTTGTCATCCGTTAAAAACCGACCGGCAGCTAGGCTAAGCTCCCAGGCTTGGTTCGAGGCTCGAGCTTTAGCGGCGTAATGCAGCGAATCGATCGGTAATTCCGTGATTTATCGTATTACTTTAACGAGCGCACCGTGATCCGGGAATTCTGCTCGTTACAGCGTCGTCCAAGACGTGCCTCCTCGAACGAACCTCACCCTTTCCACGTAACGCTATCTCGTATCCGATTCCGCGACGAAAAAAGAACGTTTCCACGCCGGATGAAGACCTGTGTACACAAAGACGGTATGCAGTCGGTATGAACGCCGGTATGTAAACTCCGCTGCACTAGGGGAAACGTATTTACGAAGCACCGCAAATTGCCGGCTCTCGTTTTTCTTCGCCATGCGTCGTCGTGGCATCTTCGTCAACCGTATGGACCAGGCTGCAACGAAGAAAACGATACGCTCGTTACCACGTATATTCCAGAAAAGAACGATCCTCTCGCGTAATTGAATATTTCTTACGGGACGCCACAACGGGCTACGATACGATAACCCGAGTAAGAGTATCGGATCTCTCGTTGAATATAAAACGAAGAAAGATTAAATGTAAAAGCAAGCTGAAAGATCTCGTACGTAAGATTTTACGCGTTCTTCTCGTACGTAATCCCACGTACAGCGCGCCCTAATCCACTAGGATACTTTGCCACAAACATTCGTTAAATACCTCTTCTCACTCGCGGAACGGCGATCGCTCGGGGCGAGCACGAAAGCTCGCGCCACGAAGCGGCTGTTTCTTCAGTCGCCGCGAAACGTACCCTTCGAATCTATTAGTCGAGGAAAATATAGCGTGTAGCATTCGGTGCTTCCTTCCACGTCAGGATACGCTACGCGTACGTTTAATGAGCAGTGCCCTTCCCGGCAACTGGTAAACCCGCGCGCCATAGCCAAAGGCATGGTAAATCCCGTCGGTTGATCGCGTACACGGAATATTCCATTTGCCTCGGCGCGCAGCCGCACGTGTATTTCGGAAATCACGAATCTCTCTGCCGCGATGCTTTACGATTCTCCATTCCCCTTCCACCAATTACGCGGCTTCGATTCCGGCCGCGCACTTGCCAACCTACCGCCAGAGATACGATGCTATTATTCTTGATGAACCGTACACGCTCGAAATTCGAAACCGTTCCATTTCGAGTCATGGACGATGGCCATTCGCGCGGATCAAGGTTCCGGTCGAAGAGAACTTCCGTTCGGTTGCTTCGAATTGATTCTCTCCTACCCCTCTTCGGTAGCTTCTGGAACGCACGAGATACCGCACCATGCGAACGACTATGGAGGCGGATCCGCATCCGGTATCAAGGGACAAAGGGCGAAGCCTTCCGCTTCGAGCCACAGGTTGATCGTCGCAACGACGAGCGATCGAAGCGTTGCTGGCGGTCGTCGAAGGTTCGCTGGAACACAGTTGGCGCGCTCTCTTCGTCTCTTCTCTCTCGGGGTCTCTCGCCCTATGCAGCGAACGTCGTCCTTGCATTGAAAAAGCAGCAAGGTCGTTCAGGACTTATATAGCACGGTCCGGCAGGCTACGGTTCGAAGCCCTCGCTCTCTCTCTCTCTCTTACTCGCTCATTCTCGAGAGAGACGTCCTTTTCGATTCTCCCTTTTGCCGTGCCTCTCTTTCTACCCCTTCCTACCTATCCATTGCTCGGTGCTTCTTTTTCTTCGCCCGACTCGACACTCGTACACCGAAGGTGTCCTGGCTCCGTAACTCTCCGACACCGAGCAAACTGTGCATTACTTATCTTCGCGGCTAGACGCTCCCACACGAAGCCCGACTCTGATATACGAGAGTAGCGACGAAATCGTCGTCGCGGGGTAACCGGAGAGAGATAAAACGCGGAGTAGCCGGAGGAGAAGCACGCGATTCGCTACAGTCGTGTTGCTTTTCATCGCGATTTTTCTGTCCGCCGTAACGAGACGTTTACGATACCGTGCACGACCACTGCGCGTATATCCCATACGTCCTCTTACGCGCTTCTCACCCAACCGAATCGAATCGAAACGAATCGCAGCGACGACCGTTCTTCGAGAATTTGTCTTTTAACTTTCTCACGATCTTATTCGCAGCGATGGAATCGATTTGTTCGAGGAAAAACGCTGGCCACGTTGAGAAACGACGTTATTATCGGCGTCGCACGCGCGTAAAACAATCTGTCGGAAATTTTCTCGCGATTTTACGAGGTATAACGCGTCCCGGTCAACGAACGCACGGGTTACGAGCCATAGTCATCGGATACGTTTCCTCGTGTTCGTTCCTCGTTTTCCAACGTAACGTCACCGTTCTCCTAGGTACGCGAATACGTTCGGAGGAAAGTTTTTCGAAGAACGTCGCTGCTGCCCGGTGCACGAGCATCGCGAGAGCATTCAGCGGGATTTATGCCAGCGAGTCCATTTTACTCGTCTTCATTTCCCATCCGCGCTCGTTCCAACGATGGCTTGATCGTATCTGTCGTTCCTTGTGTTACCAGCTTTGAATTACGACCACGGTTACGACGATCCGCATCTTTTCTCGGCTTCGCGCTGCAACTGCATCGTGGACGCACGCCACCACGCTCGCGTCTCGAACCCGCCCAACACCACGATCGACGAATCGCTCGTTTTTACACGCCGGATGAACGTAATACGATCCGTTCGAAAGATTCCGTTTCTTGGCAACGACTCCGACGATTTCGCTACCGCTTTCCCAACGAAGTTACGCATTCCCGAACGATATCGCGCCAATTCCAATCGATACGAATTAACTCTTGCCGGATAACAGCGTCGAGGTTGAAGGGTTTCGAGTAAAAAGCTCGATTATCGCCAATGGCTGAGCGCAATAAGCGTTTCGAACGACTGTAAATTTCGTCGGCGCGATTGCACGAGTCCTTTATCGCGCGGTAGCGGCCGGTTTATTTCTACCCAGGCGGCGGAGAAACGACTTGGCGCGGAGAAATCAAGTACGTCGCGCCGTCGTTGCGCTGCAAGGAGAATATCGAGGCGCCTTTATTATCTCGTGTTGCGAATTCGAAAGAACGCGGCAAGTGTCACGCATAATAACGCGATACGTGAGCCGACTCGTCGATCGATGAACCAATTAATCTCGGTAGAGGTCGTGCTCGTTAGAGTACCGTGCCTTGATCGGTTCTCGAGGTCAACCTCTATATCACTCGTCCATTGGGAATCGTCGCTGTCATTTTGCCACGATTGCGGCAAAAGCGATCGAACAACAGCGTTTTGCGACGATCGCTTCGCGAAAGAACTCGCTATCGATCCGTCGTGCGTTAATGGGCAGAGCGCGTAATACGCGTAGCATATCGGAGACGCGAAAAATAGGCGCAAATCGATGACCCGAATGACGAGACTAGACAATGGTCGTCGGATCGTTCCAACGGTCCGGCATTGGCAGCAATTATCGACGAAACAATTACCACGGCGTTCGATGCGCGTACGGATGGAGAGTAACGATGGCCTCCGCGAGGTCTCTTCGATCGCGCAAAATTTTCGATGCGCCGCAATCGTACTTTCAAATTTGCCGAGCTTTCTCGGCGCGATCGGTTCGCGAAATGGCGTCGGTTCGCCGCTACGAGAAAAGAATCGAAGGCGGCGGATCCGCGTAAATTGCTCGCCACACGCACGTCGGGCCATAGCGACGATAAACGAGTTTGCGGGATTTCGTTTTCGCGGCCGGCACGAGCGTGTTTATGATCGTACGCGGCGTTGATCGCGTTTACGCGCCGCCTCTGTGTTTTTGCCGTGGCACCGCGCGCGTTTTCTCGTTCCTTCCGGTCGTCTTGCTCCTCTTCTTATTTCCGACGATTTACCTCGGCTCGTTTACTCTTCGCGTTTGGTTTTCGTTGGTTTGGCAATCGACTGTGCTCTTTTCGGCTTGCCGACGTGTGTCTAGAAACAGGAGTCAAGGGCGACAGACCAGAAGGCGCCTGGGGTTGGCTCCACGGGTGCACATACAATCGATATAGCTACTAAAGTTCATGGCGCAGCAACCACCAACCACCAACCACCGACCACCACCACTACCTGCCACCATTACCTTCCTGCGGTTCGAACTGCCTTGCTTTCGTTCCCTGCCAGAAGGTTCTTTACGTTTTCTTTTATTCCCCCGCGCGCGCCAGACGCCCGACCTTATCTACCCACACATTTACACGCGCAACCATCGCGCGTTGGATCGTTCCGCCGTTTAACCTTGAATTTTCTCCGCCACCCTAATCGGCCTACTTTTTCTTTCTAGCGACGTCTTTGCGCGGGGCGCGTCGCAGCACGCGTACCCACGGGGTTACGTTCGCCTCGAATCCCGCGTAAATCTCGCCGACTCGCTGTCTCCGCGCGTTTCATCGCAATACGCGCTTGTTACGCTACAGCTTGTTGCGTACAGGCTTGTTACGTCGCGACGTTACTTAACGCGTGATCGTCGCGTACCAGAATATTCGAGATAATTACGTTTCGATCGACCGCATCGCGCGCAACGAATCTCGCGTAACATAGCGAGCGAGTCGTTTAAACGTATTTTAACGCGATCGTTCGTCGCACGTGGCTCCAGTCAACCGCTCTCTTCCGAGTCGAAAATTCAGACTCGATAGCAGTAGCGATTTTGCTCGATCGTTGCAGCGGACGTTACGCGTTACACCAAGAAACGGAACAGGCATTAATTGGAAATTTGTTTCGCCTCGTAAACGTTGTAACGGTTATTGCAGCTTCCATGTTTTATATATTTTGGGATATCTATGTTCCGTGCAGTCTCGTACGTTTAAGTGTCGCATAAATGTACAAGTATCCGCAGTCTAGGGAGGCGGAAATAAATAGAGCCAAGCGAAGTTCGGAAAATGTCTTCCCCTTGCTGTCGAGTATTTCAGTAGGCAAACGTTGTCGTTGCACGGCTTTTTCGCAATTTTAGCGAGTAAACACAGACGAGTGAACAGGAAAAAAACGCTGACAATATCGACCATGGACGACAGAGTTTATTTTCTCTGCTTTCTTTCGCCTCGATTTCCATTTCGTTGGCCTTCCATGTACGCGTCTCCTTTTTTTCGCAGTTTTTGTTCCGCCTTTTATAATGGAATCCACGCTCGAAGGAAGCCGCGCAAACGTGCGTGCCTGCTTTCCGTTCGCTTTGCATCGTTATTTTCGATGCAGCTTCGCCCGAGTCTTCGTTCGCGTCTCTCGCGCTAATTAATCAGCTAATTAATCACATTCCCACGTTGCTTGCGAACGAGAGCGATCTGAAGCTTCGCGAGGCGTCGTCGAAATCATCGGACGGAAATACATTTCGGAAACCTGACAGCGGTTGCCATTCTTCGGAGTTTGCGCGGCGCGACGATAACTTTCGATGGAAAGTTTCGACCAGATCGTAGATGGTTCGCCTTCGGTTCGATTACGCAAGGAGGAGACCACGCGAGGAGCAAAGCGTCGAGGGACGGAAACGAGAGGACGGAGGATGTCCGCAGCAACGAAGAACGTTGAACACCGCGCACCGGTGAGATACGAGACTCGGATAAAGGCTCGAGGGAACTAATCCGGGCTTATCTGCCATGATAGATTATGTATTTGCCGCGTGGACGATAAATCGCATGCGCGCGAGACGTACTTTCGCAGCCGAGCGACCGATCTTTCGGCATGAAAAATGTTTAACGACGGCACGACGTCGTTTCGCTCGACCGTCTCGACGTTACCCGGGATACTAGACGGAAGGTAAATGATCCGACCTCCTCGAGTAACCGAGAATCAACGTCACGGACCACGATACCGATCGGTAGAGCTCGCTTTTGTTTATCTCGCGTGTACATCAAAGTTGTTCGACCGATAGGGACCCGGTTGTTCGCAAGTTTCGTGAAATTACGCAAACCTACTACCTACGTATCGCAGGTGGAAACGGATGGCAGATCGCAGGTACGGAGGATCGTCGACCATCTTCCTTCGTACGGCTCGTTGGCTCGCGAACGAATCTGGTATTGCGATAAAAAGCATGGAATAGGAGATAAGGAGAAAGCTAATTTGCTAGGAGTCGCACGCTGAAATACCGATGGAAATACGGAGCCGTAACTAATCGGGCAAAAATCCTAGCGGCCGAACAACCACCGCCGCGCGTAGTCGATCGAGGCAAAACTTTCGATTCCATCGACTTTCGGATAAAACGGGGTCATGGTAAAAGCTCGGACGACCCGTCACCACGCCGCGAATCGATTTCAGCGAGTCCCGTGCTTCCGTCCCTCTTTCTTTCGTCGAGTTTCAATTACGAGTAAAATATCGCGCGAAGCGTATCGCGTGTCGGAGAACGCGCCAGCCAGACAACGTTCAGCGTCTCGGTAACGAGGAACGAATCGAAAGTCGCGGTACGCGCCTTACCGCGCTCCGATCCCCGCCAGCGTTTCCGTTGCGTTCACCAATTAGATAGCAACGCGTAGATAGCGGCGTTAATCCCGCCGCGGTATAAGAAAAAGCAAATAATTAATCGCGCGGCACCGTGGATATATCATCCCACGCTTTTTCCAGGTATCATTGTACGCGCCGCGTATACAGCCGTCGCGCCGCTGTGTATCGGTTTCGCGATGGATAAAGAAAATATAGGGACCGCTCGAGGACCAGCAAAATTTATTGCTCCCTGTTTCTCTTTCTCTTTCGCTCCCTCTCTGTGAAATCGGCATCGTCGCTAGCAGTATCGCGTCCATTGGAAAAGTCTAGCCTAAGAGGAGAGGAGTGGAAATGGTAGGAAGAAGGATGAGAGAGAGATAGAGAGAGAGAGAGAGAGAGACCAGCGTCCAGAGCTGTACCAATAACGATGGTAACAATGTTGACCTCGTAGGTCGGCAGACACACCCTTGCAATATACTCGTTTCTCCTCTCCGTTGTTCCCGACGTTCTTTTTCGTTCCGTCTCTATCCTCGTTTCGCGCATCCTCGCTTCTCGTTGGCGGAACGGTCGCTGGAGCCCCATGGGTTCTATAATAAGACGTATTCTACGGTACACCGTCTGGTACTGCACGTGTACCTGATTCCATGATTGGCCAGTACCCCGCAATCTGCCTCATACGTGATCTACGCTCGTTTTTTTCCTCTTCAGCGCCTTCTTCTATATCTATCTGCGTCGTGCTTGGCGCGCGTATCCACGCGGCTTTTTTCCTCGGCCTCTTTCCGCCGTGCTTTCCTGTCACGGCTCGTTGCCTCTATCCACTCTTGGCCATGGGACACGAGCGTGCACGCGAATCCAGACCGCGGATTAGTCGAGTCGCCGCGTGTTCGCGCGATCAAAGGGAAAACGACGATCGTTATTCGCATAAATCAGCGCGGTCTCGGCGGTGCCACCGATCCCCGAGAAGAATCGCACGCGAATACTTCGCGAGGCCCCTTCGTTTCCACCAATATCTTACGTTCCTGTCTCTGCGTGTGATTTTTTCCTAACGAGATTTCGAGCGAGTCTTAAAACAACAGCCGCTCCGACGATTTAAATTGCAGAATACTCGCAGCTTTCTTTTCAGCCAGGCGAAGAAACTCTCGCCTGTTTCCAGTTCGAGAGGCGTTTGAAAGAGAAACAATGCTGTATAAATATTCAGCCGCCATTTCACGGCGGAACAACGGCTACGTGTCCGAATGTTGTCGGAAGAACGAGTTTGAACGGAAAGGGGAGGAGGCGGTTGCGCGGTGCGGTTTCGCTTAAATTAAAATGTATCGAACGTCCGCCAACGAAGATTCCTAACTTTATAAAATTCGTAAAAAGGAGAGGCGGATATTATTCCGTTTCTCGCGAAGCTGCGCCGAGTCCGAAGGACGTAATAACCTAATTTAAACTTTGAAATATCTCTCGCGTACCGAGCAATCTCGATGGGGCTCGAGACCCGCGTCGAGATTGCTCCGATTCTTTAAGACTTATCTCCGACACCCACCGACCGTTCCTCCCCGTCGCTCGTTCGATCGACATTCTCTTCTCTACGAAACATTCGGGTGCCGGTGAATTTTTAATTTTCAATTAGCGCCTACGCGCTTCGCAAACTCGGAGGATGAGAAGGTCGCGCCGTATCGCGATTCCGCTCTTTATTCGGAGATACGATCCGGCCAGAAATGGCAGAAAAAGGAGATCGTCGCTTCGGCGCTTGGAAACGACTCTCTTAAATAATGGCCGGAACGAATTAAAGTACGCTCGCGTGTATTCATCGCGCGTTCCACGCAGACGTTACGCGAGCTGACTGTCGCTTCTTGATCTTAGCAGTCCTTTCCCGAATAGACCTCTTCGGCCAATTATCCGGGCGGAGAGGACGACCGTAACTGGCTGATAAAGTAGCCAGAGTCAGCTTTTTATTATTTACGGTTTAATGGTGTAGAAGATACGTGGGTCGGTCGTTATTAATCGTCGTTAATTGCGATGAATAATCGAGCCGGCAAGATGGAGAGGGGACACGCTGGAGAGAAGCGCAGGGGTTGACGGACGATCGGTTATAGTCGTCGTGACGTTTCGTCGTCCAATTAGCGAGCCGATAGCCGTGCAACGAGTCCTTAATAAACCCTGAAACACTCGTTTTTCTTCTATCTCGAGGATGAACCATCGATCACCGGTGTACATCGTCGATAATCGTTGTTCCCTCGTTCTCCCGCTCCGTTTTAGCCTTCTTTCTCTCTTTCCACGAGGAGTAAATGGAGCAACCGAGCGAGGGAAAAGCGACGTTCGAGAACTCGGTCGAACGCTTGCCGCGTGTTGTTCGAATCGCTTTCGAATCGCCAATGAAAGTGCATCTACGATGCGATAATTGCGCGATTCTCCGCGGGTGCTTACGCCGCTCCGTATGGTCCAGATATTTCTGCAACCTGTAACGGAGCATCGACGCGACTCGAAAGACGTTCCAACAGCTGGAAATTATAATCGTCGATCGCGTATGGTACGCGATGGCCAGTTCAATTTCGATACGGTTCGCTTTCGATTTCGTCGATTTATCGCCGGCGATCCGATCGGTCGACGTATGCATCGAGTCTCGATCGAGCGGATTCGCCGCTGCCAAACGGTCGTAAATAACCGAAGGGACTCGTGTTCGATCGATTCCTGTATTACTCGAGCACACCAGACACCGCGTTAAATCTCTTTCCCTCTACATTATCTTGTCCGTTTAGTCGCGACGTGGCGCGTGCTCGCGTGCGCTAGCTCCTGCCAAGGCAGATAAACTGGATAAGCTTGATAGCGTTTAACAACACGCGTTGCGATTCTATCCGAGCCACGTTGTTTCGTTCGCCTCTCTACCTTCGCCGATAGCGAAGCTTCTTTCACGGGCTAAACGAAGAAGCTTCTAAAGAGGAAAAGGTTATCCCTGCCGCTGCCGTCTTTTACGTGAAATTTGTTTTTCCGCGATAGCAATCGCGATAAAAATCCGTCGTACCGTGACAAGCATTTAAGAAAGGCACGATCCATCGTTTCTCGATCTTTGTTCCGCGTGCTGGCACTTTCGCGCGTTCGAACGTGGCGCCGTGCTGGTTTCTCTCCCCGAGGTGGGACAGATCGGCGGCGTTAATTGCCGCGCGAGTCGCATCGAGGGAAATCGACGGCATCGACGATGACGCGCGAAGAGAGAACGCGGTATAATTGCGATCGCGATACGCCGATACGCGCCACACAGCTACGAAACGAACGGAGGCGACTCTTTCCTTTATTCGCCGTCCGTACCGCGTCTTTGTTCGCCGCTTTTGTTTCCTACGAACGTTCGTCCGTCGACCAACTTTCACTCGTTCGAGACTTCCTTTCGTCCGTTGGCCGCTCCATAGATCCTCGCCCGATAGACGATATCTACCCGCTCGACCACGCGAAAACGATCCATCTCCCTGTTTGCGGAGATCGATTTTCCCGAATAAGACGACAAATTGGTCGCAAGGTGGAGAAAGTCAACGGGCGGCTGGCTCGACGTCCGGAAGGCAGCTCGTAATCGGACCGTGCGAATCTCCTTTGTTACGCGCACGTGCGTGTCCGAGTAGCTGGCAGAGAAGCCGTGCGAGCCAACGCGCCTTCGTAACCTCTCGTTAGTCGGTCGAAAACGTTTCGCGCGCAAATTGCCCGCGCTCGTGAATATTTTTTACGAGGTTCGAAGGAACGATCGCCCCCGGTGTTTGTTCCTTTCCTCGTGCAGGCTACAATTATGCCGCACACCGATTACGTAACGGACGCGGCAGCCTCGTTTCCCGTCGATTATTCGCCTTTTCTCAGAGTTCCAGCGAATAGAGACGCCTCGACGAAAGGTAGATTCAACGTGGAAGAAAGAGGTGTAGGAGGCGGTGAAGGAGACAGACAGTTGCGACACCCTGCCATGGTCTACATTCGTCTCGATAGTTCAAGAGTGCAGATAGTTGCCTCTCCTTTTCTCCTTCGCCCGACTTCTTTTCTCTCCCTCTCTTTCCCTCTCTCTCCCTCTCACTCTCCCTCTCTCTCTCTCTCTCTCTCTCTCTCTCGCCTCTTCGTCTCTCCTGACCGCTAGTATCGCTAAAACGAGATATAGTTTAGATCGTTACGCGCCATGGCTTTCACTTTTCCTGCCTCTCGAACACCCACTCTCCGACGACGTGCTGTGGGAGAGAACGAACCGCGATCCACAGCTGCCGCAATCGTGGCTGCAATACCGCGCTGTCTTTGCTTCCCGTCTCCACGAATCTGCATTTTCTCTTTATTCCCCCTTCCGTTTCTATCCATTCTAGCTTTCGTGTTTCCTCGTCGACCGTCTTCGAATACGTAAAATTGCTTACGCTATACCATGCGAATCGTATTAGCATATTTGCGAAAGGCGAAGATCGGATTGCAGGAAAGAGAGATCACCGAGGTCTCGGCAACGAGGAGGAGACGGCTTCCGATCCTACAGCCCCGTCACCTTTTCCACTCCCAACTACCGAGCGGAACGCTCCTCCCTGTCCGCCAGAGACCAAACTCGAGGCGAGCGTCCAAGAATCGTAACCGCGTTGACCTCGACCCCGTCGGCCCCCACGACACGCAGAAATACGATTCGAGAGTAAATAACATCGGCCGGAGAGACGGCCGCGCGAATAAACGTTGTTCGTCGTCCTTGACCCAGTGATCCCGTCCCGAGACGGACGCAAAATTTAAGACGCGGCTCGGCAACGTCCAACTACGTGGCATCTTGCTTCCGTCAAGGGTGACGACGATATTTTCAGCGATGTCGTTGCAACCGCGTTTCTCCGCTGCGGTTTCTTCCGACGAGACTCGGTGGCTCTGTTTCTCTCGTTTGCTCGACGACATCGACCGCGAAAATGCGGATTTATCGCCACGCTGTGGTCTCCGTAGCGAACCATGCGAATACGCGGGTACCTACTCCCGCGTCCTCCGTCGCTTTGATAAATCATCCAAGAACGGCTGGACGCTGCATTAACTCTATTATTATTTACGACCGGCCTACGAGCTGACCCCCGCGTTATTTCTCGGTATTACGCGTTACCAGGGATTGTAATTCATTGTCGAGGCTTTGTGCGCGTTCGATCGCGCGATACGGCCATTCTCGCCGTAGTACACCGTCCACGATTTCCTCCCCTTCCTTTTGCGATGCTATTTTTTTCTCCTCCTTCGCCAACGACCAAACGTTACGCGCGCTGTACCGCCGCGAAACGCTCGACGACTGGGCTCCCTACGAGTACGGCCGACGATTATCTCGAAATCGCGCCCAACGTTTCGCTCGTCTTTCGCGCAAAATTGCCAGGCTCGATCCGCCGATTCGTCTCGGCACCGCCGGGCTCTTGCTAATTAAATCGTCGGATCGAACCGGGCTCCGTTCGACTATCGCGCGTGTCCGACTCCAACGCTCGAACGATTCGACGCGTAAGCTCTGCGAGGAACTGCGAACGGCAAGTGGAATTATACGAGCGGTTTTTCTTTTCGTTTAACTTGAGCAGATACTCTCTCGTACAGCTCTCGTTTCGCGATTCCTCGTTTAAATATCAGCGACGTAAGTATCTCTCGCTCCCTCTTTAATCGCTTAAGGGCATATCCCGAGATAACTCGATGTCAATTTTATATCAAATTTCCATTATTATGGAAACGAATTATTCCTTGAGCGTTTAGTCGTTACGAGTTTAACGTACAAGCTCTAAAGAAAAATGAATCTTTTCTCGTAGCGGTAAGCGTTACAGCGCTCCTTGGCCTTCGTAGCCGTACGAGTTAATCTTTGCGAACCTAATCGTTTCGCCTATATCGTTCCGTTACGTTGCGTCCTTGCCGCTTCGAACGAGAACAACCACGCGACTGGCGAGCAAAAAAGCTGGCCAGCGTTCTCGCCGGACTCCAAAATTTCGAGACGAATCGGAGCCGCGTAGATCCTTGGGGGCGGCACGCGAGACCCGAGAGGCGGAGGCGACCTCGCGAAAAGTAGGTTTCGGGGAAGTACACGTCACGCCGCGTTCGGTAATGGAGCTGCAGTATCTGTAGCGATAAAACGGACTTAAAAGTCGCGGGACGAGAGATAAGAGAGAGAGAGAGAGAGGATGGAAGAGGAGTAACACAGAAAGACGGAAGACGACAGCGGATAAACGAGAAAGGGATAAGGAGGAGTACGGGAGGCCGCGACAGGCTTATGCACTTTTCTGGTTGTGGGGCGGTGTCGCCTTAACGAGTCGGGAAACGGAAACCCGTCCCGGAACAGATCCGGGAACAGGTTTTCTCGGGGTCTGAACGTAATCGAAATGGCCGCGCCGCGTATTTGCATACCAAATCGTCGTGGAAGGCGTGCACCGCTCCCCTCGAATCAATTAGACGGATTGTATCGTATTACGAGGTCGTATCTCGAGCGATGTTCGAAAACGGCAACGACAAGGGCGACAAAGGGGAAATTTGGATAGAGACTCGTTCCGCTTGACCCGGTTCCTTCGAGTCGAAGGACCGCTTTTCGTAGAAGAACTTACGTATCGGAAAGTATTGGAAACGAGCCGAGGCGACGAGACAATCGTATTCGTCGTTTCGTACGTCGTTCGCTCTTCTCGGGATGGAGCGAAGCAGAGAAAAACGGAAGCGGCGTTTCGATCGTTCGCAAATGGTCGTCGCTGGACGTTCCGGTTCTCTCGTCCGCTTTCGAGACAGTAGCCACGGGGCAGGGTAAAGAAAAAAAAAAGAAAGAAAAAAAAAGGAACAGGAATCTAGAAAGTCGAACGTGACAGCCCGATCCGTCGAGTGGCATCCGATCTTCGATGGAGAAATTTTGCGCTCCGTTAGATCGAACGCCACCGGCGAATAAGCGATTTTGAATTGTAAATGCGCCCGGCGAATTAATCCCACGCCGGCGATTATTGGAGCAAAAAATCGCATCGTCGACGCTGTTGCATCGCTGCATATCGCCGCATCGCAACCCGTCCCGTTAGACGACGCTATGAAATCCGGTAGCGCTTTAACCATCGAATCGATCGAGGAACGTCGACGTGCGCGTCGTTTGCATTCCGGAACCAATCGGCTGGAAATTATTTCCACCATCGACTGGCTCGAATCGCCATGGAAATTTAAACGGGGGAAGGAAGGTAGAGACGTTCGGAGGAACCGGCACGAACCTAGGGGCTTGTAATTTTGGTCGGAACAAGATACACCCGGTGCACGCGGTACGTGCACAGACTGTAAACGTTGGATTCGATAGGAAAGCCGTATATCGCTATCACGGTACGATGGATTTTTATCGCTCGTAGGTTTCAACGAGCAGCTACTTTATACGAGCGCAGTCCGAGTGCTAAACATAACTCGCTTTCTTCTCGATGTATCTTTCCTCGAGGCCTCCCGAGGTGTAATAACGTTTACCCGCGTCTCGTTTTTCATCCTCCGGCACCGTGTATCTCCACCGTCCTTCTAGAAACCGATCGCAACGGGAAACACCTACTCCTATATCTACATACGTATTTTCTTTCAACCCTTCGGACATCCGCCCCACCTCCTTTCCTCCCCTTTGTTCTTCTCCAATTTTCTCTTCTCCAATTCCGCCCGAATCGGAACCAGCTTGCGCTGCACCACGCAACAACATCCGTCCGAGGAAGCTCTAGAAACAAAGTAGCAACATGCGAGGAATCTCGCAGAGATGTATTCTCCGTGGAATTCTGCTTTCGCGGTCGAAGCGGCAATTTCATGCAAAATACCTATTCCACGAGACGAGATCGCGTGCTTCGCTGTTCTACGTTTTCCAATGCGAATCGAAGATACCGCGTGCCGCCTCGATCCAGATTACCTGGTTTTCTTTTCTCCGGCTTCTGTCAATTTGCTCGTCCGAGCGTCTACGACGCGTAAATTCTCGCACTCGACCGATCCTACGACTTCTCGATATCGCAGAAGCTACTGTACGCGTCTTTGGTTGTCGCGTGTCGCCGCGGAAATGTAGGTCGAACGCAACCAAGTAAATCGGTAATCGGACGTAATTAAACTGCCGATTAGTAGAACGGCCGATCAACGAGTAAGAGAAAGAATCTGACTATCGGATAACGTTACACGCGTTGCTTTGTGTAAGCAACCACGGATTTCCTTTCCACTTTCTTCCAATTTATCGCTTTTCCCGACCGATAGGATCGACTACGTTGCTACCTCGTTTCTCGCGTTCCGGTTTCCTTCTATTTAGCCGCGGAGATTGTGTCGCCGCGTTCGTACGTCGTCCGACTGACGGGATTTTATTCGGCCTCTTTTCGAGCGCCTCTTCGGCCCATTGTACCGTCGACCTCCTTGCACGCACCTGGAAAACCAATCTTCCTTCCACGTACATCGTGCACCGTTGCATTCTAAGCGCGCGCGCATAGATCCGCAAAGTTCGTGATTCCGTGACCACGATATTCCTCATCCCGCCAGGTATTTGTTCCACGCTTTGACGTTTACAAATTTCACGAACAAACATTCGACCACGCTTTCGCTTTCGTTCGCGACGACAACGTCATCTTTTTGTATTATCTATACCGACATATTTGTGGGAAATCTTCAACTACTTCGTTAAAGTGGTTATTAAAACAAACACCGGATACCTTTTCTCCTTAATAAATTCCCAACGAAATACATAAGCGAAGCGTCATGCGAAACGGAAAAACCGACGAATTTCTTCGAGATTTGCGAGACAATTATCGCGATCCCACGCGCGTTGCCATTCGCTGTACGCAACGTCGAGATTAATTTCACGAGCTGCTCAACTTCCGGCATCCGGAGGCGGCTCTGCGCGTGACAAGAAGCAGCGGATGGTCTAGAAGCCTGGGGAATTCCGACAAGCGAATAGAACGCGTCTAATTATTCCGAAAACCTATAACGTGGTTATTATCAAAGGGCTGTCGTATCTACCATTAAAAAGCTGCAGTTCTTGTTCGAGGTTCGTGATCGCGGGGGAACATTAAAGGAACGAATCTCTCTCGCGAAGAGGATGCTGCGCAGCTTCTTACGTATGCCTGCTTTTATCAACGTGAACTTTCATATGGAAAACTTTCGTGTCTCGGAACAACGACGAAAATGGATCGCGTAGAAATTGTCAAGGTACAGAGAGGGTTTGGAAAAACAAATAATTAAAAATTTATGTAGTACCGGGGCCAAAAGGCCTAAGGTATCGGCCGAACGGTAAACAAAGTACCGTTTAGCATCAATGTACCTTTAAGTGGACAGTTTTCGTGAAAAGGCTGCGTGACCTTAACCACGGGGGGTTTCGGGAAAAGGGAGAGCGTGCAGAGCGTGTGGAGTGTGCGGAGTGGACAGAGTTTGGATTGGGAAGCAGAAAGCTGCATGCGAGAATAGAACGTAGAACAGCATTGTAATCATTTCGTTGCTCTTAATAATATATATTAAATCAAAACATCATCACTTGTCCTTTCTCTCTAAGACCCATTTGGATACTACATTTATTTACAAATTATTCGGCTCTACGTGTACGTTACTCTCCGAAGAACTCGACAACCTACTCGCTTCCGATGATTCTAATCACTTCTAACGGCTTTTAATAGCTTCTAACCGCTTTTAATCTGTCCTTTAATCAACTGAGACCTGGGCGTCCTTCAACGCTCGCGTACACTTTCACACGTACGGTATAAATGTACCGTATATTTAACAGAAATGCTCGTTGGGTCGATGCGTTTTTCGTAAATTGAATTACGGCTGGACGTCGCTTCGCGTTTCGATCGAATTGGACATACGCGGCTCTCCGGTGAACCGAAATGTGATCGAGTCGAGTTCGCTCTTGATATTCAAGAACCAACGGAATAATTTTCGGCATCCTCTATCACCGACGAACTAACCGAAAATGGATTAAAACATCGACGATGGACTCGCGAGTAACGGAACGACGTCGATCAAAACGATCACATAGACACGGTGAAACCGGATTTTTAAGAGGAAAATCGGATCGTCGCGCCGAGTACGAAGGAACACCGGTGCCGCTTATCTAGAGTCGTGTCACGCGATGAAGATGTTCTCGGCGCATAAACGTTTCTCAGAGACGCGCGAGGACCTCGGGGTACGCGAAAAGGCGGCTCCCTCGATCCCCAGCGAGGTGTCTACCAGGAACAGGAATAAAGCAGGGAGAGACAAAGAGAAGCTATTAAAATTCGAGCAAACAAACCGCTTCTCCGGTGAAAGAGATGCGGCGAGGATAAAAACAAAGGGAAGAACCAGTCCATCGGGTTTCTTGTCCGATCTGGACGCGGCTCTCTCTCCCCTCTTTCCTCCCCCGCCCTCCGTTCCTCCGAAAAGGCGCATTCTCACGACTTTTCGTGCCTACTCGACGATCGACCATGGACGATTTCAAGCCCCGTCTACGGCGAACGATATCGGGCCGGATACGATAATTTCTCGGGCAACGAACGACCAACTTGACGGAAGACAATCGCCAGATATCTTTTGTCCTCTCGCGTTTTTTTTCCTCCCGATTCGTGGTTCGCGAGTCGTTTTAAATTCCGAAACGAAGCCAGCGATGTTCGCGACGTGGACAAAAACTTGCCGGAAGAGATGTTCGAGTCCAACGATCGCGTCAATGCGCCGAACTTTCTTCGGCCGTATCGTCTCGAAACTCATCGACGATACGGCTGGCTCCGTTATTAGCCGATCGTTGCGCGTCCCTTTGCCTTTTTCCGCCTTGCACCCGTGCGCACGATCGAGAAGCTCGCGAACGAAAGTTGCTCGGCGATCGAGCGCCTGCGAGTGATGAATCGATTAGCCTTTTTTCCCCGGGACACTCCGAATTACTCTCTGGACCATCGTGCTTCCTGTTCCTCGATCGCTCCACCGCCTTCGAGGTGAACGTTCTTGTCAAACGGCGACCGAATAGCACGATGCTCTCTCGAATTACGAAGGATACGGGCCAAGTGCCAGCGGACTATGTAACGTGGATTCGAGACGGAGCAACAGCCGGTCGCTCGAAGGGAAAGAAACGAGCAAAAGGAGAAACAGGGGGTGGAGCAAAAGGCAATTTGCGGTGACCGGTTAGGTGGACGAGATTAGCGCTGCCTCCTTCGCTTTAGTCGATATACGCGGCAGCACCGATTTTTGCCGCAGTCTGCCGAAAACCATCGGAAGAGAGAAAGCGTCAGTGGGTTAAGGCCGACGAGCTACATCCGCGTGGGCGTAGCGGCAACCGTCCATTTCCATAAATATTTATGAAAGTTCGACTTGCACCGAATCGATGTTCCTATAGCGGATACCGTCGCTGCCAGTGATCGATTTATCGGACGATATTTCCCAATTTAATCTGGTACGATAGGAAAAATGTTGCGGCAATTCGAACTTGAAGTTGCCGTGAAAATATCTACGAATACGGAAGCAGAGAAAAACGAAATGGAACGAGAAAGGAACTCGTTCTTTCTGTTTTCGATACGCGCGAGTGTAGGATCGCAGCGGTCGATTCGACGAGGTAGGGATAGGAGCGTGGAGGCGGCCGATTTCAGGACGGAAGTGGAATCCTGGAAACCAGGACAACGACGTCTCTTCGTATCTTTCCGTCTTATTGTATTTGACCACGCGAAACTGGAAACGGAATGGCGGCTAGGTAATTTCAATTATGTCGGTCCATTTAATTACCAACGTCGGAGTCGTGGGACGCTGCGCCCGCTTTCGAGACAATTACACCTTCTCTATCTACCGAAGACAAAAACGTGGATAACCGAGAGACCGTCTATATTCCGTACCACGATATAAATTTCGTCTCTTCCATTCCTCTCTTTCGTTTGAACCCGTAACCTAAAGGGCTAATTGGCGTACTCGATCTCCGTTTCTCCCAAACTCCTGCGTTTCTATTTGCGATTCGCGTAATTAAACGAGCTGTTCTCGTTGCAAACTCAGAGAGTATGAAATACCCCGCGTTCTCCCGTAATATCGACGATGCGTACAATTCGAATTTCGGTCGATGACAGGTTTCGCGTATCGCGTTCGTACTCGCCGATGTGGTTCGCCTGTTAAACTCGTACACGCCAGGTTGATCGATATCGTCATCGGACACGATCGAGCGAGACGAAACGAGCGGTTCTGCTATCGACGGCTGAACTCTCGTAACTCGGCTTGGTATTATCGATATTAGCGTTGATTACGTAAAAGTAAAAGAAAGAAAAGAGGGACGAAGCGAGGCAGTTACGTGAAAGACACGCGACGCTTTTCGTTCTCTCGTTTACCTCGTTAAACGTTCGACAAGCGCGGAAATAAAATTAACGGCTTTTTTCTCGGCGCGATCGTTTTAATAACAGTGGTAAATAACGCGGCCGAGCTTTCACGAACGCGTAAAACGTTCGGCGATGTAATTGAATCGCGAGGTCGACGAGCAGCCGACCGGACCGTTAGCGCAGAAACGTGGATGGAACAGCTGCTCTGGAAGCTGCTTAACGTTGTTAAACTTCCAGCTATCGAGCGAATAAAGGAATCGAAGCAGCCCGTGCTACGCTGCACAAACAAATCTAATTGTACGTCAAAGTTGGCCACTCGTTCGTCGAAACCGTCAAACTTTGTCGGCAAGAATTTCTCCGTATTCGAATTTTATTATTTTACGTTGCTACGTTCGTTGCAACGTTCCCACAAATTAAATATTCTCTCTCGCGTTTGACGCGTAATGGAGACTGATAAGTCCGTATTCTGCAAGGTAATCGCGTCGATCGCCACGTAACGCAACGACTCGACGACTCGGCGACTCGAAAACGTGGCATCCAGAGAAAAATCTCTCTTTCTGTCTGTCGTAATCGCTTTGATCGTCGAACGAGCATGACACGGCTGTTATCGAGGAAACTAGCTGCAACGTAATGACAACCGGTTACGAGCAGCGTAGAAACGCGATATTCCAACGTACTATATTCGAAACATTGTTGCGGGACCTGGATCGGATATTGATTCGCAAATATAATTGTCCTCGGTTTAATGGCTTGCTGAAACTCCGAGCAACTCGCTCGTGTCGAACTTGTCAACTTGTCGGAAGCGTGCAACCATTGCAGTCGATATTTCGCGATCGAAAAGGGAAAATTACGCGGAATATGATCGGTTACGAGACGCGCGACGTCGATCGGCAATTATTCGGCTGATTACTAAACCGGAGACAAAGCGAGTTCTCCGAGTGAAAATTGAACCTCCGAAACTGGTTTCCATTTAGAAAGGGGTAAAGGAGCTCGAGTATCACGCAACGCCAACTAACGTTTTAATTACTCGGCGAGAGGGAACGCGTTCACTTCGGTAACTTGGATAATTTTGCGCTCGGTAAATCTCCCGTCGTTTGTACCGATACGCGAAAACCTTTGCACGATATTTCCTGCTTGACGTATCGACGATCCTCGAATCGTCGAAATGAAAAGAAAAGTTCGATATCTTTTGCTTCGTAGTTGTTTCATCGCGTCGATGGAATAGCCGACTTTCTTCCGGAAATTACACCAAGCACGATTCTACCGAACGAACGAACGATCGCGAATATACGACGGGTCGAAACTTTTTCCCGATATTTCATCGACGCTCGATGATTCTCAACGTCGCTTTAAACGCGACTCGTCTTACGTTTCCACTCGTGACTATAAAGTATCGCAACGTAGTCGCAGCAGCAGGAAATGTAACGTAGAGTGGAAAAAAGTGTATCTGACAGGAAGCTTTCTTCTTATTACGGGAGGATGAGATAATTGGAGCGTTACTCGCCGCCAAGTGGTCGCGATTTTAATTGCGCGAAACGCACGACGAACGAACGCAAAACTGGCACAGAAACTGGCTGCCACTTTGTTCGACCACGCTTCTCCTCTTCCAATTGGTTAGAAGCGGAACGAATCCACTATGGGTGATCCCACTGCCATGGAAAATGTTTCGCGGGATATCAGCAAACGATCGTGCAACGAAGACTCGACGAAACGTCAGTTTACACGGAAACGATCGATGAGCGATCGAGCGTAGAAACGACGGGACCAGGAGCTGGATCCGAAGGAACGACATTGTCGTTTATTGGCAAAGGTGCAGGTCCATCGGAACTTGGATTTAATTGCTTCGTTACCGTTGCTACTCCTGCTCGTTTCCAACCGAGCAAGAAGCAAAGAACAACGCGAACGAAGGATGGGGGGGGGGAGAGGGAGGAGACAAGAAGCGATGAATGAAAACGAAGTGGGCAGTGAATGGTATTCCGCGGCCGCGAACCACCGAGCATAAAGATCGTCGTTACGTATCCGTGTTTATGTCGCGTCCCAGGCCGGTTCTTGTTAAAACGCGAAAGGGTTAGAGAAGAGGAAAAAGCTCGTTACGTCTGGACCGTCTACGGTGTCGCGATTAATCTTGTTAATAGGGGAAGATAACGAACGACGGACAGTCGATTAGTCTCATTGATTAATACGCCTTCGATAAAGGCTGATCGATTAGCTCTTGATTAAACAGCCCCTTATCGATGCTGGAGCGTTTCCAATAGTCTCTTGCTTCGTGCTCTGTTTGTTTCGATAACGTAACGATAACGGTGAGAACGTCGCCGCTCGTAGTAGAACGATCAATTATTACTCGCACTGCTAACGACGTTGCGTGGAGCATCGTTAAACGAGACTATCGTGAAATTTGTCTAAACATCTGCCCGATCGTTGCGTCCAAGTATCGTCGATAATTTATCTTAATTACCGAGAAACGAGTCGGCAAATAGTTTTAAACGATCAGCTTTTGCAAAGTGGAAGAGATAAGGTTTATCGGATCGAATCGCTGCGAAGGTGTACAGAGTGTCTTGTTTCGATCGATTATCGGAAATATTTTGAAAGGTACGATTGGCAGAAGAAACCGAAGAGCGTAAATAGATTAAAAAAGCTGGATCCCTCTGCGCTATCGATCAAGCTCGTTCCACTCAACGCGCGAGTTTCAGCGACTCCAACTTTTCCATATATTCTTCGGCGATAGTTCGATAACAACTTCGAGTTCGAGCTCGTTCCAAATTATTCACGCCGTTATGGACGGAGCGACGCGTCCGAGGGCCGATGTAAGGCTTCCTCTCGACCTTCTGCGTCGGTTGTTACGGTAATTCCCGCGCCGCGACCAATGTGGCCGAGCGGCAGCAAATCCCGTGGAAGCCGTCGATATCACGGAATAAAAGATCGTGGAGGAGGAGGAGGAGGAGGAGGGCTCGTAAACGCGAAACGTACAAGACTCTGATAACGATAACGTAGCCGCATAAAGGCATCCTGGCTAGTTCCTGGTCGGATAATATTTGCCAAGCGATCGTCGCGATTTATCTGAAATTTACGTATACGCGTCTTGACCTAACCTTACCTTTTCGCTCGACCGACCGCTCGTTTTACCCGAGACTCGATCAGCGTAGAAATTTTTATCGATTTTCCTTGCAAGATCGTTTCGATTTACAGCCATACCGACGTTCTAACGCATAAATACCGTATTAATTCGGATATTGAAAACGTAGAGCATCAGCCACCGTACGGAGGATAATTTTACGAGGAATCTTTTTCATCGCCAAGCAGAGTCCCCGACAATGTTAAAATAACGGAGGAATTACTGGATGGGAGATCGAGCTCTTACGCTCGATAATGACGGTATTTAACAGCTATTGGCGAGAGAAGCCCCGCGTAATATCGAACGGTGAGCGCGGTAATAAACGCGAAGCGACCACTTCTTGCCTTAAAGTCGTTTAATCGTATTAAATTAAAATGCCTAGCCACCGGCCGAATCGTCGAGAAGCGGACGACCGCGTGGGAGCGAGAGTGGGATGATATGACGTATAAATAACGAAAGGATGACAATAATCAATGGTGGATATCTTCCGGTATACGGACAGAGGTTGTTTGCTCGTTTGCTACCGCAACAAACCAGGGTCTCGTTCGTCGGATAGTCGGTGAATTAACACGCTTCTTGGTAACGAGTACACGGTCTACATCGTGTCCTCCCTTCGCGTCCATGATCCTTGGGATTTGTAACGGAAGGATTGGGGGAGACCCGGCGTATGTTCTACGATTAATTCTCAGTCGGTGTGACGTCGATAAAATCACCGGTGAACATTGTATATATTTCCCACTGACTTTGTAAATTTACGATGCCAGACTAGTCGTTGGCTCTATCGTCGATACGACGAGGTTAATGGGTTCGTTCGTTGGAAATTCGGTCGACGATTAAGAACTAACGTAATTCTAGTTCCTAAATAACAAACACAGTCACCGGGTAAGTTAACTTTCGCGTCATCTTTTCAGAGGGAAATTCTAGAAACTCTATCCAATGCCACGCAATAGGCAATAATACCGCGGAGCTTATAGAAGAACGTTTCTACTCTATTGCCGATCTTCGCGAAGGTTGTAATACGAGCTTCCGTTCGTGATTCCATCGACGTCACGCTTTTCTCTGGAATATGCATTACGAATTAGTAACAGACGCCCACGAAACTGCTTCGTGACGCGTCCGATTTGCCCCAAACACCCACAGATGTTACGTGAGAAGAAGAGACGGGTCTCTATGGACCGACCGCGGCATTCTTTTTCCCTACGGACCGGTACATTACGCGAGCGAGCGAGACACGCCGATCGATTCGGCACATCGCGTTCGTCTCTAACTTTCGTGTATTTGCAACAAGGCCAAGATCGCGTGGAACGTTGTTAGAACCCGTTTTTCGAAACGACGTAATGCGTTTCTCTTCTCGGTTAAAGCTACCGAACTAGGTTCAGTTTATCTCTTATTTCGCTCTCTGCAAATCTTTGTCCAAATCAAATCCATTTCAATCTCGGAAATCTGCGAGTCCTTTTTCTTCCTTCAACTTCTTTCTCTTACCGTTCCTTTCCTCCTTCTCGCTTCTTTCGTAATTTCTTCCTATGCTTTTTCACCTACGCGCCGTCCTAAACGGCGACTACGCGAAGATTTAATACACGGCAAGAACAGTCGGGCAAAGTAATTACCTACGCAACTTGGAGCTTAAGTTTCAGCAAAACTAACGGCAACTCGTGGACACCAGGGCCGGAACTTCTATTTCACCGCGTGGCGGACATTCGTTTCCGTCTGTGCGGCCGATAACGCTCTCGTGTAAACGAGGCAAACAGAGACGGCGCGGCTTTTACGCGCAGATTTACCACTATCGCGCGCCCATTAAATTTACGTCCATCCCGGTGTCGCCCTTTTTTCCGCCGAGCTAGCCCTCCCACTCGCCCTTTATTTCAACTCGTCCGCACGAGTGGGTGTATGTCGTTTTCCCTGCGCCTCGATTCACTCGAGCCGCCTCTCTCGCAGACGTTTTGCCAACAACGTTTACTCCATCCGCGAAGAAGAGTAAAAAGCGTCGTTCCGCCAGCAAAGATCACAGAGGTTTTCGTTCGCCGCCGCGATTCGCCTCGACGCTGTTCGAGCTCGCGTCGTTCTCGTCGAGTATACGTTAACGCGACAGATCACGTAGGAGGAATCGTCCTTTGTAGGAAACGCCACGTTGCTTCGCTTCCCTTTATCCTGGCTACGGAAACTAGCTGGTAAACCAGGATCAGACGCGTAAAATTAGAGAATTTGTTCGCGCTTCTTGGTCGCTGTTCCTTTTTCCTGTCCAACGAACTACGAAATTTCTCTAACCTAGGTGAGATTGGCAACGACGTTGAAACGAATGGCAACTGGATAATAGCGGAAAGGATCGAAATAGCGAAAATATAAAAGCAACTCGTCAAATTTCTGTAAAATCGATCAAACGCGCGGTTATATATCTTTTTATTATCGATATTTTCCTTCTTTTCCGAACGTCAGACGGCGAGTGCATAAGGCGAGCTATTCGAATATAAATATTCGTTCGAAAGTAAACCCGATAAAGCATCGCTGTCCAGGGAGTTCGACGACGAAGATGTAAAACTTGCTGGAAATGAAAAACCGAAGGACAGCGGCGAAGGGGAGCGCAGTTTCCCGCGAGTTCCGCTAGCTTGGGAATACTTGAAACTTCTGGCAAGTCAGCGAGGACAGGCAGGCGAGTTTGAAACGATTGAGAAGTTTGAATTTCAATTTGAAACCGAAGGAAACAAATCGAAGAGATTCGTCGACCAAGCGCTGGAAGTCGTTTCGAATAGTTTTTCCTCTCTCGTTCTACGATATTCTCGTTCGGTGCAAGTGCGAGCGGGACGAGCGAAAGAAGAGGTAAATTCTCGGAACTCGTTCGTGGCGATCAACTCGATCGGCGCATGGAAATTTGACGTAACTCGGCGAGAGGCACCTCGAGCGTCGCACGGTCCAGCGAGCGAGCAACGGCTAATGCACGCGTACAACGCGCCCCACCGCGCTTCGTGTAGGAGTAGAAAGTTGCTATTGTGCCTGGATCTGGTTTTATATAAATAGCTGCACTCTCGGGGCTCGATCCGTGCCTCGAGTTTCCGCCGAATAATGAAATAATACGTTTCTCGTTAAATCCCTTTACCATCTTCTCTCAAGGAGGTCTACGTATTACGTCGCCGCTAATTTCATCGAAAACGACGATCGATCGTTCGCTTATCTCCCCGTTCTCCGTTGCTTGCGAAGACCGAGCGCGCAAAAATAAACTCGCTCCATCTCGTCTCATCTGGTCGTGGCGAATATCTTTTATCGCCTCGGGGAAATTTTCACAACGCGATCCTCGAGTTGACCCAGAGTCGGTGACTTTTCCCCGTCGAACGAGGAGGAGGAGGAGGAGCAAACTGCTTGAGATTCACGAGTTGCAGATGGAAGAACGGTCGTGGAAGTTTATCGCGGTCGTCGCTGATGGTTCTCGCGCGTTCATCAGACGAGTAACGGCCCGTCATGCGGTGACCCGTTGTTTCGATGGAGAACGCGCGCTCAAAACGTGCCAGGCATTTCCGTGGAACGGCGCACGGGCAATATCGGCGAGTCGAGTGTTTTTCAAACAGGAGGAGAGCGAGCGAAGGCCGTCTGCCGCGAAAGTTTCCGCTGCGCTGCTTTTCCCTCGATGCACCGTATTTTCGTGCCCTGGTTTCCTCGCAGGGCCGAATGCGGCGGTCACCTCGACGATTCAAGGTCGAGGCAACGCGCGCGAGATTCCAACTCGCTAAGATCTCCTTCCCAAAATTCCAACGTGTCGTTTCTTTCGCGCGTTTGCCCGCCAACGAGTCCCGAAATTCGCAGCGAAGCGGCGAATACAAACGTAACACCGTCCGATTCGATTTGCCTGCTGTTCCCTGGCAGCGGCGAGGGTCAGTTGGCTAACAGCAGTTTCGCGAGAATCGCGTTTCACGGAAGCCTCGCGGTCCCGTCCAATTCACCGAATAGCCTGATCGGACCAACATATGGCTAACGGTGGCCGATCGTGGACGTCGGAGGCCACGCGGCCAAGCTTCGCGCTACGCGTGCGGTTGCAGAGCGCGAGCCAGCGATGCTCGTTCGCGCCACTTTTTCCTCGAACGGATCGGCTTGCGCTCAATTTGTTGCCATAAATAACATAGAAATTCAGGTAGACGAAGGGGAAGGGGAGACCGGGGGATCGCGTACCGGTCTCTCTGGATCTAGTCGCGGTTTCAGCTCACGACGAGGCAAAACCGCTGCTCGATCGTCCAAGTAATCTGTTGGAAGCGTGTCGTACGGTCGATTTCCCTTTCAGATCGGCGATCGTATATCTCTCGGGCCGGCCGCGTGATTAGAATCGTAAAATCGTCGTGTATCGCAGCGGACAGCCGAGTCGGTTTTATGGACGCTCGTTTTACGCGCGCCCCACCTAACCAGCGCCGCGGTTACGTGCGTGTCCGCGCGCGCGCCTTACCGGTTTTCTCGATTTCTGCCATCCAATACGACCCGTTATTTCGTCATGGATTTAGATACGCGAGAAACCAGCCGTTTCTTAACGCTGCCCACCCAAGGACGGCTCTTTGCAGCCTGAATCGCGACACATCGATATCGATAAGGTATCGAAGCGTTGGCCCGACTTTATCGCTTATATTCTCGCGTACATGTCGCACGGTTTTTCTTGCCAACGATGTTTTAATGCCTCGACTCTGCGTAAAAGCCGCCGTACTGCGAAGAAACGTAACGCTCCATTTAGAAGGAACGAAAATGACACGATTACCTCGCTAACACTTTCACCTACCGCGAGCGTATCTGTACCACGCTGAACTTTACTCGATGCTGTGCGAGCCGCTCGGAAGCCGCGTCCATCGACTTTGTAAATTCAAAACCGTGTTTTCGACTTTCTCTTCGAAATTGTACGTACGTTTCTTCGTTCTACCCTCTTACGATAAATACGCGTACGATGGCAAATTACGCGTTTGTTTTTTGGAAAGATCCATTCGGCCGCGGCTGCTTAGTTCGAATTTCCAGGCAGTCTGTTAGTCCCCGGTAAAACGAAACATCCCGAAAACAAAAGTGATCCGCGCGATGAAAAGACCTCGAGCAGATATCAAGGTATATAGGCTACTAGGTCGAACGTGCTTCTTCTTGGTTAATCGCGGTTTCTTCGCCCATACTTTTCGTCCTCGTTCTGGTCATTGTCGCGCAAGGATGCTACACGTTCGCGTTGGTTGGAAGTAAGTCGTGGCATCGATGCTCGGAAGGCCGAACCGGCGACGTGTCTTTGCCTTGGTCGATAAAAGTCGGCTAGCCGCGAAATCGAATCTTCGATGGGGAATCGCGAAGAAAAAACCGATCGTCGATGTGGCGATGCGAGAAAACCGATCGCGTCGAGAAACTCTCGTCCTATTCCCGGTCTATTTCTTTGCGTGGCCGTTATCCGCGGAGGAATCTCGTCCGAAACCGTTTCGCTGTTTTCTCCGGATCCGGGGAAATTTCGTGGGAACGAGCGAACCGGAAAGATCGTCGAGCGAAAACGCTTCTCGAGGAAATGTCGCGTAGAATCGTACGACGGAATCGATGGCTGATCTCTTCCGAGTCGCTCCAGCTATTCGTTGGTATCGTTGTGTGAAATTTGCCTCCTAGGTGTTATATTTATATCGGGAGAATAGCTGGGAATATACTTGTACGAAAGTGGAGATCGTTAGAGAGAAGAAACGTTTCAAACTACGTATACGCGAAGCCACCTGCAAACCGATAATACAAGGAAAATATTTAATAAGTTTAATTACTTCCCGGATTCACGGCGGTTCTGCCGGAAGTCGGTAAACGAGCGATAGCAATTGTCAGGGTAACTGTCGGAACAAAAGACAAGGAACGCGTTAATTGCGGTTTCGGTTCGAATGGAATCGCGAAACTTTCCTCGGTGATCGGATGAATGGAAAGGACGCAAAAAGGAAAAAGAAAAAAGAATGGACAGGGAAAATTAATTTCCTTAACGAGATTTCGAGCCGCGCGATTAAACGTGGCAGAGACGTGGACCGCGATATTCCAGCGAGGATAAATTACACGTGGAGCGTGGAGAGGTTCCTCGCGACGAGCGGTAGATCCGGGGCAAGTAAAAAACGTGGAAAAAAAGCTTATAGAGGAAACGGCCGATAAAAATGGCCAAGTTCTTCGCGTCTAAGGAATCCCGCTTGGCAAGGTCGGGAAACGACCTAGCCGCCGGCTATGGCACTCTTTTGCCTTCGTATTGGTACGCGAACGTGCATCTATTTCCACGAGTGCTCGAGCTAGAAAGACGACCTAACCCCTCTTCGCCTCGTTTCGTGTCGATCGCGATACGAACCAGCGGCTTGCTACCAATTAATTGGAAATTTACAAAACTCGAGAAAACCGCAAAGCGAGCGAATGAAGCAACGCCTATCGTATCGGCTATCTGTCTGCGACGCAAAGAGTAGGAATATCTGTAGGCGAAATATGCAATTTCAACGGCCCTGGCCGATATTGTTCGAAGAATAAACTGGGAAAGCCGAAGATCAACGTAGCTGAGTTTCCAGATCGACTTTGTTATCCGATTACGCGCGCGTTCCAATAATCTTACATAACGTCGTGGAAGTGGCGGAATCGCGTTCTGCGATCGCCTGGCAACGGTCGAGGCAAAGCGGACTATCGAGAACGTCCAGACGATTCCGTTTTTCATCTGCAAACTAGCTGTAACCAGGCTGTAAATCGTTGACGGCCGATGGAAACTCGGATGCGAATTTTAATTACGCCTTTCTCTCTGGCTCGTAGATAGAACTGTCGCTTTCGAACACGGATCCTGGCATTGTTCCGCGAGAACCGCTGTCTACCGTTCCTCTCCGATGGACACGTTGAACCTTAACGAGGTTGCAGCGATACCGATATTGTTAATTGTTCGATCAAACAACCGCCGGTACGCTGTTAATTCTCGCAGCGTGGTCTATCGTTCGATCTCACCGCGCTGCGGAGCAAGTTCGACTCGTTAGCGATCGGAAATCGCACGCAAATATTTGCAGCAAATATGGGCGATCGCCGAGCTAGAGGGAATCGCGCGACCTTTCCGGTCAGAGCTACAGGGTTCGTATCGTTTCGCCAAGCAAGTTTAGAGCGGTTATCGGAAACCGCTCGAATTCGTCGAATAATGCGAAGAGTTTCGCCGCGCTCTGTGCGCGCCGTGCGAGACTGAAATACTGTCGCCTCGCTTGTGTTTTCGTCGCGTTCGACGTCACGCTCCGAATGGAAATTTCAAATGGAAATAATCTCCGAACGACTCTCTCGGCGTCGAGAGATTTACTCGAATTTGTATTCGCACAGGGACACCTGGTAAACAGAGAGTTGGAGGTTACATCGGTAGTCGCGTGAAGACGTTTCTCTCGCAAACTGCGTTAACCCTCGTTTAAATATTGAACGAGTTACACGACGCGGCGTATCGGGAGGAGAGCTCGTGAAATTTACAGCGCGAGGTCGGCAGCGAAACGTTCGAGGAAAGCCGATAAAATCGGGTCGTTCGCGCACAGCAGCAGTTAGGATAATTAGCTAGAAGCTAGAGTCGCGGTGAGACGAAGGAAATTAAGTTGGCACGATCGGATGGTTCGCTCTCGCGTTTTCGATACCGGTCGGAGTCCGTTTCAATTTTCCAGGTCTAGGGAAACGTCGCCGATGAATCTGAAACATCTTTTCGATCGATCGTACAAAGCACGCCCTTGTCCCGTTGTGCTTTAGAACGCTTCGATATTCTATGCGGAGAGCGTTCACGCGACAGGTTATTGGAACGCGACGTCGCTCGATTTCCATTTATTTCTACCGTGTATTATCGTCCAGAAGGCCACTCGATCGTCCTCTTTGACGCATCGCGCGCGTCACGTTGCCGCAAAACGCGGCGTACGTTACTTTTTAGCGAACCAACCGTTCTTTCTCGGTAGACGGTTCTAATCAAGTTTCAGCAAAATTCTCTTGCAAAATTTAGCGAACCAACCGTTCTTTCTCGGTAAACGATTCTAATCAAGTTTCAGCAAAATTCTCTTGCAAAATTTAGCGAACCAAGCGGGTCGCACCGATGAAACTCAAAGCTGAGATCGTTTCCACTCTCGTCGAAGTTTCTCGTGCCAAACGCAAAATTTGACGCAACTTCCAGTAGCTTTGGAAGAACTCGCGGCAAAAGCCAGTCGATTAACGATCTTAGGAGAAGGCAACTTAATAATTGGTAGGACGAAGAGGTAGGTGCAAGAGGTGAAAGCAAGAACGTCGTCTGGAATGTTTTTAAATCGACGGTAAACGTCGCCAGCGATTCTCCTTACCTGTAAAGGCGAATTGACACAAGGAATTACTCGAGAAGACTATTAAGTCGACTCTGTCTGTCGAAGATGAAACAGGAGGATTCTCGGAAGACGCCGGCTGTTCCCGTGGAAGTACTCGAGGCTAATTGCCTTGGAGCTCGATCAGCATCTTCCCTCGGGGAGGGTACATTACGGCGCGAGAAGGAGGCACGCGTTTCTTCATAAATCTTCATTCGCGAGGTGTCGTTAGCCTGTAAAATAAAACGGGCAGCGTGCGCCAACGAATGATTAATCGCAACGGACGTCGTTTGTTACGCGGACACCACGGAGAAAATAGTAACACGGTTGCGTAATCCGAGTCTCGCGTTGTTTGGACTCGGCAAATTACGCGGACGTGTCTAACGTGGCAAGACGCGACGAGAACAACGTCGCGACCGGCCGACGATCATTTTTTAACCCCCGTTTCGCGTTTCGTCTCGTCTCGTTTCATTCCCTGCCGATCTGTCCCGTTAGCAAGGTTGCTCCTGTCCGTGTCACGGCGAAGATTAACGCGCCACCACATTCATCACCCTCTATCTCGTAACTTTCTACTTGGAACAACGACGAAAGACCGGCATCTCGACTCTTAATCGATCGTTATCGTCAGGTTTGCCGCGGTGCTTCGCCGTTGCGTTGTTTATCGGAAGGAAAGTTTCTTCTATCGCTTTCGTCGAATTACGTCGTCGAGGTTTTGCCAAAGGATATTAAATTGGATATTTGCCACGACTCGCTACCAAGCATTTCGCGTTACGTCTCTCCGCGTAATTAGATCGCCGGTACGATCTATCCGGTAGGAACGACGCTTTGCCTCACCGTTCCAATTCCATCGACGAAAAAGATTCTTCTGTGGAACGCGAAGACTCGAGAAACGATATCAACAGCTGGCTGAAAATGTAGCGCAGTCGCGTAATTAGGAAAGAAGGAGAGTCGTTTATGGCGCGGAATGCAAACGACTTTGGATGGCGCGTAACTATCGCCAGTTAGATGAGATCTAGAAGAGTGCCAGGGTCGTTCTACGGCCTCCTATTCCCGATCGAGACACTCGCCGACCGATTTTTATTTCTTCGTTTTCGCGACGACCGTGCGTCTCGAGAACGCGTCTACAGCGATCGCGTAATAACTTGTGGTCGGAGAAGCGGTAGACTGACTCGTTTCCAGCCAGTTCGTTCGTTTCCCGCATTTATTTCCCTCGCCCGGTTCTCTCCTTCCATTCGTTATCCTTTCACGATGACAAGGCGTGCGCCTGTTTCTTGTTACAGGTGAGTCAGGACACGGAGAATTTTTCCGACATTCCTTCGGTCGACAGGTGTGAGTAACGGCGGTTCGAGTTTCCAGCTTTCCCCAAACCGACGATGCTTCTCTCAAGCTCGTCGCACGGTCGGTAAAGACAAGTAAAACAAGTACGTGTCTCGGTCGATTCTTTTCGATTCCAGCAACGTGCGAAGCGAATGTTTCTTCGTCTGTAACTGGATCCGTTCTGGCGATGTTAAAATATCGTTAAAATTTCGTTAAAATTTCAATGAGATCGAAAAGGTCAAAGTCGCGGAGAGAAGAAAAGCAGTTTGGCTGTACGCAAATTACGCGGCGAAAGTGCGACAACTCGATAGCGAATTGGCAGGCGGTACGTTCGTATTAGGACTCGCTTCTTCCGCTCTACGACTTGGTGCGTATAACGGACAGGAAACTACGAGCGTGTACATCCGGAAGCGTTGATGCGCTCAATGCCTCCCTTCCGGTGCTACTATGTAGTCGACGTTGCGGACGAGGCGAACAGAGGCGGCCCATCGACGACGGCGCCCGGCGTCGCTGCTACCACCTGCCTCTCAGCCTGCTACGCAGATGGCGGTAGTCGTCGGTCAACCGAAACTTACCTACCATCCTCTTTACCCAATTCCCATACGGAATCGTGCATTACCGTTCCGGAATAAATTTTCATTTTACTCGTTTCGAGAATTCGACGGTTCCATCTGTAAATCTAGAAAAGACTCTTGGCCAGGCAACACGGTGATACTCTATCGTCGTTTCTATGTATAAATGCGAGATATACTTTTCACGAAAAGTTCCTCTGCGAATACTCCGAGAATGAAACTGTTCCAGCAAACGCAGGTGTCTCGTGGAACGAAAAATTACGCGCATGGTTGGAAACGCGAAAAACGCACGTAAACAAGCATCGATCTATTTAATTTATCGCCAGGAAGTCGCTCGACCGCGACTCGAAGCGTACGTTTTTACGCGAACCAGCGCATCGTAATTTCGCGTAAAAAGTAGCAGAGTGAATTAAAAGTAAAAGGATATAGAGAAAAAAGGTAGAAAGGTAGGCGAAGAACCGGACAGAAAAACGGTTTACGACGGTCGTGCTTAAAATGCCGAGTGCTCGGAAAATTAGGAGTCTGGCTTCATCGGCGTAATGCGCTCTCCTTCTCTCTCTCTCTCTCTCTTTATGTCTCAGCGTGATAAATTTCATTTAGCTGTGTGCCGCGCATAGCGTGCGTGAACGGTGAACAGAGAGCGTTTCACTCGGACGCTGCTTTAACGCGTCGACGAAGCAACGATGAGAATTTGCAAACCGCGTTGTCCGTGATGAAACCGTGAATTCGCACGAGTTTCGTCGGGGTGTGAATTACATTAATCGCAATATACGTTCGCACGCGTGGCTCGCGTTGAAAAATAACCACACGCTGAAATCTCGCCACTCCGTTCTGCGCGAGTGAAATTTTTCAAACGCGAGTTATTTTTCCTAGCCGATCGTGAAAACGGTTCCGTCGCGATACGAAGCTGGTAAAATCGTCGAGCGCTACGAGGTCGACCGTACGCGCGTATCTCGACGAAGAGTTAACGTATTTTTGATAATAATTAATGTTTTCGATAACTGGGAATAAACTGGCCGTAGGAAAAAGCAAAATATCGCGTGTAGATGCGTTTCCAGTTGGATCACGCGCAACTTTACATCCGTGCAAATATAGAGGAACAACGAGTAACCGGATATGCCAGTCGATCCGTTGCTACTTTCCATCGGCAAACGTATGGCAGAAAAACGACTGGCCTGCGCGCACCAGCAAACCTTAATTACACAACATACTCGATTAATTAATATGACTGCGTTTGTTTCCTGTTCGTTCGCCGACCCTCGGAGTTTCGTCCTCTACCGCAAACAAAAGCCGACAAAAACCACAACGATTCGCCGATAGTCGACGCGACGACAGGGAGTGTTTTCATCTTTTTTACCATCGGACCCGGTGACGTCCTTTTGGCCAGACCAGAGCATACGCGATTGTTTTATTTTATCGATGAGAAAGAAAGCGCGTGCCTTGCTATTTATTTCCACTGCTCTCTCCTGTCCTTTCTTCTGTCCGGCGCTCTATGGGACGCGGTACCTATAAAATCACGTGTTTGTAATTCGACGGAACGTTAATTCCATCGGTTCGCGTTTGTCAACGATACATTATAGATATCGATGTTATTACCATATTTCGGGTGGAGTTAGGCGAGTGCCCGCGAGACCCAACGTGTCCCAACGCGTACCAACGTTAATGCAAACGCGTAATTGTACCTGTCGAAATTCGCTCGGCCCCTCGTCCCTCGCTCCTCGTTTCTCCGCCCTGATCCATCGAATCGCGCTTACCCATCCGCATCGTCGAAAATTCCGAAAGCGTGTTGCATCCGTTTTTTGTTTCGCGTTTCTATGCCGCGTCGACGCGTTTCGAAACGTTAACTACGTTTGTCGAATATTTGGAAATTAATCGCGGGCAATGGCGCGATTTTTTACTAGCAAAAAATTCCAAGTTCGCGAAACGAGTTCTCCGCACGGACTTCTCGCGTCTCGGATGCCTACCTACGGTTGCAATTTCGCGGAAAATCTTTGTCGCCCTGCGTGTCCCTTCCCATCTCGCGCAAATATCTCCACAAAGGATTTCGTTTCGCGACGAATGCGAGTTCCCTCGTTCACTCGTCCCTGCTCTCTTTTCACGACTATATTCAATTTGTCTGTCTTACCCGAGACTGGTATTTCTCATCCTCCTCGGGCTTTCTCGTTTAAACGATTCTACGATAGTTTCACGTATGAGCACGAACGACCGAACGAAATGCTTTCGTTGATTTAAGAATTCGCAGGCACGTTCGAGATGCTTCTATCGTACGGGAAAATACGTACGCGATACACCGACTCCACCTGCGAATGTAGTTTCCGCGAAGAACACTCCGAAGGTACGAAATAGGGGCATCCTGTTGAAGTTTAAAAACGAACGTATGTTTCCTACGAGGAACTGATTTTTCAAACTTTGACGTTACGTCGCGATGCATAAAACTACTGCCTAGACGCTGTCGCGTATCCGCAACGCGCGTTTCCCAACGAGAAATTCAGCTCGTCGCTGGAGCAAAAGAGGAACGTCGCGCGTGCAAAGGGCCGAGCGTTTGATTCGCGCGTTCCAATTCATCTGCATTTACAGGCTGAAAGTGGAACATCCTGCACATCGGGTGAGACGAAAAATCGCGAATACGGAAAACACGCGACGTTACGTGCAGAATAGCTCCACGAAGCTGGATCCACGCTCGTCCCGAAAGACGACGAGATGGCCAGTGTTCGCGTCACTCGAGCACACCGTTTAATAGTCTTTTCGAGCGTCGAAACGCAGTCGTTTTTTCTTTGTCTCTCGAAGCCGTTCGGGTAACGGACCGTGTGTGCGTAGGGAAGAGATTCTCTGATTTACGAGCGCGAGACGCGCGTCAAACTCGGCCATAAATTACGAGCATGCGAACCGAAAACACTAACGGTTTCGAGCGCCATTTTTGTACAGCCGATGGCACGACCGACACTCTGGATAGTCTCTGGACGAATCGAACGCCGCGATCCTCCATCGTTCCCTGCATCGCGAGCAATCGATAACCTTTTGGAACCGCTGAACGCGACGGATTGATCGTTTAACCGATGAAAGCACGACGCGACGAGGACAAGACGATCGAATATCGACGTGCTCGTTCGTCAGTCGGTTCGAGTCGACGCTCCACTCGACGAGGTAATTAACGTCGAGTTACGGTACTGTACACGGGTCGGTCACTTAGCTGCCAGTCAAGATCCTAGACGACCGGACAAATCGTCGGAACAAAGCGGAGTTGTCGACGAAACGGCGCAAGATTTCGATAAAACGCGTAAAACGAGAGATTCGATCGGATACGTGGGTCGTAACGTCGGTCCGACAGTCGTGTGCAAATGGTTGGCTGCATGCGATTTGGAAATTTGCCCGGCGTCGATCAGTCTATTCTACACCGCGTGTTCGTGTATTTTTAAGTCATAGCTTCTTCCTGATGCAGCGATGACGAAGCGAGGTTGTTTTTATTAAGCACTACCGCGGAAAGTTTCGCGTTCGATCGATCGTTCTCTATCGTTTCAAGATAGTCCGATGCGGTTGCTGCGGTTCGACGAGTCCAAGCTCTCGCGGTGATTAAGCGTTTCACCAGCTTCTCTATAGGGCGTGTTCCTCTTTGGCATCTGATTACAGTTTCCGCCGAGGGATGCTCGTCTTGCATTGTCCATTCGTCAAATTGCCCCGAATAATTTCCATTCCAAAACGATGGTACGCTCGTTCGATCGCCATTTCGCTCGCTTCGTTTATTCGTTTCATCGAAGCGTACGCATCTTATCGCAAAAATAGCTCCATTCTTAAGCTCGCACGTCCCTTTCGGAAGGGACACGCTTCTGGACGACGATCTAATAAAATTACAGGTCGATGCTCCGCACGGAAAACGTCGCATTTCGCGTAATGGCTTTTCGTCAGCTCGGAGATATTTCACGTTCCCGCAGCTTGATTTTCCGACGTGGCGGACTGAAAGCAGGGTGGACGATATCGGCAATGGATCACGGTAAGGGGCCGATATTTTCGACGTCAATTTGCAAACGGGCCGAAATTTCCGCGCGCGATTTCCTCGGTATCCCAGAGCTGCGCAATCTCTGCAGGAAGCGACGTCGCTTTGAATAAATATCATCGGCGTTGCTGGTAGTTGCGGGCTAACGACGATAAGGCGGTTAACGGAGGACATAAAAATAAAATGGTCGCTTTACGAGCCGTGTTAAATACGTTGTCACCAACCATCGACCATTGCCGCACCGATGTTTTCCCATCGTCGAATCGATCCAACCGGTTGATTCGACGTCGATTTTAGCCTAATACGATTAGGTCATCGAACGAGCCGCGATTCTTATCCTGGTTCGTAAATTTGATAAGAAAACGTTTCAGCGCTGAGATGTTCGATAATTTATTAGTCGTTTATATCGTTTACGCTTAGAAAATTGACAACGTTTCCGAGAGAAAAGCTTCGATAAATTAAAAATTTGTTAAACCCTCGTGCATAATTCAAGAATCGAGACGATATTGGTCGCTCATTGAACACGTAGTTGTACGCGAACGATTGTTTTATTTGTTAACAAATGGTAAATAATTTCGCGTACTAAACGATCCGTAGCGCCGAAAAGATTAAAAATATTCGATCGTCAAATCATGAACGTTTCGTATTTCGATAATACGACGCTGCCAAAATCGTATGGCACGCCGCCATAAATGTTTGAAAAAGACATCGGGCTGGACCCTCGAAAGACTATGGATCGATCGAAAAAGAAAGATTCGCATAATAAACGTTGCATAGCAGATGATTATCGATCGGTCGATGATTCGTCGCGATGCTGCTCGCGACGTCTTAGGTACATTTGTGTCGGCGTACCGATCGTCGTGTCACGTTTGATCGACATTCTCCGAATCGCGACGGGGATGCCGCGAATCCCTTTAGCCTGCGCGAATCTTGCGCTCGGAATGACGCTTCAAGAGCGATTATGCGACGCCTCGGTGCTGGCGACTCGAAACTCGCTGCCCTTATCGCTCGATGCGTGTCACCGAGTATTATGGAACTCGACGGAATTTCCCGTGGGATTGGGTCTGGCTGATGTAAGACGGCTGAGATTACCTTCCTCGAGAGAAGGATTAAAACATCCGCCGTGTTCAGCGTCGCTGATAGCCGATTCATTTTCAGGGGAAGGGGCGTGTGTGTGTGTGTGTTTGGAGAAGATAAACGACTCGAGATTGTCGCGAGACACGATCGATCGAAACTAAGGAAAACTGTGAAATCGGCTAAGACCACGTAGTAGTTTCATCGTCCGTCGTTCTACGTTTCGTTCGTTTCTCTTTGCAACTTTCTTAAAACGAATAAATAGTCTTGCAAAGTACGACCAGCGAACTACGGTGTTAATGGTCTTAAGCGGTTAAGATCCTCGGAACGATCTTAGGTTTAATTCAGCCACTACCCGGCACAGAGAAATCGATTCATTGCGGTTGAAGGAAAAAGTCGATGGGTTACTCGGTCGTTTGGTGTTCCTATCCTGATACGGTTGGATGAACGTGCACAATGGAAATGGAACAACCGCGGAAATGAAAATAGAGTCCGTTCGATCATCGCCGGAATTCGTGAACGACGCTTTCGATGAAATCGGTTATCTCCGCTGCGAGTAAGAAGCGTGCGTCTCCCTTAACCAACAGACGGTTGAAGCGTTAATCGCGTATTCCATGAAAATAGTAACCACGTGCAATCGTTGGAACCGTTTCTCTTTCGACGAGAACAATCCTACGAAACGAGACGTAATTCCAAGATTAAGGACCCCGATAATGGTTCGACCTGAACAAATCGGATAAGTGAGAAGTTCTAATTTGAAGAAGCGACTGGTTACGATTGCATGGAATATAGAGAATAGAGCGAGCGATCGAGAGAGAGCGAGAGAGAGAGAGAGAGAGTGGAGGGTGTGGTGCAGTACGAGGACAAAATCGACGGTCGTTGACTTTACCTCGAGAATCGCTAATGCGCTTGACAACTTGCCGAGTCTGCCTCGAAGGTGAGTTTATACGCGGAGAAAGTTTGGAGAAGCCCGTACGACTCGCGAGTATTCTCCGTTTTCGTCCGGTGAAACGCTCTCGCGGAATTTTGCAACCCTTGGCTCCGAGAAGTTTGACCGCGTCGAGGTACCGCCTTTCAGGGAGCTCCGTTGTCAGCGTATAATATATGCATTCGCATGGAACGCGCTTCTTTCACCGCATTGACAGCGGCGACGAAAATGAAAAATACGCTTTCCATCGTCGACTATTCGCTGCATATACGGTTACGCGAACCGAATGACACAGTTATGTGCACGAAATCCGATGCTCAACCGTCTATGCGGATATACGGAAGTTACTTTTCAAGCTGAAGCGGCTTTTCAGGTTGTCACCCGTGTATTATCCGCCTTGTAAAAACCTGGCTTCTCGGATAATTAGGCGCGCAGGTGGCATTTAATTACTCGGCGGACGAAAATCCTTTTCGCATTTCCATTTGCCGCTTCAACGACTCCTCTTGGTTTAAAGGCGATCAACTAGTACGTTCATCTTGGTTTCAACAGAATTCAAAAGCGAATCGCGAAGAAAGACGAGATCTTGCAACGAACCAGCCAAATAGATTCGGAGTATGCACGTAGACTTGGCAAACGGAGAGGATGCTGACGACCTCGGTTAGGCAATTTAATAAATCGAAGATTGTTTCAGCCTCTCGACACGCGGAAGCGACTAACTTTTCCTTCTTTTCTCTCCGATCGTGTCTTGTTTTCCAGCATGGCGAAACAAAGGCAACGTAACTTTAGGAAGAACGAGCCTATCGATCGTCTAGCCAATTCCAGCAAGTCGATATTTTCCATAATATTCCTGGTTGCTCCTGTTTCGTTGTTCCGATAAACTTGTTGGTCGCTTGGTGAGAATGACGCTGTTTGGCGCGTTGTGGAAGGAGTCGGCGATGGTTCCTTGCATTCGCCGCAACGAGGATGTATTACCGTCGTTATTGTTATCGCGGGAATCGGTAGGAGGTGGGAATCGGTAGAGGAGGAAAACGAGGGCTGGGAGGGGCGTCGGGAAGCGTCCCGGAGGAGGTTGTCGAGCAGCTGCAGCCGATGTCCGCCGGTCGGGGCTTGCAAATACGACGCACATGTAGTATCGGCGAATATTCGGCCGCGGCAGTTGCGCGGCGAACGTGCACGAAAGCGGTCGCGAAACGCGCTCCGACTCGACCTTTTCGCGCGTTCTTTTCTCCCTGTCGCCCTTCCGTTTTACCGGTCGCGAAACGTCGTTTCGTCCGCGAGTAGACTGGCAAACGGTTGAACGTAGACGCTTGGGGAAAGAAACGGAAACAGCGATACGAGCAATTCTGTGAAGAAGGGCGAGGCTAAGACTAAAGGGCCGTTTAAATTTAGCGAAGAAACGCAGACGGAGCCAACGAGAGGAAGTTCGACGTGGCGTTCCGCTGGAAACTCTCGGATGAGAAATATCGTCGAGTATCGAGTTTGCGCTTCGTTTCGATCGAACGCGCAAAGTCGAGCGTGAATATCACTTTGATTTTCGAGTTTCGACGCAAGTTCTCGGTGCATTCGTCGAATGGTGAAGTGTAAGCGATTTTAGTTGGCGAAATAGTATATCGAGACGATATACGGCTGAACGATCGTTCGGCTGTGCAACGATTCGCCTCGTATCGGAACACGGCAGTGGACGTTAAAAATGATCCGCGCGACAAAGATTGCCGAAGGTATAAAAGCACTCGGGAGAATCAAAAAACCGCCGTGATTCGCGGTTGAATCGGGGAAGCAATTAAAAATCCTTGGAACTACGTTATCGGACACCGATAACCACGAAAGCCGAGTTCCGTAAAGAGAGAAACGAAAAGTTCGAACGTCTGGAGCGCGCGTCAACGTGGCGTCGCGAGGAATCTCATCGAGAATCGAAGAACGCCTTGCTCACGTTTGCGAGAACCTTCTATTTAACACGACGTTGGTCACGTCCAGAGCACGAGCCACGATATAATCGTTCGCAATCTTATCGCGGTAACTTTGCAGCGAGGAAACGCAGCTGGCCCGTTCAATTTTCCTCTATTCCGAGTTCCCGCTGCTTCTTCTTCGAGACTACCACGGAGACCGATACGAACGAGGGGAACGAGAGAAGAGAAGGTTATTCGACGTATCCCGATTGAAATTAACGTCACGTCCGCAGCTCCCCGCGTCCTTCCGCGCTTTGTTCGCAACGACTCACGTTGGCTGAGCGATTCCGCTGTTTTATACAAAATTCACTGTCCGCCCTGAGATCGTCGTCTCTTCTCGCGCAGGTCGCTCCGCGGGTCATCCTATCTACGTCCGGTCTGAGTTTCTTTCTTCCGCCTCGAGTAAAATAACCGAAATTCCTGCTCATCGCCGTTTTCTATCCTTTCGCTCGTCTTTTTTCCACCTTCTTCCTCTCTTCAGTAATACACTCGTCTCGGTGGTTGCCGTTTCGCAAGGTTTCAGCTTCCGTTGAAAACGCAAGCATTCGGCTTCCGCTGAAAACGCAAGGATATCACGGTTATCTTTGGTATTTACTTTTCAGCTGAATTTTCCTTCCTTGGTTTTCTCGTCGAAATTCTCGTAGAATCAGATTATCTTCCAACTATACGAGCCTTCATAAGCTAAACTACGTTGAATCTTTTAGTATTCGTAACGCGCAAACGAAAGATAATTCGATACACAGTCGATGCATACTCGATGCCTTCGTTTATCGCGACTGTCGAGTACATTCTGTCGTCCGTGTATATTTTCTTCTAATCTCGTCGCGTCTTTCACGCTCGACGACGATCTCGATATTCCGTTTGTACGCGAAGTTCGCCTTTCCTCGTCTAACGAAGCACGTTCTCGTTCGATCGTTGCGCAGAAAATGTTCAGTTTCCGAGTTCTTATCCGCGAAAGTATCGAAACTTCGTCCCGCGGTTTTCACGTTTGTGGCTTCATCGTTCACCGTCGCTGGTTTCCCTTTTTTTCATCGTGGCGAGTAGCAGCTTGCAGCCAGATTTCGTCTATCCTTGATCCGTTCGTTCGTTAAAATCTCGTCGCTACAGGGACCAATTTAATAACTTGGCGAAGCAAATTCAACGCGTTAATCCGTCGATCGAGAGTGGTTTCGTTGAACATCGTCCGCTCAAACGGACGAGATTCCTTTTCATTGGTAGAAAATCCAGAGACCGGACGATCGAACGTTCTCGATGTTCCTTTTTCACCGTGCGAATCCATCGTGTCTTCTGCTGGTAAATGGAAGCGAAACAAAAGACCGAAATCGAATACGGTGTTTCTCGTTCGGTCGAAAGACAGCGAGTTTGGTGGGACGTGCGCCACGAGATACCGGGAACATTCTGCCACGTAACGGCGCGCTTCTTTCGGCTTTCCTGACACGCGCGTTTCGACTCGGCAAAGTCGCTGGATCCTGTTGCACGGAATCGCGCTTTGATTCCCCATGATACGTTCTTTCGTAGCGAAGCTACTCGCAAGAGCCGAGGAAGCGCAACAAAGTTACCAAAGCCTGTCTCTCAAGTCTGGCAAGTTCCCCGTTATAACGAACTACCTTTCCAGTTGCCTACGACTCATCGACTCGCGGCAATGTCTTTATCGTCTATTGTCTCTCGGATGTTTCGTGTTCGCGCGAAATTACGAGCAACCGGGTAAAGCAGAAGCGTCGCCCTCCAGCCGGTCGCTGCCATCGGAGAATCGACTTTTCTCTCGCTTCGTCGACGTTCCGACGCGTAGAACGAAAATTGGCGAATCGCGGAAGCCTCGAAGAACGCCGAGATACCATGGAATTCGCTAGGAACGCGCCAAACTCTCTAGTTTCGCACGTGGCGTCGACAGCGTGCGGATATTCGCATCCACCGGTAATTTCGACGACAGTTCGACCGTGTCAACCTCGCGATTCGAATACCCAACGCCGAATTGGTCGGACGAAAAGCGCGCGCCAGGTTTCCGTTAAACGGGAAAAAGAAAAGGCTGATTCGTTTATCGTTAACTTCTAATTAGTTGCTTTCGCGCGTATTCCCGCAGCGGACTTGCATCTCTCCTTGAAACGAATTTTATTTTTCACGTACTTTTTCTCTTTGACGATTATCGCCGTGTATAACGTTCGATTTATCTGTAAATTCAACGGATTAAACCGTCAATGATTACAGCTTCTCCGTAATTGCTCATAATCGTTGGAAATTTATGCTCGCGTATAGATACGCGGACACGAATTATAGGGGCAAACAGCGTCGCTCGGATCGTAGCTGTTGTATTCGCGCAACATCTAGTTCGCTCGTAAACGTCTAGAAATTCGCATAGCTGCGCGAAATCGTCGACCGCGACAGCGATTTTCGACCGTGAAACACGACTCGCGAGTGTGTTGGCGAGCTGGAAGGGTTCGTTCGATGCGACTTCACGGATAATTTGTTGATTTTGAAACGGTTTGCCGGTCTCCGTGGTATCGTATTCGCGAAACTCGTACGAAACTCTGCGAGTTCCATGGGGTGACGTCGCCTCCGTTTAATTTTCGCACGGAACGCGACGTTGCCCGATAAAACTTCTTCGCGGAATTATTCCTGCCGATGGTTATTAACGTAAATAGTTTTCGACGAGTTTGCCGAGCAAATTCGAACAACGCGTCGATAAGGTATTTTCAAAGACTTGCTTACTTTATTTAAAAGCAGAGACGAGAGTAAGTTTTTGCGAGCGGAAAGAAAATCACGATAAATTGGCAAAGTTTTGAATTCACGGAAGCAACTCCACCCCCTCCCTGATTATTGGAATTTACCCGATAGTACCACAAACGGTCTTCAGCTTCTTAAGCGCGTTGTTTCGCGAATAAAAAGTTATAGGAAAACGGTTGTTCGATGAATCTCGAGGCAAGAAGCGGCTACGGAGAGAGACAACTTGCCCTTAAACTCTGCCGAAAAAGGGCGTATCTGGCGCTGTTCGACGTTGCAATGCACCGTAAGAAGATAGGAAGACGGAAGCTGGTCAAAGATGGATCGAATCGATCGATCACGGAATAGCGGCGATCCGTGTACTCTACTCGGATGTCGAATGGCTGAGCGACGCGCACCACCACTACACGTGGCCTACTCGAAGAAGCATGTGCAGACCAGTATGCAGCGAGTTTGGCGAATTTCAACGGCGCAGTGGCAGCAGCGGCAGCGACCGTATGCGCGTTCTCTGCTTCCTCCAGCCGTGGGTTAATCGGGCTTGCGGCGTCGTCGCCGCTGCTTCCAGCGCTGCCGCCGCCGTGTCTCACGGACGTTGCTGCGGATGAACGTTCGCCGTCGTGCGTCTGCGTGGTCCGCTCGCTGCTCGCCACGAGATCGGGAACGCGATTTCGAAAGACGGTGCACGGTGAACGCGGCGAGTTCCGTCAGTCGGTTCCTCGACCATCTACCACGAGAACCGTTCGCTTCGCTGGTTGCAGTGGTTGGATCGCGAGAACAGTGACGCGCTATCGTCGGATCGAGTCATCCTTGATGAATTATTGGAAGGAGGAAGAGGACCAACGTAGCAGCATCGAGCAGATGAGTATCCCTTTGACGAGACGAGGGAGAATCTCACGATCCACGTTTGTCTGCATGATAGCAAATCGGGCCAAGTGTTTGTAAACAGGACGTAAGGGGTGAGCGGTCAGACCGTATCAGAATTTGGACATAGAACGGAACTGAAGCCGCCGTAACCGCGCTGACTAGATCGACGAACAGAGAGCTATAGACATCGATAAGTCGAGGGATTATCGGAAGAGAAGCAGGAAACAGACGAGAGAGAAAAACCGGCCGTAGCACACAGCTGTTTAGCACGAAGCCGAGAATCTCCGACCGTCTTTAGAGCGTACAATCCTCGATAACAAAGAGCGCACCATACTCGCTTTGCGTCGCCTTTTCTCGTTTTCGTCTTTTCTCAGCGAACACGCATCGATCAAGGCTCGTAAAAGCGGACGACTTTTGGCACGAAAGCCCTTCGATGCAGCTTTTTTCATTTCGTTCGCACTTTTTCTCCGCCTTATCTCTTGCTCTGTCTCTGTCTCTGTCTTTGTCTCTGTCTCTCTCTCTCTTCTTTGTTTCCGTTACACGCGGTCACGCGCCTCGTCTTCTTTTCGTTCGCTTCGTCCTCTCACCGCGATTGCATCAACCACCCGCCTCCTTGCTACTCTGCCAGCTTTTTCGCGCGATACTCTCTTTCTCGCTCGTTTCTTTTACCTCACCTTCGTCGAAACAATTCGATCGTTTTTTTTTTACCCTTTGTATTTTCATTCTTCGCTGTTTCATCTTCCTTTCGGGAGTTGCCCGTTCTTTCCTCGTCCAAGAAGAAAAGAAGGTCCATTGGAATCGCGGTCACCACGAAATAGCAGCTTTCTCGCGTTCCGCTCCACCTACGATCGAGTTGTCCGGCTTTTCATCGCGCCGGGACCAACGAAAAGGAGACGAAATTCGCTCTCTGTCGCGGAACACAGGCGACGCGTCATTCTCCTTTTTCGTTCGCGCAGGATGCATCGTTTCTGTTGCGGATGTCGCCACATCGCGATGCCGACGAGACCACGACCAAA